>NC_136687.1:6507319-7007319 GCF_903797595.1 Erithacus rubecula
CTGCTGTAGGACAAGATAGAGGGAAGAAAAACTGGTCTGCTTGTGTGCTGAGAATCCCACAGCAAAAAGGGGAACTGAGTTTGGGTTCAGTGTGTGACAAGGGATGAGCTCAGCCCTTCCCATTCACCAGGTGCTGGAGGTACATGTGTGCTGATTCTGAGGTATTTCACTCACTGACTGCTCTGGACATTAGTGAACATCCCACATCTTTGCAGGGATTTCGGGGAAGCCTGGGAGGAGCCCCCAACATGAGAATAAAGAGAAAAGCTGAAGAAGCTCAGGGAGGCAGAGACAATCTGTCTTCTGGTCCATCAGCAAGGGAAAGATAGAAGTCCTCAGGAGTGAGCAGATGTGCTCAGCATGATCCCAGAAATGGCACAACTAATGTAAGACAAGTTACTCCTTTTTTCTTTAACCACTTCACTGGATGTGTCCAGAGAGTGATGCCATGGCACTGCAGTGCTTCTTCTCACATCCTAGTTAACCTATAACCAATTTACTCCCCCTCACTACTGGAGACACAGAGCCTTACTCAACTGGGCTTAAAAATGCATGTCATGTATTAGTAAAAATTGCCAAAAGTCCTAATTGAGATGGTGCATTAACATCATCTGATCAGAGCAATCCCTGGGAGTTTCCCTCAGTAACACAGCAGGTGTGAAAATATAACTGGTCCCCCCTAATGGGAGGCTTTAGGATGCATCAGCTGAATGCTCTTAAAATACACTTTTCCTTGTAATTAAAACCAGCTTTCTGCATCGTGTTACTTTGGAGTCACAGCTTTTAGAGGCAGAGGATTGCTTTATGGAGGGTTTTAACATAGAGCAGGGGATGATGAGTCTGCTCAGCCACTGGAGGGGTGGGAGCACTGCTGTGCCAGGAGATGCACTGAGCACCTGCTGGTCCTGCCTCACAACAAATCCCTTTCCACTGAGGAGCAAGAGCAAGTGCATATACAAAAAAAAAAAAAAAAAAAAAAAAAAAAAAAAAAAAAAAAAAGAAAAGCCAGTCCTCCAAGGTCATTACTCTTGATTACACTATTGACTCAGGACTGCCACAAAATCATCCTGATTTGCCACTGTCTTAAGCAGATGTTTAAGGCAGCACAAATTGAGTGCTAAGTGGGTGTAAATCAATACCAAGTCCTGACCAGAGATTTCTGGCATATCAGAGGTTTACATTCCATTTCTGTAGTAGCAAAGGATACCATATGCAACAATGGAAAATCAGCTCCTCTCTCCCTAATTCTACCTGCAAGACCTCTAAGTGGTGAGCAGCCCTCACTTAGACCATTACCAGCAGTGAATCTCATACACAAAATTTCCCTTGAAAATCTTTCCTACTTCACTTTTTCAGTCCTTGGCCCTGAAAATTCCAACAGCAAGTGATAGCTCAGCATCATCGAGGCTGTTTGCCTTCCACAGAGATTGGCAGTGCTCCATGTTTCATTTAGGAGCTGTCTCAAAACAGCCAGTTTCCCTCTGAAAAAATAAATAAACCTCTGAACCCCATCCCTCAGAAGAAAACCCTTCCCAAAACCCAGCAAGAATCAAAGCTGAAATATCCAGGAAAGTTTATTCCTTAAAAAGGACAAGTTCTTTTGGAAGACAACTGCCAGAGGTTCTGTGAGAACACTGATATCCAAAGCTATCATAATATTTGACCCTCAGAAAATAGGGCTGTCCATCCCTTGAGTAAACTGGGATAATATTAAATGGGGAGAGGCAAAGAAAACACTTGTTTTCTTTTGGAAGAGGGACGTGGAGCTGCTGAGCATGCAGGCAATGGGGAGATCAAAAGCTGAGCTCCACATCAGGAGCCTTTCATCTGCAGCTCTGCCAGCATTTAGAGATGAAAGCCCTGGAGTTTCACTGGGAGTGACAAAAAACATTGCTTAGGACCTTGCTTGCAAGCTTGCTGCCTGCAGAATGGATTTGCATTTAGGTTTTATGCTGATTTCCCTTTTTTCTCCCTCATCCCTAGGATTTAAATTATACATGTTGGGCCAAAATGCAGAAGTGGGGAAACCTCCAGCAAAGGAGTTGGAGGTGGGATGTAGGATCTGCTCCACTGATTGTGGGTTTCAATCCCAGCCCCCTCAAGCTGATGTGTCTCATTTCTCCCAGAAAGAGGGTCTTGTCTTGACTCTTGTGCCCCCGTGCCAGGTCTCCAGGAAAGCAGACAGGGAAGAAGGTGAGCAGACTGTGGCTGCCACGGATATGCAACTATTCAGTGGATTCTCCCAAATGATGCTTCTGTTCTCAGAAATCAGGATTACTCAGCACACGCTTCACAAACAGGAGGGGATAAATCCATGGCATAATTTATTCACAATGAATAATTCAACCAGCAGAAGTGACTACTCCAAAGATCGGGTCAAAAGTTGAGTGCTTGAATAAATGAATTGCCCTTTCACAAATATAAAAAGCAGAAATCTCAATATTTATCATTTTCAGACACACAAATATTCCAGAGCAACATTTTCAAATGGAGTGGGGAGGGGTGTTAATAATAAATTCTATTGATAACAGGACTTAGAAAAGCAAATAATAACTGACTGGAATATGTTTATATATGAAAAGTGACTTTTCAAACAAACTATCAACAGTGGGCTGCATTATAAGACTATTAGGAAATAGAAACTCTGCAAATAACTTGCCTATCCTGGCAACTGCTGAACTTACTGCAAGTAAATAAGCATTACCCTGGAGCACGAACCAAGCTGTCACAAGCTCAGAGACATATGGCAAAAGCACAAGCAGAGAGACTCAAGATCCACAGCTGAGACCAGATGTGCAGCTGACCAAGGTGAAAAATGGGAACCATCAGAGTCCTGTCCCAGTGTCACATCCCAAGAGGAGACTCATCCCCTCCCTGGCTGGGTATGAGATGGGTTTTGCAGTCACTGCTGGGAAAGGGCTGTGCAGCCTGGGAGGTGTCCCTGCATGGCCAGAGACCCCAGCTTCAACCCAACAGCATGGCCAGCTGACACCAGAGCACCACAGCAGCCACTCTGAGGCTGCTTCTGGTTGGAGCAAACCATGAGAGACACTCAGCTTGTGCCTCACCTTTTGTCTCTCTGTGCTGAGATGTCCATGGAGGATCACTGTGCTTTCTTGGAAAGATGATGTCCACAGTTCCTTCAGAGCTGTGAGAGTCTGCCCTCATTGTCCCAGCTGCTGTGCCTTTGGGTGAACCTGTCCTGTTCCAGTAATCACAGATCCATCCAGAGATAGGAGCTGATATGAGCTTATCAACTCTTTTCATCTAAACTACTGCTGGTCATACTTGTTCATGGCTGACCTCACCCATGGCAGGAATTCCTCAGCCCTGGGGCATCCTTGGCCACTTTGCTGGCAGCAGTAACTGAATTTCATCCAGATTAAGGGGAATTTGACTCTGTGTAATTTGGGCTGATGAAAATTAAGGTGCAAGACCTGTGGGTTGGCTTACACCAGTCTTGAGGCTATGCCTTGAGCTCATATTTGGAATCATTGTGGCACCAGGCACAGAATTAAACAGAATTTTTTTCACATACTCTTCATAGCTGTAATGAGCAGAGATCAGTCTCCAGCACATGGGAAAAAAAATTACTTGAGACATGAACAACATCCAAAAAAGAGGGGAGGAGTTTGGTGAGAAGTAGAGGCACAGCTAACAGGGATGGGAGCTGGGGCACTGCTTTCCTTCTGCAATGGAGGTGCTGATAAAAAGCATCCCAAATATTGCCTTCCTTTGAGGTCCTTCACTGCCTCAAAGAGCAGACATCTCCAGCTAGCCCTGAAGACCAGCCTGGTGCCACTGTGAAGCACTGCCCAGATGGTTTGACAATGCAGCCAGGGTTTATGGGCTGGAGCAGGACAGGGAGCCTGGCAGGGCTGGAGTGCTGAGTTTCCCTCTGCTCTGCCATGAAGCCCTGCATGGCCAACCTGGTGGCCAAAGCAGAACTCTCAACCATTTTGGAGTCCCCAACCTCTCACTGCATCCAGAGCACAGCCTCTCACCCAACTGCAAACCCAGAATGCAAGAAAAGTATCGTAACTGGATTTTTAAAAATTTATTCTATTTCTGGAGAAAAAAGGAAAAGGCCATTTTCAGTTTGACTACAAGAATAACAAACACACAAGAGCTGAGAGCCTTGATTTGTGTTTGCATTTCTACAGTTTCATCTCAACAAGGATTCTGGACCCAGGAGAGGCAAATAGTGCTCCTACCCTATAAAAGAGGTACAGGGGGCAAGAATGCAGTCCAGTAATTATAGAAAAGGTCTGGAGTCAGGAGGACTCTGCTATGAGCAATTAAAAGGAAAATTAACCATAAGAAAAGTTTTCTTTTGGTTTTATAGCTAAACCCACAAATAGAAGAAATACTGTACTGCTGAACTCCAACAAACAAGCATGCCTGATTTTAATGAGCAAAATGAAGGGCTTGTTTTATGGGATATGTAATATAATAGTCCCATAGTAAGGGAGCCTATTTCTCCACTGCTCTGCACTGCATGCAATTATTCCAAGTGGTGTGAAGTGGATGTAAAATGTTACCCAACCCAAATGTCTTCCTTTTGTCCTCCTTCAGTCCTCTCCTACACCCTCTGAAGGCATGTGTGCTCCACTGTGCTGCATGTGGAGCAGCAGATTAAAGGGAAAGGACAAAGGAAAAGGAGGGAAAGGGAAAGAGGCAAGTTCTGGACTCACCCTCTTGCCACAAACTTCCTGTGTGATGCTGGCTGAGTCAGCTAATTTTGGCAGAAGGTGTGATGGCAGAGCTCTGGCAGAGGTCCCAGTCCCTGGTGAAGCTGGGATTTGGGGGACTGGCAGATGGTGAAGCACCAATGCCATGGCTGAGCCATGCATCTTCCCACTTGGTGCTCCCTAAGTGCTTCTGTAGAGCTCTAACTCTGCTCTCACAGATGAAATACCATTCCTCTTGTGACTACAGCCATCAAGGCACCCAAATTCCCCTACAACAGCAATGCTCCAAAGCTTGCAGATGAATTTTGCTGTCATTGTGGCAAAAAGTGCTGTGGTCTATGGATATAAAGACAATAAGCAAAAGGCTCCAGCAGCAAGGATTCAGACCCAAAAATTCCCTGGGGCAGCTGCAGACAGCTGGGCTCTCCCTCCATGCCAGCAAGGACCATGGATGTCCATGTGTGTGTCCATCACACACAACACAACCTCATCCCTTCCCACCACACCCCTCCTTGCATTCCCTGAGCTCTCTCACACCAGAGCTAAAAAACCCTAACCATGCTTATACCCCCCACCACTGCCACCACCCTTTGTCCCACAAACTAATCTGTGCTTACTTGCCCAAACATTCTAAAATAAAAAGGCAATTTCTTGTTTATAAATGCAAAAGAAAATATATGACTTGCTTGCCAGGGTCTTAGGGGAAATAGTCTTAAGGCTATATAGCAAAAATTGCTTCCAGTTGACTCCTATCCCATCAGTTTCAAAGAACCAATTTGTTGGTTACTTTGTCGCTTTATTAAAAAAATTTAAAGAAAAAAAAAAAAAGCTTTTTCTTTTTATTTTTTTGTAATTATTCTCGCTCTCATATTTCATGCCATTCTTCTTTTGGGCAAGAACAGAGCAGGGACAATACCAGCACAGAGCAGAGAAAGGTCTGAACAGCAGCTGGATGTGAGTGAAGGCAGGAATCTCCAAAGCTGTTTTTTGTCTCTCATAGCCTGCATGGTATGACACAGTGATGTCACTGAGGGACATGCTCCTGTTCCTTCTCTTCCTCTGCCTCTTCTCTCTCAGTTTTGGGTGCTGCTGGCAGAGGCTGTCCTGTTTAGAGACAAAATACCCAGGGCTGCCTGCTCAGGACACAGCACAGGGGGAAGCTCGCTGTGAAGTCAGAGCATCCCAGACTGTGCTTGCCAAGGTGGTGACATCCCAGGGCTTTCACCAACATGGGTTTGGCCATTTTAGAGAGGCCAAGCAGCCAGGATCAGCTCCAGGCAGCACTGCAGGCCTGGGGTGCCATGAGGCTTGTGAAAATGGCTTAAACAGAACAACCCGTTTTTATGGCAGCCTGGTCTAGTGCAAGGTGGCAGGGAGTTGAAACAAGGTGATATTTAAGGCCCTTTTACAATCCAAGCCATTCTACAATTACATGATTGCAAACCAGCTAAAGTTGCTGCTCCTCAGCAATTTCCCAGAGATACCAGCAATCTCTGGAGTGACCAATCTCACCAACTGCATCACCTCTACCCCTGGGGATGCCTTACTTTGAGTTAGTATGAGAGTCACCATCCCAACCAGGTCCCACATCCCCCAGAGTGAGGAAAAAGTTCTCTGCAGTGGTTACAGCAGAGGTTTTAAAGGCAGAGCTATCTACTGTCCTTGTCCTGGGCCAATGCAAAATCCATTGCAGAGGTACCCAGCTGCTCTTGCTCCCCATCCATATGACAGCAGCATCCAGAGCTGATTCTCAGAGGTACTGCAGGGCATTTCATTCTTGTTTTAATCTGGGTTGGGTTTTTTCTCTTCAGTAACAGCAAGTAAAACTGAAATTAAAGATTTTGGAAGATTAATTTGCTCGCAAATTCAGGGTGATCTGGGCTAATAGTTTCAGCCAGAGGGGGGAAATAAAAAAAAAGGAAACAAAGAGAATAGAGCGGGAGGAGAATTCTGAAAAAATTTCAAAACACATTGTTTCAAAATCTTCTAAACAAAATGGGTTGGGTTTTTTTCTGAAATACAAAATGTTTCATTTCGACATTTTCCCATTCGGGTCTCAAAACAGCTTTTTTGTTTTACAAACTAATATAAATCAAAAGAAAACAAAGTTGAGTGAAAAGGTTAATAAATGCAATAAAACATTTGGGGTTTGGACTGAAGAAAATATTTGGTCTTGACCCTACAGGAATCTCTTCATTTTTTTTTCCCTTAGTTTGCCAAGAAAATGCAAATAATTTGTTTTGGTTCGACCTGAAGCAATTTATTTATCATTCTTGGAACATGAAACGCCATTGTTTACCTAGATCAACTCATCAGCTCCCTGGCACCCTTTTCTTGGGGGAATTAAGGAGATCAAGGGGATTAAGAGAGACCACATTGAGCTGCTTCCAGGAGGGTTGATGTGGGGTCTGGGCTTTTGATCCCAGGAGGAGTGGTTAGGTGCTGTAGTACCCACAGTGCTCTCAGGAGAAGAAGCAGGTGTGGGGAGAGGTGAGGTTTTTTATTAGACCAAAATAAAAGATTAATGAAAGATATTATCTACACTCACAAGACCTACCTTGCCTGGGAGATGAGCACAGCTCTGTCCCAAAGGACACCAGAACATCCTGGCAGAATAGATTTTAGAGGCTTTGGGGAGAAAATCAGGACGGACAGGTTTCACAACTTGCCCTGTGAGAAAAAAGGCAGCAAATCCTGTCCCTATCCATATACTTGAGAGCTGTCAGACAGACACAGAGGGATGTGCAGGCTCCCAAAACAGGGCTGGCCCCAGGTCGAGCTCCTCACTGTGCCCTGCCAGGGGCTCCTGCACAACATGTGATTGATTTTGGTTGCGTAATGCTGAGCTGTGAGACCTCATCAGCTGCTCCTCATTACACAGGCACAGCCCTTCTTGAATAGAAACCATAGCAGAAAATAGATCTGGGGATGTAAACCCTGACATCTTGAATTCATAAACGGAGCGACAGCATTCTTGTTTGGAGTCTGAGGGTGGCCTGCTCTGAACTTGCCTTTTTCATACCAGATGAGTCTAACCTCAGAGCCAGGATGACTCCAGCTCATATCATTAGCCTGAGGCAAAGAAAAGACTCCAGTCTCAGTGCCAGAGTCCCCACAAAGTGCTCAAGGAAGGGACACGGAGTCTGATCCTGCCATCTCAGCAGCCCCACTGGCTCTCCTGACAATCTCCTCAGCCCCAGCCACAGAGGGACAAAGGGTGCCACTCCAGGCTGCAGGCACACTGTCTTCTCACACAAGATATCCTAATCAGGGGTGAGCCCCAGCCACTAGAAAGAGGCAGAAAATAAACGAAGAAATCACTCTCCTCCCTACCCCACTACCAAATCAGTTTCACTTCCAAAAGCAGTGACCCAGAGCTGTGTCAAAGACAGGGACAAGATCAACTATTTTCATTTAGCAGTGGAGAGCCTGGGGGAAGGACTCATTGACCTCTCAAGGTCTTCTACGATTTTTTGGTGTTCACAATTATTTTTACAGTTCCACATACTTGTTTCATTAAGAAGTGGGTTTGGGGAATTTGGGTCTTTATGCCAAGTGTCCTGTATGAGCCCAGTAATGACATCTAGCCTCTTATTACCTTTCCAAACCCATGACAATATGTATTGACAGGGCCACAGTGCTGACTTTGACTGGAATAGAGTTAATCTTCTTCACAGTGGCTACTATGGGGCTGTGTTTTGGATTTGTGCTGGAAGCAGAGCTGATAACCCAGGGGTGTTTTGTTATTCTGAGCAGGACTCACACACAGCCAAGGCCTTTTCTGCTCCTCACCCACCCCAGTAGGGAGGAGGCTGGGGGGGCACAAGGAGCTGGAGGGGACAGAGCTGACCCCAAATGACCAAGGATATTCCACACCATGGATGTGGCATCAGGCTCAGTATATAAACCTGGGGGAAGGAGGAAGGGGGTGTTTGGAGTGGTGGCATTTGTCTTCCCAAGTCACTGTCAGTGTGATGGAGCCTGGCTGTCCTGGGGATGGCTGAGCACCTGCCTGGGGAAGTGGTGAGTTTATTTCTTGTTCTGCTTTGCTTGTTTGGGGCTTTTGCTTTATCCATTAAACTGTCTTTATGTCAACCCATGAATTTCCTCCTTTTTACTCTTCTGATTCTCTCCCTCACCCCTCTGAGAGGTGAAAGAGCATCTCTTGGGGCTGAGTTGCTGGGTCAGGTTAAGCCATGACACCCATTCCTATTAGTGAGGTACTTAGTGGAGATATGAAGTATCCCTTTGGCCTGCAGGTATGGACACTTGCAAGAGTAACCTGAGATGGTAATAATCTGTCTCAAATACACCCTATTACTGTCCCTAACCTGCCAATATCCAACCTGTTTCAATGCATCCACTAACAACAGTGAAATCTCCTGCAGCTCCTCGTGCCCTCTCCACACCATGGATCACCCTTCTGCAAATTCTTGTCAAGGTGTCTGGCATCTCACCTCTGGCTTTCTCACCTACACAGTGTGAGGGAAGAAATCAAATACAAGATAGAAACACACCCTGTGAGGCAGCCTGGCTTAAGCATGCTGTCACCAGGTCCTGTCTATTTATTCTTTGTCAGCTCTTTCTGCTCGCTCCATCTTTCCTCACATATTCCAAATCTGTGTCTAATTCAAGTATTACATCCATTTATTTTCTTAATGCTCTTATTCCCCTGAACCATGTTTTTATGCTGGGTAGCTGTTGCTGCAAGCACCGTGCTGAAATAAGGCACTTATTGGCTGCAGCTCCAGGGATTTTAACCGGATATCTGCCTTTGTTTAAATTAAGTAAATCAGGATGTTTCCCAAACACCATAAGGACAGAAGTTTAGACTTCTACTGAATCAGCTTTTTTGACCTAGAGCCAGCAATGCTTCACTCAAGGGCATTTCCCAAAAGAGTCCAAGGAGCCTGAAAATCCCCTTCCATCACTCTGAGGGGCTCTGTGACTCCCTCTGCAGAGGAACCAGCCCCAACCCTTTGGAGGGGATGTCTGCCCCTATAAAGTGCCTACCTGTAGCCACTCAGAACTGTGTGAGACAAGTCCCACTCTCCAAATGCACTTTTGGATACAAGGCTGTAGTTTATAAACTTAGAGCCAGACTGACTCATGCTCCCCAATGAAAACAAACCTGCAGCCAGTGATGGGGTGCAGCTTTAGACACTTTTACAGGCAGGGCTTCAACAGAGCCACGGGCTGATACCTTCAGTTTTTATCAGGTGAGGAGTTTACAAAGTGCTCACAGGTGGACAAAACATTGAACTCAAAGTAAACCAGAGATTTCAGCACTGTTTCTTACACTGATTAACTTTCTGGAAGCCTAGAAGTTAAGTATACAAATTCCACAAGCAAACAAATGACACATGGGCATATCTTCCAAGCAGATCCACAGCCTCTGAAGAATGGAGAGTCCCAAAAGCCAAGCCTTTAAAGCATCTGTGCATCCTCAGACTTGCATTTTCATTTCCTTCTGAAAAACCAAACCATGGTGGCCCAGATGCAGCACAGAGGGATCCAAATGAACAGGAAAGTATCAGTGTACCAAAGAAAATTGACTGCTGCAAATATTGACTGCTGGGTGAAGAGGGAGGGTGAGTAATTCCTATCAGAAATTGGTTCAATTATTGGAAATGCTGACAAAAGCAAAATGCACAATAAACTGTGGCTGATCCCAGCCAAAGGCTCAAACAGTTTTGCTGTCCTTCAGCCACAGGGCACTGACAAAACAGCCCAGAAACTGCTGATGAAATTAATCATTAATTCTCTTAATTAAACAACTGAGAAAAAGCTTTGTAATCAAATATCTACCTTCATTTTGTCAAGAACAGCTAACACTTTTGCAACACAGGGTTTGGAGAACAATCTCTCAAGGTCAGTTTTAGATGGAACTGATTCCCATTTGAGGCTCTGAGATGCTTGGCTGGGTTGTTTCCCTGTGAGCTCCACCCATAAACCATTACTGGGGCTTTACTCTTCCAGCCTCTTTTCCTAAGGTCAGCTGATCTATTTAAGGAAAGAGACACTTCACTCTAGGAATGATGTTGGTAAAATATGACCAGCAGCCCTGACTGTGGCATGTCTACAGAGGTCACTGGCTTTGAAGGACTTGTTAAATATATTGTATTTGTCTCAGGTAATGCCATGGTGGTGATTCACCCTGTTTCTGTGTGCCAGCAAAATGAAGAAGCACTGCTAATGTTTATACCAAGGTGCAGAGTGCATCGTTTAATGCTTTCACACAGGCAACTGACATCACACAAGGTTATTTTTCTTCACTTCTCCCTCTTGGCATTGCCAAGGACTTTACCAGGAGAAAATCACACATAGATGTAACACAGATCTCATGTGGCTCAGCAGCAGTGCCCTACATCACTCAGATTTTACTAGCAGCACAGTTTTTAGATGAGAGCTGTACTCATATATAAACAGAGCTCAAAATGTTGTCCAGATCAGCAAAAAAAGGAAGTTAAATAATTAGCTATTTAAAAAAAGCAAACTTAATGAGAAGCCAGGTAATGCCTAACTCAATGTGATGTTAGAAAGCAAAGGAATCCAAGTGAGGCAATTTACATATCTTGGCAGCAATGTGCAGCTCGGTAGGAATGTCTGGAAGGAAATCACATCCACAGTCAGCACAGCAGTGTTAACCAAGATTTGAGCCTCAAAAATCTACAGCTTAAATTGCCATCACTCAGGCTCCAGTTCATATGTTATTCCCATGTTAACAAATGGATAGAAAACCAGAAAAAAATCCTCTGAAGGTCCAGAGAGGCAGCCAAAGGACTTTGGATGCAAACTCCTTGGGAAGAATGATATATCTGACTAAAGGAGTTTATTTCAGACTGTGCAGAAGTTGATCAAAGGCTCTGCTGTAGAAGAGATAACTGTAGACATACCTTGAAGCAGCTTTAAACATATAATTATCAGCAGTCTAAGCCAAAAGCATAGTGGAGCAGCTGCCCACACACCTCTTCTTTGGGTGGGTTTTGTCACTACCTTTGAACCTGGCTGCTGCTAAAGTTACACAGTTTGGATTAATCTGCTCAATGCTCCAGCCACAGCAATGATGGCAGAAAGACTCTCAGAGTTCATCAGACCTGAGACCCCAGCACCACACAGTAAGGGAGAAGCACACAGCAGACACATGCCAAACATGAAAGCAGAACATCTGCAGAAGTTGTCTTGTCACCTGGAAGGAAACACAGGTGGGGATGGCTGCAACACACTCCTCAAAGGGAGAGACATCCAAAGAGCAGCTCAAGCCAGACAGGACTGACTAAGAAACTGTCTCAAGTACCCAATGGTGAGAGAAGCATCCAAACTGAGTTTCTTCAGTCTTGTAAGTGGGTAGCAGAAGCTGAAGACAAAAGGAAATAATTAATTTTAAAGCTTGTTTCCACTACTGTCCTTCAGTGCCCTCAGAGCTAAAGCAGAGTGACTGAAGCACAGCTGGGTAAACACAAACCAACCCAAACCCAGTCTGCTTCTCATTGGTAACTAGTTGGAGAGTTTAAAACCTGCTGGACCCCCAGGGACATGTCTGCATGGAGGCAGTCCTGCTCCCAGTACTAGAGCAGCCTCCCTGGTGCTGCTCACATCCCCTGAGGCAGAGCCAGCTGCCAGCACAGAGCTGGAGCAAAGTCCCCCCAGCACTGCTCTGCAGGATGGCCCTTGAGCAAACCAGTGGCTTTTCTTTCACCTCTTAAATCTTATCAGCTGCCTCAACCTGGTCTAACAGGCCATCCAAGGGGCACGATTGCCTCAGGGGGGGACATGCAAGGCTGCCAAGTATGCAGATGGTTGTTATCTGCAGCAGCACTGCTGTGACACAGGCTGAGCAGGGCTCCAGCACCTCCTGGGGAAGAGGAGAGCATGTCCCAAGAGCACAGTGCTCCCATCCTTCAGCCCTTTGAATTCAGCCTCAGCAGAGACTGCCTTTGATCAGATCATCACCAAACCCTCCCCAGGTTAAATTCCACCAGGGATCCTCAGCTGTGGTGAGCCAGCCAGGTTTCCCAGGGTGGATGGAGTGATGTAACCCCTGCCCCAGGACCCATCCAGCCCTCTGACATCCAGATGGAGCACTAGTGATAAATGCAGCTGGTTTCAAATGCCTTTGTCTGCCTGTTGGAAGAATGCAGATTGTGAAATGGGAATTTGCAATGCTAACAAAATCCCGAGGAAGGGCCTCAGAGAAAAATAACTGCAAACAAACAAATCCTCTCCTGTTTGGAAGATTCACAGCATCCCAAGGAGGTCAGAGCAAGGAGTCAGAAAACAGCCCCACTTCCTGAGGCAGATCTGTGGGCAAAGGACACCTGGTACTCACATGGACTTGCTTTGCAAGACCCTGAAGAATCACACACCCATGGTGGAGTTGTGCACCACAGAGGCTTTGCCTGCCCTATTTTCTCCTCACCTTTGCATTTGCTCTGGACACAGTCCTTGCATTTCTGCTGAACTCTGGTGTTCCCTTGGCACACAGCACTGCTGAGGTGAAGCACTGCAATGTTGAGTGGAAAAGATCCCTGTGAGGAACATGCAAGCAGAGACCCTCACCCCATCCACCCCATCAGCTTCTCCCCATTTTCTTGCACCTTCTCTCGTTTCTGAGAAGCTCACCCTCATCTCAGCTCCTCCATCTGCAAAGTCTTTCATCTGGAATTAAAAGTAGAGTTGTTGTTGGCTATTTCTATACTCATGGTGAACATGGAGAGGTGAGGTGAAAGCTGACTTTGCATCAATTCTGGCCCAAATTCCCTGAAGCTCACCTCCTGCATTTTCTGCCCTAGTGAAAAGGCCACACTTAGAGCTTTGAGGAAGAGAAGGGTTACCTTTCATTGCCTTTGCACTGGACTGCAGTCCTCAAGCCTTCCCTTTAAGGTTTAACATCCTTGGGAAGTAAAAATTACAATACAGACCAAGGAGGGATACACAAAAAAGAGCAAGTACCACCAGGTGAACCAGAGCAAAAGTGACACATCTGACTACAGCAAGGCATGATCTCTCTGCTTCTTCTGGATCTGCAGAACTCAGCAGGGATCCCCCAGAGCTCTTTCCCCAGATTCTCTCTCAGAACAGTCCTCAAGAATCCCTGAGCTCCTCAGTGCCATAGGACAGGCAGTGCCCTCTAGCACCTTATTCCCCACAGATAACTTCTAATTTGAATTTGCCAGTGGTGACCTGGGGTGTCAGAGCACAGCCAGGTCCCAAAAACACAGAACCTTTGTATAAATAAAGATTAGTCTGCAGGTGTGAAAATGGCACAACATTTTTATTCCCTTTCATGTGGGTCATTGCAAACACACAGGTGAGGCTGAAGCATTTCAAATGAAGGCAGAGAAAAATACTGAGTGCAACAGAATGAAAGAAGCCAGACAAAGACAAAGGAAAAATAACACTTTTCAGTCTTCCTCACTCCAGTACCTTTGACAAGGAAGAAGCTACAGTCCAAATCTTTCTCTCTTTTTTTCCCCCCAAACAAGCATCACGGTGTCTTGGCAAAATGAATTTCACCCTGAAAATTTCATTGACACCAGTTAAATTGAAGATCTCTAATTTTCCAGCGTCATCCACAAAAAAAAAAAAAAAAAAAAAAAAAAAAAAAAAAAAAAGACCCAAACACTTGTGACGTTAAAAGTGCTGCAAGAGAATGTTTGATTTGGAGAATTTTCCTTGTTCACTCTCAGGCCTGAGCATGTGGTTGGCATTTCAGCATCCATTTCTAAAGGCTAAACACCCACAGCTCCCTCAGCTGCTCCTCATAAAATTTGTGCTCCAGACCCTTCCCCAGTCCCACTGTCCCTCTCTGGACCCCTCTGGAGTCGAGGTGTGCCCTCAGCAGTGCCCAGCACACGGGACAGTCACTGCCCTGGTCCTGCTGGACACACTCCTGTCCTGCTGGTACAAGGATGCCACTGGCCTTCCTGGCCAGCTGGGAACAAGCATCCTCAGGAGAAACTCCTTTCCCTAAGGTATATCCTGTGTTTCCACTTGCAGGTAGGTTTTTCTTTGATTTTCAGCTGGGAGATTAATTCTGACAATCCACAGTACCTTGTTTTACACTGTTTTTATTACCCGTTGGATACATTACACTAATATTGATTTTTCAAATCATTCCATAAAATACCTTACTGATACAATTGAATGGATATTAACTTAATGGATATTAACTTAATGGATATTAACTTAATGTTTGGTCTCCTTGGGACCAATATTCACCTGGTTTCTTAAATCTGTCCAAGCCTGCTTACGAAAGGAGTATTTTTTTAAAGCTGAAGTGAGGTAGAAGCAAATACAGTGTAATTCACACATAGTAACAGACCAAGAGAACTCCAAGTTAGCATATGAGTCCATTTCCTGCCACCAAACTCCCAAATGCTCTTTTAATTTCTCTGAACACAATATTCCTCCTACAAAACCATCCATAGCCAGCTGTTTATCAGACTTCAGACCTTCCAGTAATGCTTACAATTTCCTGAAAAGTCAACATTTATTTTTCAAGTGGCTGAGTCAGGCCTCAAGTAATTTATTGGCTGAAATAAAAACATGATGTGAGGCATTTTGAAAGCTAATGTATAACTCTGGATGATATCCATTGTGCCATAATGTGTTTGAGATACCAGCAGTGATGACCACAATTGTAATTTTTTGTTGTGTTTATGTTTCATTACTGTGTTATGTCATACCCTCCTGCATAGTTGAATAGGTGCTTTAATTTTGAATCATCTCACAACATACAGCAAAAAGTGTGAAATAAAAGCAGCATACTTCAGTCATCTAGCATGTCTCTCTGTCATCCTTATCTTTCTTATCTTTAAGGAAAACTATAATTGGATAATCTTTACTTAATGTAAACTTCTAAAAGCTGGAAGCCATTTCAAGATTACACAGATTAACTGTGGCTACCTGTGAGAACATGCTTCAACATTTTGATGAATTCAGGGTGGATAAAATCAAGCGTCTCCAGTATTTACAAAACTATTTTGGCAAAGAACTGACTGAGATTTTTTTCACACAGCCTTCAAAAAAAAATGATAACTTTACTCTAGTGTCCTTGTCTTTCTTATTACTCCATGAACCAGTCATATGGCTGGAAGCAAATAGTGGTTTTAATTTTCTTTGCAGACAGAGTGCTTGGCTCCCGGGTTAACTTTAGCACTGTCAGCTGCAAAAAGGAATATATTTTCAAAGTTCAGATAATTTGATTTTGGTATCCTTTTTACATGTGCAGATATCTCTTGTTATGAGCTGCACAGCTGTCTGCACAGAAATCAGCCTGACAGTGATTATCCCCCTTCCACTCTGTAGTAAGATACAAACTATTACAAATATTTTTATATTTCTATGGTTTGAGGCATCAACAGCCACAGAGAAAATATGCCCTTTTAAACCAAGTTCCTACTTGTGTTCTTAATTGAAAGAGCAGCAAATATATTCCTGGCAAAATACAATGCTTTTGTCCTACCATGGCAAATGATTAATACTACTCCTAAAATTTGGAGAAGGACACAAATTTTCTGTCACAATCAAATGGCTTGTGTGAGACAGAGTGGATGCTGCAGCCACCTCCTCCTTGTTGCTTCCAAAGTGCCCAGCCTTGTGCATTTTTCACACAGAAAATAAGGATTTCTCTCCAGCATTAGGCTACAGGATTCCCAGGATCTGTGATCTGTGCTGTTTGCCTCCCATGAGCCCACCATGAGCAACTAAGAAACAATTTCTGGGTTAAGTACATTAAGGCTTTTGGCAATTATTGCTATTATTCTGATTAGGCTTTTGGCAATTATTGCTATTATTCTGATTCATTTAAAGTCTTTTTCCCCCTCATTGCCACAAGTTCAGAAACTAGTGATTAAGAGGAGTAACTTGATTTTGTCCATTAATAATAGTTCCCAGTTACAGCTGTTGTTCCATTCCACATAGGGACATCACTAAATAATTGAAAAATAGCTGAATAATATTTGCCTTCAGCCTTGGAGAAAATGTCTGTCCCACCTAACCAGAAAGCCCACAAACCTCAGACACTATAGAGACTGAAGCTGACAGCTCACATAAATATATGGCAAAACCCATCCTATTTAGATATAGAAGAATAAGTAGATAGCAGTTTTCAATCTGTTTCACTGCAGTTGGTAGGTCTTTGGGGTGCACTGACTTCTGAATGGTCTAAAACTTCACAAGAAAAATAAGCATACTGTCAGTAGGCTTTAATTTAACTGTATGAGGGGCTGAAGCTCTGCTGGCAAAAAAAAAAAAAAAAAAGGTAAATGCCTGCAAATGAAAAAGATTGCAAACCACTGACTGAAAACCACTGGCTACTCTGGCTATTTGGGGTTTTTTAAAAGGAAGACTGGAGTTATGCTTTAAAAATGTTTTCAGAAGGATCTATTTACCTTTCCCTATTACTGAAAACATATTTGGGTGAGGTTTGCAATGAAATTGTAATCTTTAGATTTAATGATGATGCACAAATGAGAAATGGTGCTGTATGAAATGAAGGCCACACATCCTGACCTCCAGCAAGGCTCTAATTTGGAGAAGTGAAGCCTTAAGGGACAATGGGACTCCTGCCTTGGACCCACCTGTGGCACTGCCAGCCAGAAGAAATTTCAAAAAAAGTTCAAAAAGTCAGATTTTGGAGGCACATTGTTCTTATCAACCATAGCTCAGATCCATCACATTCCTAATTCAGGTGTTTGCTAACTTCACCTGAAATCATGTGTTTTTCAGCCTACATGGGCAACAGAGTGTCACAGAGAGAGGAGATGCTCAGAGAGGGTGGGGAGTTTCTAGAGTCACACAGTTAATGGCAAATCTGGGGGTAAGCCTTGGGTCTTCTCCATAAATAAAAACCTTTGACCTGTAGGTGAATCTTTTACAAAGTGCTCAGGATCACCAGTACCTGGCACTCAGGGTTTCCAAATGTTTATTAATGATTCATTTGATCCATTGACCTAAAGCAAAATTAGCTGGGAAACTTGTACACTTGTTCCCCAGTTATTTTCTGGTCATGTTTTGAATGAGTCAGGGCTTCCTTTCAGAACAGATAGAGCCAATGTGTTAAAAGTATACACAAAATAACTGGGGCAAAGTGCAATAGAGGACAGAGCCATCACCATGTTTTGGAAAAATGTATAATGAGTAATTTTTTCATATAAAAGGATAGTAAGGAAGATAATTTCTATCACAGGAAAAGCTCCCAGCATTGAGTTCACTTCTCTTCTAAGAAGCCTACAGGATATTTGTCCAGCATAGGAAGAAAGTGCACTCATTTATTAAAACCATTAATTTGCCCATCTCCCTCAGCAGCACCAAGACACCACCTGCCCTGCCCATGGCACATCCCAGCTCCTCTGGAAAGGCTGTTTGAACATTGCACTGCAACTCAAGCAATCAATCCCTCCCTAAGAAAGAGGCTGCTAGAGCATCACAGTGTTCCTGGAATGTTTGGAAATACTTGTCAAAACACGACTCTGGTTTCATTGTTAGCTCTATTAACATTCAAACATTTCCCTTGTTGATTAAAAGCACTGGCTCCATGAAATGTCTTAAAGACAATGCCTACCTGCCTCTTATCCAATATCTTATGCAACTGCTGCTTTCCACACCACAAGTGTTTTTCCTTTAATGGTGAATGAAATTATTTATGCCACAATTACTACTCAGAGGCCTTTTGAGGCTGATGGAGGCCAAGCCTCCCTGACCACAGGTTGCATTCTTCATCGTGTTTGATCTGGACATGCACAGCCTGCATGAGGGGGATCACATTCCTGCAAAAGCACAGGATCCCTGAGGTACTTATCACTTCATTGTGACAGAGTTGGACATGGTCCCACAAGCCAAGCTGCAGACCAGGAATTGATATTTGGGAAGGCATTTTGCCTTCCTGGGCTTTGGAATGACCGAGTGTACCACAGGGATAATAACACTTAACTATCCCCTACAGGATTATCTCTGTTTGTAAGACCCTCAACTGCTTTTCCTCTGCAGATCTGCTGGACATGCATTTTGAATCTGGAATACATATGTCTGTTGCTTCTTATTTCAAAGGCCAGTAAAAGCTGTAGAGTTACCAAATTCTTTAATATGTCCTGTATATTTAATATGCTGATACATGTCTGATCCACCTACCCTATCTCTGCAACAGAATCACCCAGAGCAGAGCTTACACTGTGCCCTTTGGAAAAATAAAACTACCAGGGGAATTGCAAGAAGACAGCCACACAAATCATTTTCTAGATGTGGCAGGGCTGCTGTCAGACACAGCACTGTGTCAGCACTGGCTTGAGGGAGTGTACAGTCTGTATTAAAGCAGATTGACAATACAGAATGACTGTATTGTCCCCATATTCAAGCTTCCTCCCAGGTAAGTCAATCTTCCACTGAGAAAGAGCTTGCTTGAAAGTCATAGCAATAATGGCTAATACTGACCACAATTCTGCTGTCCCTAACAGATGGATGACCTGAACATGTATTTATTTTAGGATGTGGCTGCTTGTTCTGAAAGTTCCCATGCCACTCACTACTCACCCCTTTCCCTACCTTGGAGTGGGGCAGAACAGGGGAAAATCCCTGGAGGAAGGAGAGACACCACAAAGTACAGCAGGGTCAGGACCTGGGGAAGAGCACAATGTGAGTGAGCTCCAAAGGCTGCAGACAGGGAAGTTTCTGTAACCCCTGCTGGGTGAGCAGTCAGGGTGGATGGGCAGCACAGACAGCTGGTGCCCTTTGGTGCTCCTGGCCACATCCAGGAGACAGGACTTCAAGGGGAGCTGTTGGACTCCCAGAAGCTCACCTTGGCAGTGTGTGATTTCTCCTTGCAGGCACCAATCTGCACAGGCTGCTAAGGGATTAAAGAGGCTGTGGCTTCATTTCAAATGCCCCTCAAAGTGAGGTGCCCTGCTACAGCCACAAGAGCAGCCCTGCTGCACACACATTTGCCTGAAATATCCTATGTGGCCGTGGCATGAAGAGGTCTGGCAGGCAGCAGTGATCTCTGTCTTGTCCTCTCAAGCCTTCAGCATGTTCCCTTGGTTTACTCCAAGGACAGGCAGCCCCTGCAGCTGGCCAGTGACACCTCTGAGAGCCACTTGTGACCCTGGTGCAGTGCCCTGGCTGCACACACACAGCTGCTGTGCTGAGTCAGCATTGTTTCAAGGTCTGATTTTAAATCCTTGCTTCTCACACCCTCCACAGGCTTGCTCCAGTTTTTTGTTTATTTATTGTTGTTTTGGTGGGGTTTTTTTCATCTCTCAGCTTTCTCCAATTGCCTGCTTTGCTTTCTAGGCTGACAAATTATTTTACCTCTGCCAGCACCTCCCCGTATGCAGCTCTTGTAGAAGAGATCCAATGTGCCTCTCCAGTTCACTTGTTCCTCCTTATTTCACTTCAAATTAAACAACCCACTCACTCCTTGCAGAGCCCTCTATTCCTTGTCTGTTCCATGCTGTTCAGTGGGAAACAAATCCAACAGGATAAGATTGTGCTGCAACCAGCTCACAGAGGGTGCAGGCAGAGAGATCCTTCTCAAGGTGCTTGACTGTTCACAGTGTTTACCCTGACAATCATTTGGATCCTTAATCTTAGCAACCATGACTTTTGAGCTTGAAATTCAATAAACCAGCCTGGAATTGCAGTTCTAAGGGCTGGCTAGCTAATAAAAAGTGGTTTAGCCATTCCAATGCACCTTATTGATATAAATGGTAGTGACATGAGCTCTGGAAAACATACCCCAGTGCTGACATTCACTGATGCTGTTTAACCCTTGAATGCTAAGGGTGAACAGCTTGGGCTTCTACTCATGCACACTGAGACTGATCTCTGAACCAGTGTTTCCATTCAGTTTCATGTGAGCTCGTAGCATTCTGTTGGGCTGAAGGAACAGCCTGTTACAGCATTGTGAGGCCATAACACTCAGTCTGTCTCACAAGACCCAGTTTTGATAAGAAATATTTGGCAATATTTATTGTGTGTGCCTAACCCGATACGATTCAGCAGCTCATGTGACTGAGTCTCTGATCAAACTTGCCAGCATATTAAAATTTGAATGAAAGTTTCACCTACTTCAGTGCTCTGCTCCAATTCAGTATTGATTCAGGAACTGAATTGGATGTACAAGGGCACCAGTCCCCAGTGTATTTTTACAAGGTCCTTGTTGAAGCCAGCACTGGTGCCTGAGCCTTCTGCCTGCCATGGCACACCTGACAGCTCAGATGTGCAGGGGAGAGCTCTGCACAGTGCACGAGGGGGATTGCAGGGGAAGGGAGGTGACTGCACACCTTCTGACAGCAATGTCACCAAGGATGACCTTGGCATGAATAAAACCTCTTTCCCTTCATGCCTCTCCAGAGCCTCAGTCCCAAGGGCTTTGGGACAAGCCTCTGACAGCCTGTCCAGTCCCCATCTCCTGGACAGAGGCAGAAGGGATTGCTTGATGCATTCACACCTGGAGCCAATTTTGCTCCAATTTTTTTGACAGCAGCCTTCATTAAACTTAATTTGAGACTATCAACAGGTTGCACTTTCATACAGAGAGATTAGCAGCCTCCCTCTAAGGAAGGGCTTTGGGGAGCACAAAGGGAAGGAGGGGGTTTAGCAATGTAAATGCCCCCAGGGCTTGCAAGGCTCCCCAAAACCTATCCCAGGGCAGCCAGTCTGAGTGGCTGAGCCCCCAGTGGGGTCTGGCAGATGGAGCTGTGGGACAGTGACAGGCTTGGAGTCACTCACTCAGAAAAGGGAAACCACTCACCATCCCCAAGCTGCTGCAAGGGGATTGATTTTCATCACAGACAGCTTTGGATATTAAGGGCATAAACAAATATAAAGTTCTGGGAAGGGAATTCTTATAAAGGGTAAAAGGAGAACAAACATGTTGGCAGAGAGTATCCCTGCAAGGAGGGGGGGTGCATGCTCCTAGCCTCAGGGGGAAGAAAAACTTTGGGGCTAATATATGGCATAGCAGTACTGAAATAAATGCAATTGTGTTGTGCAGGCTTTACTAGCCTATGTACATGGATTTTTTTTTTTTTTTAATTTTAATAGTAAGAAAGTGGCTGAGACACAGTCCAGAGCTGCATTTTTTGCTGCACAGCACTATATCCTGGGCTCTCTTACGGTGGCCACCACAGTGACAAAGCAGCATCAAAAAATCTGTACTTAATCTGGTCTGTGCTCCCCAACTCCACAGGAGTGTTCTGCATGGTTAATAAATGGGAAACCTAAAAATATCCTGCTGTAGGGAAAACTGCAAACCTTGAAGTCCTTCTTACAGGACTATCTCAATACCCATTTGATTTCCTGTTGTAAAGGGCTTCCAAATGTTATAAGCTCTTGTTTTTTTTCCAAATGAAAACCAGTTCAAAACCATTAAAGGGCTGAGCTAACTTGATCCACGGTGCAGACCTTTTCATCTCCCAGCAACCTTAAAACTCTCTGGGTTCAGGTCTGCTGTTTCCATCCTGTTACTCCAGGAGAGCGTTTGCCCTCACCTGACAGAAAGGAACAATCACTGTGGCACTTTTAAAACTCAGCCACAGTGTGAACAACCACTCTGAACCCTCACGGACATTCTTATTCTATCTGTGAATTTAGGAATGCTCTTGGTCCTCCTCTGCTGCTTTCCTCTTGGAAAATTGGGGTAGTAATAGTAACAATACTAACACTTAATAGCAATAGGAATAATAATGCTACAGCAAAAATCTTACCCTGGTGGCTTTACTTGAGAGCAGAATTTGGTTCTGCTTTTGCAATTTTGTCTTCAAAATAATGACGCAAACAATTCCTTGTTCAGTGTTATAATTATGCTGCTGTTGTTTAAATTTTTTGTGATTTTCTGGCACCTCCAGCACAGCAGTTATGAGAGCAAACATCGTGCAGCTTGACATGCTGCCAAGCCTTCTCTGTGACGGTGAAACAAGCACATTTTATTTATACGTCTGCTTTTCCCTCCATTGTTTTCATTTCAAACCGACGGTGTCACCGGCGAGAGTCTCCGCTGACATGTAGGATTTCCTCGCCGCAGCCCCGTCTCAATGCGTCCCCACACAATGCCCCAGTATTGAGATGTCACAGTCTCTGTGCCTGATAAAGGTGTCAAGACAGATCCCGGTTGCAGCGACAACAGTGCGAGCTCCGAGCCCTGCTCGGCGGCCGGGAGCGATCCCCGCTGCTCGCCCTCGCTGCAAGCCAAACTCCGCACTGCCCGCCTTTCCTCTGCCCCACAAATCCTCCCCTGCACTCCTACGCAGGTCGGGGTTTTTTGGCCCCTTCTGCAGAGCATTTTGAGTTCTGATAATATTTGCGTCTATTTTCAGCGCATGAGCTGCTGTGTCAAGTGGGATTAAAGCAGAGCTGTGACTTCTCTGTATGAGGCAGCTCAGCTTGCTGTCAGCAGTAAGTGATGCGTGTCACTTCAGCAGCTCGGCGTGTCGGGGGTCTTGAGATGACCACAATACCCCGAACCACAACTGTGACAGTGACTAGATCATTGTACTGGTAGCTGTAAATGTGACTAGATCCATTCAGTCAGACTTTATTAAAGCACCTAGCCCAGTTGACAGAGGAGAACACGCAGAGCGGCGTGGAGTCTGTAATTATTCCCATCAATGTACCGCAGCGATTATGGGTGCGGGGGAGTGAAGTCAGGGCGCTCGAAGCGGGTGGCTTCACTTCGGGGTGCAGAGTGACAGCCATGCTGGGGAAATGGGTGCGAGGGCCATTTGCTGCTCAAGTGCCAGGCTGAGCCGAAGTGCTGCACGCACAGAGCTGTCCCCAACCCACGGATCCCGCTTCCCGCCGCTTGTCTCCAGAAAACTGTTCCAGGGCCAGGAGAAGGGGACAAGCGGAGCCACTCGGGATCCACCCTAGGAGCGCTGCGCCAACTCCAATTTCAGGTCTGCGGGAAGCGGGTGCCGGCGGGCACAGAACCGCGTGGGGCTGGGAGCGGAGCGGGGCAGAGCGGAGTGAAGCGGGGCGCGGAGCGGGGCAGAGCGGCGCGGAGCGGGGTGGTGAGCAGAGCGGGTCAGGCTCGGAGCGGGACAGGACAGGAGGGGAGCGCGGTGCGGAGCGTGGAGCAGAGCGGGGCGAGCGGGGCAGATCAGAGCGGAGTGGGGCAGAGCACATCGGACCGGGTCAGAGCGGGACGGGCACGGAGTGGAGCGGGGCAGAGCAGAGTGGAGCACGGCAGAGCGGAGTAGAACGTGGCGCTGAGCAGGGCAGAGCAGAGCAGAGCAGAGTGGGGCGCGGAGTGCGGAGCGGGGCGGGGCGGGGCAGGCGCGGCCCCCCGCGGCGGCGGCGGCGGCGGCGGGGCGGGGCGGGGCGGGCGGTCCGGCCCGGCGGGCGGGGACATCGCGGCCGCCCCGCTCCGCGCCCGCTGCGCGCTGAGCAGACGCAGGAGCGCCGCGGCGGCGGGCGGGCGGCAGCGGCGGCTCCTGCGGGCGCTCGCTCGCTCGCTCCCTCCTCGCTCCGTCCCTCGATGCGCGGTGCGCGGCCGGCCGCGGGGCTTGCGCAGGTAGGCGCCCCGCCGCCGCTCGGCGCACGGCTTCGCGCGGGCCCCTGCACTTTTTTTACTGCTCCCACCACTTTTTTTCCGCCTTTTTTTTTTTTTTTCACTATTATTTTTCCTGTTTCCTCCTCCGCGCGGGCACCGGGGGCGGGGGCGTTTCTCGCCCTCCTGCCCGCGCTGAGCGCCTCTCTCCTGTCCCGGCAGCGCGGCGGAGCGCAGCGGTGAGCGGCGGCAGCATGCGGCGGCCGGGGGATGTCTGAGGCGGGCGGTGCGGCGGCGGCCGCGCTGCCCCGGCGCCGCTCCGGAGGCATGCGGGCGGCCTGGGGCTCCGTCTGGTGCCTGTGCCTGGCGGCGGCCGTCGGCGGGATGCCGGCGGCGAGGCGGCAGGGCGGCGGCAAGGCGGCGGCGAGGAGCGGCGGGCAGCCGGCAGGTAAGGGCTGCGCGGCCGCGCACACACGTGCTCTGCGGGCACGGCTCCGGGTCGGCGCTGGAGCCGCCGTCCCTGGGCGAGCGGAGTGCGATGGATGGATGGATGGATGGATGGATGGATGGATGGATGGATGGATGGATGGATGGATGGATGGATGGAGACCGCGGGAGTTCCGAACGCGAAGCCGGGGCTGTTCCGCCTCGCCGTGGTTCGGGGTAGTCTCGGAGGCTCTCAGGAGGGACAAAGTGCTTTAAAGAGGATCCCTGTCTGCCAGGAGCCCTCTCCCATCGAGGCGGTGCATGGGGCAGTGGGTAACAGCTGGAAGATGCTTGCGTGCGTGTGTAGCGGCGCATCTTCGGCACACATCGGAAATGCTCTGACTGCGTGTGTTCTGGTGGGAAAAGTGAGGAAAGGTCGTTTATATCCGCATGCTGGGAGCAAAAGTGGAGTTGCCTCAGCTCCGGGTAGGCACAAGCTGTGCTGCAGCTGAATAAGCGGCTGTGTAAGGGAACTGCGTTTTGTGGGAGCCGGTGCCGATCTCCCCTGGAGAGGCAGCACTGCAGTTGCAAGTGAAAAAAAAGTTAGCACGTCGGACAAAAGCTGGGTTTTTCTTTTTTTTCCTTCTTCTTTCCAAGTAATATACGGCGGGTTTGAAACATCGTGTCTCTCTGATCCGCCTCAGCTGCTACCTGAGTCCCTGTTTATTTTTCAAAGCTCTTTAATGGAAGGGAACCCCCTCGCAGCCCCCCGTCCTCCGGTTTGCATGTACCCGGCAGAAAGTTTCCATTGTTCAGGAAAGGGTTTGAAGCCTGTTTGCCAAAAAAGTGACAGGGGAATAAATGGACTTCGTGGAGGCTGGGGGGTGAGGGGCATTACTTTCATACCCCTTTTGGTTAAAGCTATAAATCACACCGGGGGTTGGGTTTGTTTTCAAGAAAGTCCTAATAAAACACCAGATTCTTAGTGTAACTCGTTTGGCTCATTTTTCACAGCCAAAAGAATTGATTTATGGGGCAGCATCGCAGGGAGTTGGTCGGAGCAGATGAGGTCGGTGTGCGGAGGGCAGCGGGCAGCCTGTGCTGGCCGCAGGGTGCGAGTGACAGGCGCGGAGTGTCCCCAGTTCTCTCTGGCTTGGCCTGAAGCGCATATTGGTGCTGTCACTTAGGCACAGCCGATCCCATGGGGGCGAGGAGCAATCTCGGTGGCTGCCTCAGTTGTCCCTGGGCTTTCACCGTCACCTTCGGTCCATAGCTGGGGTTGATAGTGTGTTAAAGTGGTGCTAAACCGCTCCCGTTCTCCAAGATGCTTTTGCAGGTTAAAGCTTTAGGACGCTTTTGCAATTGTAACATACTTGTGGCTTACTTGGAGGTCATACGGAGGGAAACATCCCTCTGTTGATGACTGCGAAGTGAGTAATGGGTTGGGATTTCCAGGGGCTCCCGTGGAAATCCTCGGAACAGGCTCTTACCTTTGGGTCAGCTTTCCCCAGAGCAGAGGTGGCACTGTCACCTCCCTGGAAGAGGAACTCCTCCCTGGACCAGGAGGGCTCCCGCCAACCCCAACACCTAGCAATGTCTTCAAGAGTTGCCCCGTCATTGGGAGGTGTCAAAAGCTCCGGTGGACACGGATTGTGAGGGGATAGAGAGAATTTCAGTCCCACCATCTCCCACGTGCGTGGGGAAGCTGCAGCCAGCGCTGCTTCCCCAGCTCCGTGCCAAAGCCACCGAGGGGACACCCGCTGCCTGTCCGACCTGGGGGGGAAAGGTTGTGCAAAAGAAACTGTAAAGAATATAAACCTTCAGAGCCGAGTAAAAACACATTTTGCTTTTTCAGTCTTTTTGAATTGAATGGGAAAAAGCAAATTCTTTCTCCTAGTCAAATGGGCCATGGGGTATTGGCTCATTACTGAGGTTTGTTGTTCGCTGGGCTTTGCATTTACAGTCTAAGGCCTTATTTTCCATAAAGGGGCTTGGAAGGATTTTTCCCCAGTGATCTAATTCTCCACACGGGGCTGTGAAGGCTATAACAGCTACTGCTTTGTGCCTATACTCAGCTACATAAAACACACATTGAAGGGAGGCATTCTCGAGGTATGTGTATGTTTGCTAATATGAATACTGGCTATTAGTGGAGGTGGAGGGGGTGCAGGTTTTAACATCTCCGCAGGGAGGTGTTCGGCTGTTGGCAGGAAGGAGGCAGATGGCGGGGCTGTTGCTGAATAGAAGCTAAACTAAAAACACCAGGGGCCTCATCTGGGCTGAGTTTCTCTTCTCTCCCGTTCTCGGGACTGCTGCAGGAAGAACAATGTCAAATTTCCCCCTCCTTCTTTTTTTTTTTTTTCTTTTTTTATGAATGAAAGTAAGAGAGGCGAGGCAGGATTGAATGTGTATGTCATTCAGGGGCTATGACAGAGATGATTAGGGAGGTCAGTGAACTCCTTTGCAGCCTTGAGCATGCGGTCACTCTATTCAGCAGCCACAGAATAGACATCAATATAAAAAAGCCCGTCCAATTTGCATTAGTATTCAGATAAAGATATTACTTCGTACGATTTGTGAATGTCAAGTAATGCTGGCTGTTTTCTTAGAGAGCAGCACAACTGAAACAGCAGCATTTAACTTTTAAGAAATTCTGATAACCATCCTGTCTCCTGGAGCTGGCTTGTGTGTGTGTGTCTGCACACAGTATATGTGAAAAAGGCAATTTCTGGGCTCTTTGGGGTTTGTGTTGCACTAGTTAGCTGCTGAGGCTGTCTGAGTGCATTGAAAGAGTTGTATAGAGAGCTGCTAATGTTTGATCAGGTTTGTGCTGGAAGGGGAGGGGAGAGCTCTCCCAGTCTGTCAGGAGCAAGAACCAAAGTTTCCATGTGCAATGAGTGGAATTGTCACCCAGGGTTAATACTACACAGGCAGGTTTTTTTTTTTTTGCCAGAAGAACAGGACAAGGACCATTTTGGGATTTTGCTTCAGTTTAATGGGAGGGCATCTACCAAATGCTGTGACTCCTTTGTGTGGAAGGAAGGGGTGATGTGCTGGTTGCGTTTTTCATGCAGCTGATGGCAACTGGGCTCTTGCAGCCTTCCAGCATGAGCTCAGCAAGGGCTCCAAGGTGTAGGGTATGCTGATCTGTGCCACTGCTCTGTCTGTCTCAGCGTTTCAAAGTTCATCCTGAAATTATAGGGGTATTGGAGTGGGTGCCAAATGGCACTGGCTGTTCCTGGAGCTGGCCTTGGGGTTTCTGCGTTCAAACTCTCTGCAAAGAGTCTCTCACATGTTGGTGGTGCAGATTTCTTCGTGCCCTACACCAGAAATGTTTTAGATTCAGCTGTGAGGGATAGTTTTGAGATTAAAAGTTGATCCATTTGTTCTTATGAACAGCAGCAGCTAAAGAGCTAATTAAGTCTTTAATATTGAGACTAACATATTTTATGACATGCAATAAAATAAGAGGACACAAGTAAATGATGATGAAACATTGCTGCTTTAAAAAAAAAAATCTATTTCTTACCTAGCAAACAGTGAAATAGCCTGTTCCTGTGCAGAGATGGACTCAATGCATTCAACAGTAGCTGTATAACATGATGTCTGCTACACATACTGACAAGGGTCAGTCCAATTAAATCTGAGGATTTTTTCTTTTAATTAAGACTTTATTAGCAACCACTGAGTAGGAAACGTGATGAAAGTAGATCTGAAAATTGTGTAGCAAAGTGTTGATCTGCTAATTAAATCATGCAATTAAAGTAAGCCACTCTGATTGGTATGTTAACTTTTACAACTCCTTTAAAAAAATCGTCAGTGCTGTTTGGGAAGGTGAACCTGTCCCAAAGCCTGATGGAACACAGGTTTTGAAATTAGGTGATCACTAAAGAAGTCTTGATTTATGGCTTTCCCACTCGATCCAGACCATTTCCTTACAGTGGGACCCAGTCTGCTGGTTGCACAAAGCTGAAATTCTTCAAAAAGCTGGAACAGGGTTCCCCCCACTTCTGTAAAGCTGAGAAACAAATTTTTTCCTTTTAAAATATGGTCAATAATAGTGAACTTTGATATCCACCTAAATGTTTAGAAAGCTGTTCTTTCTGAATACATATTGTGTGCATCTGCTATTTACTTAGGGATCCTAAAGGGTAGGGAATCAGCCTGCTTTCTGAGCAATTAATAAAATTTTCAGTTTATAAAAACGTTGAATCAAAGTGTTTCTGGCAGTGATCTCTCATTGGCATGCAGAGCTGTGACTGCAGGCATTTGCTGCACCTTAATTTTACCTAAGGTTAGGGCATGGCCTGCTGGTGGCTTTTTCTGACTGGTCATTGAAGTGTGCAGGATTCAGAGCAGGAGCCTGAGCATAAGCCATTAGGTTTCATGGAGAAGTGTCTGTGTTGTCATCATGGTTTAACTTGTAGCAATTTTTGTTATATATAAGGTAGACCCATCAGGCTTATAAAAAAATTCAGATGATACTGAAATATAATAATTATTATAATATAATATATATGACTTTCTGTTTATACTGAAAACAGAGTCAAAATTCCCTCCCTGGTTTTTCCCAGCTCAGCTGAACCTGATACACAGATAAAAAATGAATCTGGCTATTTTTCTTATGTTTCCCTGTTTGAGTAGATTTCTGTCTTGTCCCTCAAGGGCTACATGCTTGTAACTTTTCATGTGTCCTGGGAGTTTGTCTGACTCTGCATACCTGTTTCTTCCTTTCTTCCTGACTCTTAAAAAAAACACTCCAACCTTGAAATTGCCTGCTGACTCCAAGCCATTCAACAGAGTGGTTTGATGTAGCTGTTTCAGTGTTTGCCATTTCATCTCTTTTAATAGTGATTAGTGATAAACTTGATTCTACATGCACCAGACTGTATGCCAGAGAGGATGGTGCCTGGTAAAAGTTTGCCTTACACTGGGATTTTTTTCAGTAAATGGGATTCTGGTTCAGCACAGTCACTCATGGTATGTGGCAGCAGGCAGCCCAGACTGTAGGAAGAGTAAATCTGAAAGCACCTCTCTGCAAGTGCTGGGCTGGAACCATGTCTCAAGATGCACACAAAGCCAAAAGAACCTTAAAGTAGCTTGTTACAGCCTGATTTTTTTTTTTTAAAGTCTTCTACATAGCTTATTGGCTTAGCAGTTCCCCCACTTTTGGCTGTTTATCTGGTGGTCCTGTTAAGAAAACTCTTTTTCTCTGCAGTAAAGATGACTCCCCCAGTGTCCCCTTGCTCAGAGCTCAGGTTGCCAAGTGTCATAGATGTGATTTAAAGCTCTGTATGTGTGAAGAAGGGCTTTCATTCCTGCAGTGAATGCTTATTCCTGGTGTACTTACCCCTAAAGTATCTGTTCCTTGGCTTGAATGACCAGGAAGTTTCTGCAGTATCAAAAGCAAACAAGAACTGAGAGATATGGGCTGAGTAAAACCTTTAGTAAACTTACTAGTTAAAATGTGAAAGGTAATCAGATGTAAACCTGCCCTATTATTCTGATAGGCTATCAGGGCTTTTGCATTCAGGTGGATAGGAACTAGCCAGGAGGTAGTTAAATCAATTTTATTTTTTTTGTGCAGTGACACTCAGGTTACTCAATGTAGCAAAGCTGTTTTTGAAGAATAGCAGCACGGTCAAGTAAGAAAACATTTCTCCAGTAGCTGCTTCAGTTTCAGATGTATTAATCTAAGAAAGGGGTGGTATTTATTGCAGAGGTGGAGGTAGGTCTGGTGTGCTGGCCTTGCTTTCTCAAATCCAGAGAGCAAGACAAGATAACGAGTTGGTTAAATAAAAAGGTTATATTAAAACTTGGAAGTAGATCTCTTTATCACTCAGAGCTGTATGCAAAACAATTCCCGTGTGCTTACACGTTTAGCATCTGTGAGATTTTGGGGCTGTGCCATTTCTGCAGGTTGTGAGGGGTTAAAAGAGTTAATAACTCGAGTGAGAAGGGTTCCAAGTGTTTGGGTGAGGACAGGATGCAGCCCAGGATGGCTCTCTGCTCCAGGCACTGCTGCTCAGGCTGCTGAGAGCCCAGGGCTCTTCCCTGGAGCATCACAGCCCCAGGACCCCAGTGCTGCTTGCACCAGCTCTGCAGGGCTGTACTCTGACCTATTGAACCACCTGCAAATGCCATGCTGACACTTGGCAGCATGTTGCTTTGGATTTTTTTCCCCTCATTTCCTTCTCACCCAAGGAGCCAAGCCATCAGTTAAGTTTCTTGAGTATTAGGCTTTTAGGGAAGGGCAGTAACAGGCAATGATAGTGCACCATGGTGTGCCAGAAACCTCCAGAGATGGCCTCCCAATTTTTTCATAACTGATGAAAGTGTTAGTGAGTTTGTCTGTTTTGCCCTGGAAAGTGAAGTGTTTTATAACTATGCCTGGATTTCACTGAGCTACCTTGTGCTGTTCACAAGGAATCTCACTAAATTATTTCAGCTGACTTAGTTAAATCAGTAAAGCTTTGGAGACCAATCCTGGGTTATAAGGATTGGACTGGTATCCAGAAATAATGGATTATTAAGCATTTTGGAATTGACCTGGCTGGAGTTGGGTGTAGGGGAGACAGTAAAATAGCTGGGTATTGCCTAGGGGCCAAACCTTGTGGTGATGGGGTGTGTGGGTGGGCTCTCACTGATGCCAGGAGGGAGGAGTGATGTAAAGTAATAGGCAAGAAGGGGAGGATTCACTGTCAGAGAGCTCCAAGGAGGGTGCTGGGGGTGAGAGCATCTCTGATGCTCCTCTCACAAGAGGCCCCTGGCTCTGTAAAAATGGGATGCAGGCACAGTCCTTGTAGCAGGACCGTGTCCCAGGAGCAGTCTGATCCCCTGTGGTGCCTCTGCAGAGGGGATTTGATGGGGTTTCATTGTGGTGTGTGCCAGAGGAGGTCGTGTGAAGCCCTGGAGGTGTTTCAGTTCCCCGGGGCACTGCAGGGTAACTGGCATCACCCTGCACTGACAGCTCATCCCCTCCTGCTCGCTCCCCCTGGGGAAGGTGGAATACACATCTGTCAAGGCTTTTCTTTGGAGCAAAAAGGAGCTACAGGGGATGTCTCTGGATCCAAATGATGGGGCCAGCCTTTCTCAACCTTCCGCTTTCCCTGTCAGAAAACTGAAAAGATCCCAAGAATTAGATTTTTAATTTTATTTTGATGCTTGACAGAGCTTGTAAAGATCCTTCATAGCAAATTTGGCTCCCAGTTCGGAGGGTCATTGCTTTCTTTAGGGGTTTTGCCATTCTCTGCTTCTTGTAGTCCTATAAAAATAATAATGAGGTCTTGATCTTGTGCCTATTGAATCCTAGGCAAAAAAAAAGCCCCCATTGATTTCCAAGAGAGCAGGCTGAAGCCCTTCACAGATCGTGGTGGGAGCAGCTATTTAGCATAAGCAGGGATTGTTTGGGAAGTTTTCTAATGACCCAAACATTTTAACAAGCAGAGGAAACTCTGGCGAGTAAAAGGGCTCCCAGTTTGGGGGTGGAGATCCCTGGAACTGGCTTTCAGTGACCTCCCATTCCTCCCTAACCAGCTGCAACACAGACAGACCTTCACTTCCCATCTTGCTTTCTGTAACTCCAGCTTCCCTGGGAGCCCGTGGCAGCATCACAGCCCAAGCACAAGCACCAGAGGCAGAGGTGACAGCCAGCACCCAGCCTCCCTGTGCCTCTGTTCTGGGTCCTCTGAGGAGCTGAGCTCCATGCTGGCCACTGTCCCCTCCTGCCCCATCCTCACTGCTATTTTATCAGTGCCACCAGTATCAGCCCCATGAGCTGCAAGCAGCACAATGCACCAGGAAAGTGTTAATAATAATAGTAATAATAATACTCCCCCTAGGGTGAGCCTGAGTCCTGGGACCCTGCACCACACAGGAGCCCGTGGAGAAGCTTTCCTGGCATTTCCCAGGCAGGCAGAGCACAAGAAAAAGTTATCCCATAGGATTATTCTTTTTTTTTAATTTTATTTTAAATAACCCTGCTTTCATGGGCGAGACTCAAGTACAAGCAATTGCCTCCCAGCAAAATACTTCAGCAGCTTGTGTGGAGACTGTAGGGCCTGAACAAACTGGTGATTTCATTTTTGTTAAATTTTTTTTAAATTTCTCCCTGTATAGATTCCCCCAGGAAAGCATTCTGTTTCTAGCCAGTAGCAGGATCTGTGTAAGATGAGCCAAGGTGTGCCTTGGGAGATGGGAGTATCACAGCTAAAAGTGAAGAGCAGAAACCAATTGCAGTGAGAAGGTTAAGGAGTTCTGAGTGTGCCCTGACAATTAGCATGTTCAAGTGAAGATAAATCCTCAATGAGCCTTTCTTTAATTAAAAGAATGATTGGAATTAGGCACAGTACCATCTCTTCTGATCAGTATCATGAGTATCTGTACGAAAAAAGCATTTCTGAGCAGGGAGAAAAACACCAGATTTTAATCTCCCTTTGGTAGCCAATATGTCTGCCTTTTGCAAGGGCATTTTTCTCCCTGTCTTGGAGTACCCAGGCTTGTTGACAGTAAACAACTGTCACTTGGCAGTTTATGAAAGAAGAATGTTTAAGAAAACATGTCCAGTTTAAATAGTTATGTTAATAGGCTGGGGATTCATGCAGAAGTGAGGGGATCTGGTAAATGGAGGTACATAAATTAGCTGGGATTTAGAACTATAGAATCATGGAATTGTTTGGATTGGACTGGACATTAAATATCACCTTGTCCCAGTATTCACTGTATAAAAAAGAGCAGAATACAGTTGGGGAGAAAAATTAAAAATACTTTTCATTTTTACAGTCAGTGTGTTATGCATGAATTCACAGCTTTCTGTGAAAGCATAATTTTTTTTTTGCCAAAGAAAATTCCAAAAGCCTCTCTTGTCCAGCTGCAGGGCTGGTAGCCCAGTGCTCCCACTGAGTGGCCCAAATGCTGCTCCCAGCTCCACAGGCAGCATTTGGACCTTGCAGCTGCCCTGCTGCATCCTCAGCCTTTGCCTCACAGGGGTGATGGCAAGAGGAGGCTGCAAGAAAACTTTGCCTCCTGATTTCTAAGTTGATTGATTACAGAAAGGAAGGGGTGGGGTGGGGAGTGGAGGGAAAGTAAGAAACAGCAGATGGTGTCCTCTCTGCATCCCTGCCCAGAGTTGCTACAAATCCATCACCCAACCTTCCTTCTTTTGAGTTACTGGTGGATGTAGTGAGAGGTGAGCAAAGTGTTTGTTCCAGCTCAGCCCAAAGTCATCAGTGTCAAAATAGAATCAGTGGGGGCCTGGTGTCAGGCACTTGAAATCTGTAATCAAGCATAAAAAATGTTTCAGGCTTTCCTGGCTCCTGGTTCATCCAGCTTGGGGTGACACCAGCATTAGCCTTGAAGATACTGGGTAAAACCATTCTCCTGCACTCCTGGGATATAATATAAATACAGTAAGTACTGTGGAATTTAAATGTGTTACAGATATTTTTCCTTCATCCTGGAGTATCTCAGAGGTGCATCTTGATAGCAGCTCTTGCTCCAGTTAGGGCAGAGAGCTGGAGGAGGAATTTGGAACCCCTAGAGTTTTGACAGAAGAGTCACACTCAATTTTCTTCTGCCCAGGTTCAGTTAGTATTGCCATTATTTGAACTAGGAGGCAAAGGAAACCCAAACATGAAGCCTCCTACTACAGAAATGCTGGGCTCAGTTTTAATCATTATATCTTCCACCTGGCAGAAAGAAGTGGCTGTTTTCTTTCTCCTTTGGCTTGCCTGCTGTACTGACCATCTTTGACATCATAACAGCATCCATCTGATTCTTAGAGGCTCATTTGCACAGGGAAGAATTTATAAGTGTTTAAGGAAAGGAAAGGGGAAAGGAAAGGCTGAGAAAATCAGAGTCAGAAGGATGGGGAGTGTATCCCAAAGTGCCTGTGGAAGGTCCCTGGTTCGTGCAGGTAGGACCAGTCACAGCCTCTTGCAGGAAGCTGGAAATGGCCCTCTGCAGGGGGTCTGCATTTCCTTACAGCAGGAAGGAAAATATCCTAAAAATATCTTTGCATAGAGGTATCTACCCTGCTTCTGGAGTTTCTGGATGCTAACGTGGTGCAGGTTGCAGATGATTATTTGGGAACACTAAAACTGCTTGAAGGCAGTGGGAATCGAGACACGCATGACTTCCTTGAACTCTCTCTTAATTTGTAAAGGGGAGTCCAAACCCTGCTGTAATAGATAGGGTTACAGGAGACCATTAAAAGGTCCCTCCTGGTGAACCTGATGCCCTGCTGCTGCTGGTGGAAATGATAAACCTCTGCATTCAGGTTGGATGGTATGTGATGTCCTATGTGTATGCTGAATGCATGGAAGCCAGTGAATCCTGCTAATTTAGGGGTTGTTTTCCAAGTCTGTTTTCTATAAGCCTGTAGACTCAATACAAATAAAGAACTGACCAAGTTTCCTGAGAGAAGCTGAGGACAAATCTAAGCGTGGGATTTGAATGCAGAAAGGTGAAAACACAAATGTATACAGAAACAGCAAGTCAAACAAGCTGAAAAAATATTTTAAGGCTGATTTAACAGAGCAGTGAACTCAAAGCTGTCTAATCCCTTTAGCACCCTTCTTTAAAGAGGAGAAATAAAAAAATTTTTGACATTACTTTTCTTTGCCATCTCTCCCAACTCTTTCTAATAATGCTGAAGGATAAAGACTTGAGTTTAGCACAAGGACAAAGTGTTGCAGCTTTAGGAGTGTTTTCTAAATAACAAAATCTTCATTTGTCATTTGTGACATTAAAGTGGATCAGACTCCCTGAAAGGAGATTACTGTTAAATTTCTCCAACTGGGGTACCTGGCACCTAAATCTTGCTTGAGACTCTGAAATAACAAGCTTGGTTTTGAAAGATGCTGAGCCAGGTCAGGCTCTGCATTTAAATCACTTAAGCACTCTTAAAATCTGGCTATTCATTTTGATGCATAGATATGGATTTCTGGAGTTAATCACTGACCTTTGCATTTCAAATGTTTGACCTTTGTTTTCTTTACTAAGTATGCAGACAGAGCGGCCCCCAAATTATTATTATTTTTCCCTTTTACATAGCTGAAAACAGCCAGCAGAGAAGACTTGAAGTTCTGCATCTTATTACTGAGAAATAGGGATCTTTGAAAAATAGCATTTTGTGTTATTCAGGGGAAACTTACAAAAAGGGGAATATTTCCTTATTTTCATTCACGTGAACATGATCCTTCATATATCTAAAACTCACAATCAGTTGGGAAGAAACCCACCCAAACTACCCTAAACCTTTGCCCTCTCTTAATCCCTGTACAAGAGGGTGTTTTTTTTTAAGATGTGCTTTTCTCCCCCCTGAAATAAAGGCAATTGATAGGCTCATAAACAAATACCAAACATTAAGTCCTAATCTCCATATAGAGGAGCCTGACCCTTTTTATGGAGAGAGAGGCTGGAGGGAGGAAACGGGGCCAGGAGTTTCAGGTTTAATGCTTATTAAAGTTTTAGTGGGTGGGAAAATGCAATCAATAAATTTTGTTTAATGCCTCAAAACTGGTGTTAGTTTTCACTAGCTACACCAGAGAGTAGTTTTCATTTTGAAACTAGGACACTCGTAGTTGGAATGACAATTAATGTGGAGTGAATATGGTCCCAGTTGGAAGCCGATTTTTTGAATAGCATGAGAACTCCCCCCAGCTCCCTGCCTTGGCTCCAAAGTGGGGTAGCTTCCGTTTTTAATTAGCAAACCCTGCAAAATTTAGCTCATTGTGTCTTTCTGATCCTTTGGCCCAGTGGATATCTTGGATTTCTCCATCTTGCTGTCTTGAGGCTGTTCTTTTTATTTTTTTTTCCTTCAGTTTTGGTGCGGGAAGGAAAGGGGGGCTTCAGGATACTTAGGATTAAAGTCATTGTTTGGGGGTATTTGCAGCCAGCTGCCTGCATTAAGTGAAGATTAGAGGAGTGCACATTAAAAGTGCAAGGGAAATGCAGAGGACCTGGGATTTGGGAGCTGCATAGCTGTGAACCCAAGGGGAAAGGTTGGGGCTTTATGGCAAATTTTTTCTGATGCCATGTGATCTTAAAGCCCACTTCAGAAAGCATCACAAATAGCTTCCAGGGCAAAACTGGCTTGGGAGTTGGAAAGGGAACCAGGAGCATTTGCATCCCTTGACAAGTTCCTCTGAGGAAAACCTAAACTTTTGAGCCTGGAGAACTTACATATTTCTTAAAAGTTCATCTGCAAGGACACTTAAGAGGTGGTGAATTTTGATAGAAGTGACCAAGTAGCTGAAAGCCCACCCTGGAGATCAAAACTCCACCAGTAATGAATTTCTGAAAGATTTTTAGGAAGGAAGGTATATTTAAAAAAAAAAACCAAAACAAACAGAAGAATCATTGAGTAACATTATAAGATAAATTATTTCTAAAGACAGAGCTGCTGTCCTTTCCCTCTGCTTTGTGGAGCAGTCATTTGTGCAAGCTGTGTCCTTGTGGCAAACTCTGCTAATTGCTTGGGGTGTGTCACCTATAGACCCCTGCAGGTAACCTGGTCCAGAGAAGCAGGAGGGATGCTGTGATGCACTGATGAAGAGCTCAGCTTTAGCAGACCAAGTGCTGCTCTGATGGAGTCTGGGGCAAGCTTTGCCCAATCCACTGGGAAACCTCATTCTGTGCCTCAGTTTACACAGCTGCTGCCACTGGCTTTGAAAGGGCTCGTGGTAGTTGCTTGCTTGCTGCAATGATGAGGGTTTTTTGGACTTCCTCGGGCATGTAGAGCAGAAATGTAAAACATCAGCTGCTTTGTGGTGGGATCTGTCTGTCACCATCAAGCTGGGATGCCCCTGCTGTGCTGAGCAAAAGCTGAGGCCAAGTTGGCCACTGCTCTTCAGAGGCAGCAGACACCAAAAGGATGACAGCAGAGTCTCTTGTGCTCCCCCAAGGATCAGCCCAGTGGTGTCCCATCCCTCTGAGCACAGTGCTGTGGGTTTGGCCGCCGTGCTTGGGTGAGGTGTCAGTGTGCCCTGTGGGCCAGCAGCTGCCAGGGTGTGCTGCTCATCCTGCCAGGCTGGGCTGATGTCACCCCCAGGCTGTGAGAGCTGCTGCAGCTCATTGCTGCCCTCCCTGGGGAAAGCACAGGGATTTGGGGGAGCAGGAGCTGGGGGCTCTCATGGCCAGGGGAGCTCAGCCTGCCCCTGCTGCCCCCCACACTGCCTCTGCCTTTGGGGACCATTGATGGAGACGTTTCACATCAGTTCTTTAAAAATGGAAAAAATGCTCAATGCAGAACTGGGCTAACCAGGTGTTACAAGTGGGGTTCACTTCTCTGTTCTGAATGGGGAACCAAAGTGTTTGGTTGTACAGTCTAGATTTTAAGCAAAAATTCCCCATCACTGCTTGTTTCTTTAAACCAGCCATTTCCAGCTGAAGGCTGTCCCTGGGACTAGTTCTGGGCTCTCAGCAGCATCCTTGTGCCTCTTGGAGGGGTTTGCATTCCCATCTTTTTAGGTGTTGCCAGGAGAGGCCCCTTTGGTTTGTTCTCTGGTGGTTTGTTTTTTTTTTTTTTTTTTGTACCCCTCAGGACTTCCAAGCATCAGAGGGAAATCCTCCTGGCCAAAGTATTTTTGTAACTGTTTTAGCTTTGTGACAATTTATTTCTTTAAACTCTCTGTGCCTGAATTGGGTGATCTAAGAAAATAGTCCATTAAAAGGAGGATACTGTAGAGTCCTGATGAATCCTGTTTTCTACTTGGCCGATGGAACAGAAAGCTAATTGCCAGTAGTAAATCCATTCAAAGGAGAGCTGGAGGGAGGGAGAAAAGCTAATATTCCTCCTTGAATGCCATTTAATCTCTGAAACCTTTCATGCAGATGTAAATTAGGATTTGCACAACAGAGTCAACAGTTGCTCTGTAGATAAGGCAGATTTGCAACATCTGCTTTTTCCATTTTGGAAGCTCTTCCAAAGTCGCTGTTGGGGATAGCCAAGCTAAACAGTAGAGATTTTTTTTTATTCCTTTCCATAATCTCTTGTTTATAAAGAAAGCTGCATATGACAGAACTAAACCTGCTTATTGTTCTGCTAATTCTCTAGGAAAAAGATTTGCTTTTCTCCTAAAACAGATCTAAGAAAACCCCCACGGGGTGGTAACAGTGCAGTTACTCGTTAATGTCTATGAAAGAAATGTCTGGTAACAATTGCATAGGCCAATGCAATGAAAATACAGTATAAACAGTCTACTTTGCATGATTATTATTATTATTAGAATTATTAAAATTGTTTTAAGCTTTTCCAGGAGAACTGCTTTCTCCCAAGCAAACACTTGCAATGTAGGAAAGATAAAGCAGTACCTTTGAGTGATCTGGTCTAGGAGAAGGTGTCCTTGCTCATGGCAGGGGTGCTGGGATGAGATATTTAAGATCCCTTCCAACAAAAACCATTCTGTGGTTCTATGATGCTGTGAAATGGAGGCAAACCATTTTCAGATATGATTATCTAAAGACATATTTTTATACCAGAGTTTAAAGATACAGATTTCTACTTTTGCAATATTTTATTTCTGGGTGTGAGCCCCAGCAAAACACCACTTTGGAAGGTGATAGTGCTTCAGCAAAGCATCCTGTGCTGCTGTGATTGCCAGAGTAAGCCCCTTCTCCCCAGGATGGCTGCAGCCTGACACTGGGAAATGTGGTGCAAGAGGGGTCTTGACCTCAGAAGGGGAGGGGAGGTGGGGAAGAGAGAAAACACAATGTTTTATATAATCCTTTTTATTTTATAAATAAAATATAATAGAAAATATACACACAAAATACTTTATATAAGTGTCACACATGTATTTGATATATTTGCTGTGTCAGGTCTGAGGGTTTTCAATATTCCTCCAGATCTGCCTCTCTGGGAGGAGGAGACAGAGGGAATAGGGATGTGGGTTCTGTGCATGGCATGGTTCCTGTGGGGAGGTGACACTGAGGTCACTTGGCACTTTTCCTGACTACTTCTTAGATTTAGATAGGTCTTAAAGGAACAATATTTGGCAAGAAAAGTGCTTTATTTCTCTTCTAAGGAGTTTGCTCTTCCCAGTGCAGAAGTCCCAAGGTGAGGTGGGGAAATGACTCCATCCCAAGAACAGCCACACATTCTTATTGTGAAAAACAACTAAATATTTTTCACTGGGTGAATAATACTCTGTTAACACAGGTTAGGACACTCATTTAAAATAAACCAGATAGTCTACATGCTCTTGGCCACCATAGCTATGTTCATCCCCCTAATGCTGGAAGTTTTCACACATCTCCAGCAATTATTCACCAGCTTGCTGGCTGGATCCATGATCCCCCTGGGAATGGGATAACAAACTCAACAGGAGAAAGCTCTGGCATGGCTGTTGCCCTGTGATCCTATAATGTATGCTGTCACGGTGGATTTGGTGCAATAAAATCCATAGAACAAGAAACTATTTCAAATTAACCTGAGCAGAGAAGTGTGTGGAGTGCTGCTGTCCCTGTGCTTGTTAACATGCCAAATGCAGCTTGTCCAGATTGAAAAGGGAAAAATATGATGCCCTTAGAATTGAGCCTTAGTCCTTCCAGCACTGGGCTGTGAAGCAATCCTGGAAAGCCTCTAGGGAATTGCCAGGGTTCAGGGTGGGGTGGTGGTACTGAAAGGTGTGTGCTGGATGTTGCCCTGCTGCAGGATGCCCACTGAAGGAAAAGGATGATGATGATGATGATGATGGGGGATGCACATATCCCACCAGAGCAGCTCCTCAGGAGACTCCTGAACGTTTTGGTGTTTGAAAAAGGAGGGTTGTGGGAAGTTATTCTGGGGGAAAAAAATCAAAGGTGAAGAGAGAGACTTTTTCTGGAGCCAGAACCCAGCACCCTGTGAGGTGGCATGGGACCCCGGGGCTCCCTCACCCCTCCCTGCCAGCCTTTGCTGCCCAAGAGCAGTCCCCAGCAGCATCTGGAAATAGTCCCTGGCACCCAGGAGGGAATAAAAAAGGCTCTAGGTTGGCTTCGATTTCTGGGGGGCCATAAGCTCCCTGGGAATATCCCACCACCCTCCATCTCCTTAGCAGGGACACCTTCCACCCTCCACCTCTTCCTCATCCTTTCATGCCTGTATAATAAATAATTTGAGAGCTGTATGCATTAAGATCAAAATAAAACATTTCCAGGCTCAGCCAGAAACAAGTATTGATGTCTAAGAGGAGCAGACAGCTGATGGAAATACCAACACACTTAAGAACTTGGAGCTGTGAACCACACAGAAAGTGAATTATTGCTGGGATGAGCCAAGCAGCTACAGAGATGAAGTGTCTTATCCTTATAAGTGAATACATACAAAAGCATTTCAGCATTGCTGGGCCAACTGCTCCTCATTGTGGAAGGTGTTTCCAGCCAGTTGCTGCCTTTTTGCTCCTCTGAACAGCTTAAAAATGGTCTCTTTCTCTGTATGAGCAGTGATGGTGCTGCAAGTGCTGATGTCCATCAGATGCATCTCTTGGTGGTTCTCAAGTCATTACTGCTTTGGTTAAACTAATAATTCATTGAAATTTAGTCTACCTTGGGAGCCCACAGCCCAGATTGCCTCTTCCTCTCAAAGAGCCTGTTAAAGCTGCAAATGTGTTAATCCCTACTCTGCTGGCAGGTGTCAAGAGTGGGCTCCTGTAACCCCTACACGAGTTAAGTCCCTGGTAATTTATACCTGTGTGTCCTGGTTTAACCCCAACTGAGAACTCAGCTCTACACTGCAGCTTGTTCACACCATCTCAGAGGGTGGAGGAGAGAACTGGAAAAGTGTAAAAACTTTTATTAAAGGCAATTTAATAAGAGAAGCAAGGGCTGTACACAGAAGCAAAGCAGAACAAGGAATAAACTCACCACTTCCCCAGGCAGGTGTTCAGCCATCCTCAGGACAGCCAGGCTCCCTCAAACAGTGACTGAGAAAGACAAATGCCACCACTCCAAACAATCCCCCTTCCTCCTTCTTCCCCCAGTTTTATTGCTGAGCATGCTGTCCTAGGGTCTGGAGTATCCCTTGGGTCAGCTGGGCTCAGCTGTCCTGGCTGTGTCCCCTCCCATGGCCTCAGAGGGAGCAGATTCATCTCTCCTTCATGTCCTGGTGTCTGGTTGAAAAGGTGTTGGGAGCACCAGGCACTGGCAGCTGGAAGGCAGGAAGGAGGTGCTGGACTCTGGCCACCCTGGGAGAGATGTGAGCTTTGGTTCCCTGCTTTGAACTCCTGCTGTTTTAAGCATGGAAATGAGATTGTCTCTGCTTTCAGATTTATTTTTGTGCTTGAAAGCTATATAAGGAATGAGAGTAAAAATTGGTTCTCCAAGGTCACAGTTGGCAAAGTGCTTAAAAGCATTTGAGTGCCCATTTTAATATTCAGTAGAGATCTCCAGTTTGGGTCCTACTTATTTTTAAGTCAAAAGTATATAAACAAAAGTTTGAAAAACAGTTAAGAGAAGTGAGATTAAGACCATTAGTAGCATTCTTCTTTTAATTCACCACTATATCTTTCCTGAGATCATGCCCAGTCAGTAGGGATAAAGTCACTAGAACCAAACTTTGCATTACAATATCTGCTGGAAACCCACTGGGGATATTGAGGGTGGAGATGCCAAAATGAAGTTGTCAGAAACAAGAGATGCTGCTTCATTCCACAGAAGAAGCTTGAGACCCCATTCCATCTGCTGAGTCTTACTTTCCTGTTCATTCCAGCATTCCCTGTATACATTTTATAAAAATTCTTTGTTGCTTTGTCATTAACCCAGGTTCATTATGGTTTTCAAAAAAAGAGTTATTTCCTGTTAAATGGCTAACCAGTACAGTTTGGCCTGTGCTTAGTCTGGGCTTGTTCCTGTTCAGTAGGTTTATAATACAAAAGCCAAAATATACAAGTCTGGATCATTTGGCAAACAGCTTTGGTGGAACTGTTTTGTGTGGTGGGGTTGTACAGTTGTGTGGGGTTTGTTTTCCTGTAGAATAAATTAGCAAGAGATTCCATCAGAGTTATACCAGAACTCAGTCTTGCAAGTGCAAAGCTGTCCACAGGACTTTTTAATTTGAAGCCAAAGTTGGTACAGTGAAAAAATCCTCATAATCTAGAAGAAGGAAGAAAAAACTTGAGCAGTTAAACTAGAATATTTCTTGACCAGAATTTTCACCAGAGATATATCCCAGTTGGGAAGAGACCATGGGTGAACACTCACATGTAGCAATGAGGGCTGGTCTGATAGCAAAGAGATTCTGCATGAAGTTCAGTATATGCTTTCCAGGAAAAATTCTATTAAAAGGGAAAAAAACCCCAACACCCTAAACCTTTGACTGCATGAACACCACAACATGAAAATTCTAGCCAAACCATAAAATATTGGAGCTGGAATTGCTGCCATGGTATGGGGAAAGGTTTTTAGTAATCCCAATGAGTGTGGGCTTTGCCTCCTGCAAGACAATACCTCCCATGACACACCACCTTTTCAGGCCTCCAAAATCCTTTCTTTCTACCCTGCAATACTATTGACTGCAGCATATTATATTTTAAATCTTTACATTTATACAAGAATAAAAACGTGTGTGACAAGAGGAGAAAAGCAATACATTTTTCTCCTATAGCCTGCTCCAGCTCTTTCACCTCAAGGCAGAAGAGCAGCCTGAGGCCAGTGCTACATCCTCAGGCATCTGGAGCTGCTGTGTATTTCACAGTGTGTGGGTATTTCACAGTGAAATCATAATGTATGAATATCTTTGGTTCTGCACTTTTGTTGCACGCAGAATAACTTCAGCAGGAACCTAGTGATGGTTTCATTTATTTTAGCTATTCCAGCCTGTTCTCCTGTCCAACCTTCCACCTGTTTTCTTCAGCCTACAGGCATTGCCTTTTGGTCACTCAGAGTCACATAAGAAATTTGGTTTATCCCTGGTTCTGTTTCTTGTGTCCTGTCCTTGCTGGGTCTCATAGGGTTTGTGCACAGACTCCGGAATAAACAAAAGGAGGTCCAGAGGCTGAGCTTGCCAGCACACACTTATTTCTGCCAGATCACCCCTCACCTCAGCACTGGGTGTTGCAATGACTCTTCTAGAGGTCTGTGCTGTTTCTTGTGATGCACCTGGTGGGGTGGATGTGTTTTGGTTGCTACAGGGCCAAAGCCACCCTGGTAGAGCAGCTGCAGACCTGACTGGCAGGCAAGGGGAAGATCTGGGCATGTGGAAGCATCAATGGAGCAAATACAAGATATATTTCTTTTTTAAACACCCTTTCTTACAAGACATGTTTCTTTTTTAAATGCCCTTTCTGTCTCTGACCCTTCTCTTATTTATTCTTTCTCCCTCTGCAGAGTACTTGAGGAGCGAGACCGCCTTTCTGGAAGAGTTGGTGTTTGGAAATGGAGATACCATTGAACTTTCCTGTAACACCCAGGGCTCTTCTGTCTCTGTTTTCTGGTTTAAAGATGGTATTGGAATTGCACCTACCAACAGAACTCATATTGGACAAAAACTGTTGAAGATAATCAATGTGTCATATGATGACTCGGGGCTGTACAGTTGCAAGCCAAGGCATTCCAACGAGGTCCTGGGAAACTTTACAGTCAGAGTTACAGGTATGTGCAGAAATACAGCTATTTCACTGATTTTCTGGTTTTTTTTCTTCTTTTTTTAAATTTTTGCCCTTCCACATGTTCAGCACAGCCAGTGGTTTGTGGTGCTTGTCTATCCTTGGAGGGTCTATGCATCCCTGGTAACTCCTGAACAGTGATTAGACTGGCAAAACAAACTAATAGGAGAATGCTTGCATGTCCATACCAAATGTTGAAGCTTGATTTTTAATACTGAGAGAGACTTAGAAAGGGTGCTGGCCAGATTAAACCTCAAATCCTCCTTAACACTCAAATAGATGCAATGCTACATGTGCCTTTGAGCTCTTTTGAACTGTGGCTCACGGGGGTTAAATGATGTTTTCCGTGTTATGTGACAAATCAGTGGCAAAATTGCATGTAAAAATTGCATGCTGGAAATTCCTGAAAACTGTTTCTCTGCTGTAGCTGATAAATCTCTGCCCTCCATCACAGTTATCACAAATTGCTAGGTTGTTTTGGAGGTAGCTTATCTGTAAACTGTGCATATCCAAAATATGTGCTTCATCAAAGTTACTTACTGGGATTCATACATTGCAAACAAGTGCTGTGTTAGCAAAGCACATGCTGTCATTTGCTTGGCCATGTTCTTTGTGATGAGTACCATAGAACAGAACAGCTACAAGCTGTCCAAGCCTGGATCACTCAACACAGAGTGCCAAAAAAATCTGTTGTTTCCAGACAGCTAACCACCAACACAAAGGTCATCTTCATTATTTCAGGCTGATGCATTGGTAGATGGATACTCATCACTGTGAGCAGATAAAAAACCTCCTGATCACAGGTTAAAAACTTGAATTTTCAGGTGAATTAGCCCCTTGTGGATCTCAGGGTTAGAAAACTTTCATTTTCCCTTGTACTGTTGGAGCTTTTTGAAAATCCTTGAATAGCAGGTCCTTACTCCAGAAGCTGAGTTCCCTCAAAACTAAGTCTCTGTCTGAAAATCCAACACAGAGATGTTTGTGACTGTGAATCACATCCACTCCATAAAGAGCTTTCTCGTGCAATAGAATTTTGTGTGAGAGAAAAGTCATGAGAATAAAAGCTCATTTCACCAAGCCTTTAGCACATCTGCTTTTTATTGAACCTTACTGGAGATTGCTGTGAATTCTTCAAGGTCATATCAATTAAATGGTTAAAGAAGTATTTGGCCCTTGAAAGGCTTTCTTGAGCTAGGTATGATTATTGGGGCTATCCAGTGAACTGCAGGTTGTTAGAAATGTTACTCTTTCTTTTTTTCCTAAGTGACATGAAAATGCTTTTGAGTTCAAGGGGCAGCAGGGGAGGCAAGAGAGGGCAGCTGGTTACATGCTCAAATGAAACAGCTGCCAGCCCCAAAAGTTTGTAAAGTGAGAAATTGTTTTTAATAGTGGAAGGACTGATAATCCTCTGCTTTTAAAAAGTTTAAGCCTCTGTATTTTTCCTCTTCACTAATAATAGCTAATAACAGCTTAAGAACTAGCAAGTAACCTGAACCTGCTTTCTGACAACATTATGAGTCTTTGATTCTATTAGCCCACTGTCATTACCACCAAAGTGCTGGTAATGTGGGAGCCTACTTTTTAGCTGTCAGCAGCACTTGTTTTAGACTTTGAAGCCCTGCTTTATGTGGCAATAATGGCACCTCTCATATACTCAGATATTTCTTCATAATTAGTATTGATTGCTCAGCCTGGCACTGCAGAGATGAGACTGTGATCAGAGATTTGTGATTTGTGTCCCCTATTCTTAAAGGTAATGCCAGCAGTTAGCTGAGGTATCTGGTCAGGTGTTCATGTGGATATTTGATGTTTGGGGCTGGAGTTATTCTCTGTGTTAAACTGGTTTAGAACTGTACCAACAAACTGGAATTGCTCTGATGTGTGTTCTTAAGTGCAAAACTAGGTTAGGTGTGTTTGGAATAGCTGATCCACATGTAAGTTCCATTTTGATAGATACTTCCAGGTCCTGGGGGCATATCAGGATTTTCCTACACAGAGCCATGAGATTTGAGTGCAACAAGCTGACTGCTCTGCAGTGACTCTGACTGTGCACAGGGGGATGTCAGATGCTGGAACTGGCATTAAAGGGCCAAGAACCAGGCTGATTAATAGCAGGATTTGATCTCTTTAAAATTCCTCCATTGACAGACAAGGGGATTGAGTGTTTTGCTAGTTTACAAAAACAAACATACTGTCCCCTTAAAACCTGAGCACTTGGAAGGGATCACGTAGAGGCTGCGTGCCCAAACTGATATCCAGCCCTGCTGGCAGAAGCTCCATTTCTGTAACCATTTCATGCACAAGCAGCCTTTGGATTTAGTGGCTGAGCAGCACCTTGTGATGAGCATGGACTGTGCAGGCTGGTACCAGCAAACAGAACTTTCAAAAGACCCAAGGCCACAAAACAGGTGACTGAACAAAATTAAGTTCCTTTACATTCATAATTAAAGCCCTTTTCAGCAGTGAGAGTACTCAACAACTTCTGCAAAAGACTGCTGTTTTATTAAATGATAAACAAATAGCTTAAAATTTTCAGTCACCCTTTGAAAAAGGTGATTTAGTAACCTGAATAGGTCAGTTGCTATGAATACAGGGTATTTGGCTTTAAAGTCTAAGTCTCATCTTAAAAATGAGCAAAGTCCAAATTTCCCTCAACCTTGTGAAAATGTTTTTGAATTAATTTAAAAATTAATTCTACTCCTCTGGTCATGATGGATTCATTGGAAAGCAGAAGTAAACTATAATCATGTGTTAATATATGGGTAACCAAATCTGAGAGCAGAGCTGAAAAGGTGCTGATTCCTCTGTCGATGCTGGTGGGGATTTGGCTCAGTTTCTGCCTTTGCCAGGACTTGAGCAAACCTGTTGGATCAGCCAAAACACCTAAACATCCACTTCACTTTCAGCAAGCCCCGTGGCATTTCCCTAGTTGTGCTGCCAGCAGGACCTCAGCTGTGGATTTGCAGTTAGATTCGTGTTAAAAGTCGTTCTTGAGGCTGTGCCAAGGAGAGGGTGCAGAGCAGATGAGCCCCTGCAGTCTAAGGCAGGGAGATGCTTCATGTGTTGCTTCTCTGGATGGTGAAAATGCCTGGAAGGCCCTTCCAGATTCTGCAGGGAAGACCTATTTGTTGTTACCTTTCCTTCTTTTTTATCCCCTCCCCACCTTTTTCTTTTTTCTATTTTTACCTCCACTGTGGTGGTCAGAAAACAGTGTAAAACTCAAGTGTATCTTGCAATGAAGGATGTTCTGCCTGGCTTGATCTTAAGCAGCACTTTACATTTCTGGCCACATGTTGAACACTCATAATGTTTCCTCATTTTTAGTGTTTGAGGCCAAGTTCTTTTACCACTGTCTCAGAACGTAAAAGTTGCTGGGTTGTTAGCATTTTGCCTTTATTTAAAAGAAAAATTCATGGAGATTATGTAACCAATAATTAAAGTTAAAAATTGGAATTAAAAAGAGTTAACTGTAATCAGTGATGCTAAATCTTTCAGACTCTGAACTGTTCTAAACTGAACTGTGTAAACTAAATCAAGCTTTAAGCTGCTATTTGATAATGGCATTTACATTTACAGTAATCTCTGGGTGGGGAAAGAAGGACTGAGCCTTCATTGTGGACAGCTTGGAGGAGGTGAAATGTTAGACAGCATTAAAAGAAACAGTTCAGGATGTTTTGGAGAGATACAGATGGAAAATTCCCACCTGTTTACCTGTATTGAATTACAGTTTTGAGGTGCCTCTGTGGGAGGAGTATAACTAAAGGGAACTGGTTCATGGAATACCCATCAAAACCATGGAGAGAGATTTGATTGCAAGAAGTTCAAAAGTTTTGGTCTTAGTGTTTGAACAAGGAGTTAATGGAGGGAGACGTGACTGAGGGATATTGAGTTAAAAGAAAATTGCAGGGAAAGTGAATTAGAAATGCTGACCTGTAGTTTTGAGACATGGAAAATAAAGTCTTCAGAATGACTGCTACAGGCAAGGAAAAAAAAAAAGCAGTCAGAGAGCTTGTTCTGCAAAGAGACATTTTCCAGTTTAGAATTTCTTTTGTATTTATGATGAAGAGAGCATTTCACAGTATGCAGGGGAAAGTATTTGACATTGAACCACGTTTTCAGAGCACTGGCAGACTCATGACACCTGGCCCAGCATCAGGGGATGGGCTGTGGAGCTGGGAGGGAGGGTGAGCCATGCCTTGAGTGTCCTCCCTTGCTGGAGCCTCATCCAGCAGCCTGTCCCCACATCCCATCCTCTCTCTGCTTCACTTCTCTCTTGTCTCTTTCCAGATTCCCCTTCGTCAGGTGATGATGAGGATGATGATGATGAGTCAGAAGATACAGGTAATTTGTTTTTCTGGGATACAGAGGACTGTTCTTTAAAGAAGCTTTGGCTCCCAAGCAGTGCAGCTCATCTGGGTGTTCATGTAATTGCACAGCAGCTCTCTCTTTGTGTTGAAATCAGTGACCTTAGGAAGGAAGCGTGGGGAAACTTATCTAAAAATTTAGAAACAGCTGCCAGAGTGGTATTGCTGCTGTGGAATCCTACAGCAGTGCTCTATTTTGAAGACTTAATGCTGAGAATCTGAATCGATGAGTAGTTACAAGTTCTCCTTGTGTGTAAATCTAGACAAGTCCACTTACATACCCTCTCTCTCTCTCTCTCTCTCTGTGAATAAATACATATAATTTGTTTTACTACAGTGATGTTACACCAGTTTTATACCATTTCAAACCTTGGCTGCTTTACTTCTAACTAAATCTGAATCTGAATCTGGTCCTTACCAGCATCTTGACAGGATCATAGTACATTTGTACTCAAAGGGCCAAATTTACTGATGCCATAAGTGGGAGCTTATCTTTGCTTTACTGGCTTTTTCTTTCACTCCTGTGAGGAAGAGTCCCAGGACAGTGCTTGGTGCTTTCACAGTGAATCTCTTTCAATCCCAGGACTGCTTTCTTTAAGTGCAATAGCATTAATCAGGATCTTTACAGGCTTCAGAGGTGTTAGTGTTGTGTTTTATCCTGCTCTTTATCCTTCTGCAGAGTGAGCTGCCTGTGTGTGTGTGTTTTTAATAAATAAATGTCTTGCATTTGAACTCCCAATCTGCTGTGTACATTGGCAGAAGTTCAACATGACTGGAAAATCTCTCCTGCCCATAGCATTGGACATGCAGGACTCTTTCAAACAGATCTGCTGCTGCAATAAGTTAACACTGCTGTGTGTGCAGTGTGTGGACAGTAATGGTGAGTTACAGTGCCAGGAGACCCAGCAGCAGCAGTTAGTGGTTTTCTGATAGCTTCTAATTAGGGGACAAATCCTGGCAGGTGACAGGCACCTTTGCAGAGGTGCTCAGGGCTCCTGGTTCCTGCTGAAGAATGGTGCAGACATGAGGAAGGTCTGGTTTGGTCAGGACTTTTTCCCACTGCAGTGTGGCTTCTGATGAGCACAACTGATCATTCTGTACATTTTTTAATGTGGTTTATAAAGAACTCAATCTCTTAGCAACAGGTATCACAAAACATCAGCTGGCTTATGGTACAGAAAGAAGTTTTTCTTGACTGAAAAGGAAAACACACGTTTCACCACATGTATTTATAGCCTGTTTTCTGGGTCTTCTTGACTTTAAGGCTGTCTCTGTTTTAAGACCTGAAGGTAATGGCTGGCTTTGCTTGAAGGTCTCATTATAAAAAGTTGGATTCTCTTCTGGTTTAAAAATGGTTGATTAGCTTAATGTGTCAGTGTGGTGAAACCTCCCAGTGTTTTGTGACACGAGCGTGTTTGATGGTGCTTTCTTTGATGTCAGATCCTCCCCTTAACCCTCAGAGGTCTCCTGAGTCTGGGCAGCTGTGTTGCTAGCCCTGGTACCACCACTGTCAGGACATCCCACCAGGAGCAGGGGCTGAAAGACCATCCCAGGCAGGCAGACATGGTGTAGGCAGTGCCATGTTCTGTGGGCAGCCCAAAGACCCAGGTCCTCTATTTCCTGTGCCAAAAATGTGGGGGATGTACTACTAATGGGGTATATGAGCCCCTGCTCTGGCATCAGACACAGCTGTGGTCTGTAGTTAGAGGAGGAAAGGCAATAAATGTTTTCATGCAAAAGAAAAATGCCACAGACTCATAGGATGGTTAGAGTTGGAAGAGAGCTTAAAGGTATCTAGTCAGTATAACTGATAGTGTTTCATATTTAGGGAGAGGCAATTCATCCTGGGCTGACTTTCTGAGTGTTGCCTCACTGCATATCACTGAAGAAAATCTTTTTGTCCTGGCTCCTTGTGTTTATAAATTACTTTTCTGGCTTGATTGTGTTAATCAACAGAATTTCTCATCCTCCTATAGAGGAGACTTTGGAATGCTGATTCCAATAGCATTGTGAGTTTGAAGTCAATCTTGTTAATTTTAAGGGTTGGAAATACCAAATTCCACGTGGAGTGCCCTGCTCTGTTCACTGTGTTTCCTCTCTGAAGGGCAGTGCAGGAACAGGGCATCCCTTAGCAGAAAGGAATAGGAGGAGCTCCAGCAGCTTCAGATCAGCTTGATTGTTGCAGCCTTGTCACAAACTGTGATCTGCCTTTGCAGAAAGAGCCTTTTTGATACCTCTGTTCTCTACAGCTGTTTTTCCTGGCCACGAAACAAAAACAAAACTCCCTTTTCACACACTGTGCTTCTGCCCCAGTGCTCCCTACCCCTGTTGTATCTGTTTGTTTGGAGCTCCTGCTGTGCAGCCCCAGCACCTTCAAAGAGCCCCCATAATCTCCAATTAAATCTGGCTCTGTCCTGGAGGCGTCAGCTGGGGAAATTACACAATTAGGGTTGATTCTGTCTGCCACAGAATTTGGTGGCAGCTCCTAATTGCTAAATGAGTGCTTGGCTGTATTAATTATTCCAAGTATTGCTCTCAGGTTTTTTTTAATTGGTCATTCCAGTTGGATGGGTGGCCGGTGTCTTTGAGGAACAAAACGGACCGTCAGGCTTAGTGTTTGATGATGGGAAAGGGTTGGTGATAATGTTGGGGTTTTTTTTTCACACCTGCACATGCAAAACCATTGCTGGCAATTAATTTAGAGAGAGCTAGTCTAGAAAGTTTTCCTGTCTTTCATCCTTCCTCTTTTCCCGCTCCCAAAACTCTCTGGAGCTTTGCAAGCTTTGCTTGAAAAGAAGAGTTAGCAACATTTTCAGCCCCTTAAAAAGTGGTAATGAAAGGACTCAGAGGCAGAGCAAAGCAAAAGCAGGGATGTTTTGTTCACTGCTCCTGCAAGTGAGAACAAAGGCACTGTTTTCAATGTGTAGACGCTTTCTTCCAGTTCCAGTTTGACTTGAGAGCAATGCCCTGTTTGAGTCTTGGCACAATAATCCAGGGGTGCCCAGCCCTGGCAAGCCCTGGATCTCACAGAAGAGCACCCAAACGAGGGAAAGCACTCAGGGAAGAAGTCGTGTTTAATTGCAGCAGGCAGGAGCAAATCCTGCCTTTGCTCCATATGGAGAATATCCCCAGCTGGAAACGTTCCTGGGCTCCATCTTGCTCCTCTCTGATGTCTGATAGCAAAATCTCCCTTGGCTTCAGTGACAGCATTTGCAGCCAGTGGGTTGATGGATCTCCTGTGAGATTCAAACTCATCTTTTGAGTGAAAAAATGTGATAAAATGTCACCCTGCAGCACATGCAGATGTTGTGTAAAAGGGAAGAGCCCCAAAAAGCAAAAGGAGGAACCTGGTCCTGCCCAGGTGATGTAATCACACCTCAGTGCCTAGATGATTGTCACCAACACCATAAAATGGGATTTATTGTGGGCAGATATGTTAATCAAACAACAGACAGCAGGTTATTTGGCTGCTCTCCATGGCAAAGGGGACTTTTCCATCCATGCCTGGACTTTGCCATACCTCTCCCTGTAGCCCTGTTAACCTCTTGTACATCCCCAGAAAATCAGGATGCCTTGCCAAAAGGAGGCATTTAGCCAGAAAATGGCCCAGGCTTCAGAAACCTAGGACCAGACATCTCCCAGCATGGTTTTGGAGCCTTCTCCTCTCCAGCCTTCCCAACACCACTCCAAGTGTGCTCTGCATTCCATCCCCTGCTGCTGCCTGGGGATCTGCCCAGTCTTTGCTTGGTTTCTGCCCTTCCTTCTTGCTATCACAGCATCATCCTTTTACCATCAAGACCTGTTCTTCCTTTAGCAGTTGCACTCATTCTTCTGATGTTTTTTGAATATTCTCCATTCTTGAGCAGTTCTGCTATTTGGAGTGGTAGCTGGCTGCATTTTAGCTCACTTTATCATGTAGTATTTCAGGCCACCTGAATGTGCTGTGTGTTCACAGCAAAGTTTGTGGCTGGGATTTTCCCAGGACTATGGGAATTGCAGAGATTCCTCCTTTTGCTGTTGTTTGTGCCAGCCATGCTCCTGCTGGATCTGGTGCCATCCTGGCAGGAAAAGGGCCTTGGGCAGTTTCATTATTTGAGAAACGAGGCGTACACAGGATGGGTGAGCACAGATCCCTCTGATACGTGGGGCTGACTCTGATAGGCATCACACTGTTGTGCAAGGCAGGCTGAGGGCAGATGGAAACCCTCAGTGCTGGGTTTCCCTCCCTGGGATGGCCTTACTGAGGCACCTACATCCAGCCATCCCTCTGCAGATGTGGGGAAGCTAATGGGACATGAGGTGTGCCCAGCAGGGCTGCCTGTAGCACAGGGAGGAGCATCCTGGATGGAGCTCCTGGCATCCAACTCCTCATGGACTTTGCAAGGAGGGGGAAACATCAGGAGGTGCTAAAAATCAGTGGCTGCATGGATTGCCTTGGCTGGGCTGTGTGAGCTTTCCTGCAATATTCTTGGAGCTGGAATGCAGCAGGGAGCCTGCATGGGGGACACTGGGGATTTACACCAAGGGGTCAGTCACTGCCTTACCTGGAGTTGCAGTGGGATGGGTATCATGCAGCCAAATGCATCAGGGCTAAGCAGTACTGGAGAAATGCTCCCTTGCATCTCAAAGGGATGCAACAAGAGGGAAAACTGTACCCCCTTGTCATTAAGGAGAAGGGGATTACAGGGGCTTCAGAGCAGCTCTGGGATGGGGCTGTGATGCTGGGTGGTGTCTCTGAGCACTGTCACCACTGCAGGAGAGGCCAGCAGCAAGGCTTTCCCATCTGCTTTGGTGGCCACCGTGCTCTCCAAAGCAGTTCTTGGAGGAGCAGTGCCTTTGGTTTGTCTTGGCCAGAAGCACACATACCACTGCAACTGGTGCTCCATGACTGTGAGTTTTTCCTACCCAACTGGAGGAGATGCCATTTACACTCCTTGCCCTCCTTCTTGCTCTTTTGCAGCTCAGACACTGCCTGTCCCATCTGCCTTTGGCTTTGGTTGGAGTACAGATGTGGGGCTGGATGTGGCCCTGGTGTGGCAGGGGAAACAGCATGTGCAGCTCTCCAGTGTTTCCTTAAGCAGAAAAGCTTGGGAGGCTTTTTTAAAAAACTTTTTCTTTCTTCCCTGTATAATGAGTTTGCCGCTGCTGCTGCCTTAATTTGGAGTTAATATGTAATGTTTGTAACCCAGCCAAGGAACGTAGCTGTACTTGAGGCAGATTATAAAAAGTATCTCCTGCTAACACTCGTGTTTTAAAATGTATCCTTGTTCAAAGGTAACATGAATCTTTAAAACTAAAATCACTGGTACTTAAAGAACATAAACATGATAAACCAGTTTGGCACTGGCTCAGTTTTTTCTTTCCTTCCCTTAAGGAGGCTACACTACATTTGTACTCACTGAGGAGGAACATTTTCCAGTGCACTCAGCTCATACTTTTTTTCTGCTCCCTTGCTGGCCCATCAACATTCTTTTACAGTTCTAACATCTTTCTGCTGTTTATGCTTCTTGGCTGCTAATGTCCCAAAGGTACATCTGTATCTTTTTACACGCTGAGACCAGATTCTCATCCTGATCTGGGATAACTCCACTTGTTGATTTAAAAGCAGCCACTTCAGATTTATACTGGCATTACCAAGACAAGAACCTGGTCATGAACCTTTCATCACAGAACTGAAATGCTAACACCCTCTGTGCGTCTATGGGAGTCATTTAGCTGGAAAGCATTTCTGTGCCATTTATCTTAGCTGCAGCAGGTAGCAATTTAACTGTCAATCTGCACATGCCAAAGACTCCTCAAATGCATCTGCTCACCAGCTGATATCCTGTGGCAGAAAGGGGCCTGTTCAGCTTGTTTTTTCCTTTCCCAGGTGTCCCCTTCTGGACCCGGCCAGATAAGATGGAGAAGAAGCTGCTGGCAGTTCCCGCCGCCAACACCGTTCGCTTCCGATGCCCGGCGGGGGGGAACCCCACTCCTTCCATCTACTGGCTGAAAAATGGCAAGGAGTTCAAAGGGGAGCACAGGATTGGGGGCATTAAGGTAAGGTCTTGGTTTGGATCTTGATTTTTCATTATTTCTACCAACTAGAAAATTGGTATTGCACAGTGATTAACAAGGGGAGTTTTGAGAGCGCTGTCCTGACAGAGTAGGATGAAGGTGGTTCTTGCACTCTTTGGAATTGCTTGGCACCAAAGTGTTAAAAAGGACTGCTGTCCTTTTGGATCAAAGGCTAATTCTCTGAGTTTGTCTATAGTAGTCATTCATGGAGTAGGTGAAAACGGGGCTGGGTTTATGGTTGCATTGTGAACTGGGATGAAAAAGGAGGAGCAGAAACTTCTATCCTAATTTCTGGAGATGAGCCCAGTGCACTGAGATGTGTTGGACCAAGCCATGGCTACTCCCAGCTCTCAAAGAAAACCTATTCAGTGTCCTTTGAAGGTATAGGAAAGACCTCACCAAAGAGCTGGATCCTCATGCTGGTAGTCATTAACATTCTTGTGGTATAAATCACTGACCCTTGGTCAAGTGTTGGATTCTCTTGTAGCCAGAGTAATAGCATCTGCTCCTTGGCTGCTTTCTTCTCCCTGCTTCCTTTCTACCATGAGGTGTTCTGGAAAATGCTCTGGCTCATGTTTACAGCTAGAGCTCAGGGACACTAAACTCCACTGCAGTCAAATTATTTAATTAGCCAGAAGTCCCTGTGCTACTTCATGTGATGAATTATGGTAGGATTTTAAAAGGAAAATCAGCTTTTCTCAGATTTTGCTGCTGTTGTTATTACTTTGTCCCCTTGAGGTCACAATCAGATGCTTTTTTTTTTCCTGGTTTTATTTGGGGGCAATAAAACTGGTGCAGCTGATTATAACAAAATGATCATAGCAGGAAGGACTCCTGAACAGCAGCTTTTCCCTGCACTCTGCCAGCCCTGACATATCCCTGGACTCTGCTGCTAAGGAGAGAAGGTGCCTTGTAGGAAGCTGTGTGCTGATGCCTGCCACATCCATAGTGTTTTGAAAAGGGACTGGGCATGCAAAGCATACCATGCTCCAGAAACCAGAGAAGGATTCAAAAAAAGTCCTCCCTCCCCACAGTTTTGGGCTGTTTCTTTCCTGTTAGCTCAGACCTGTTCCTGAAAGAGCCTTTTGTGATGGCTTCAGTGAAGCTTTTAAAGCTCCTTCCTCAGTCCTGTCCCTGCTCCAGCCTGGATGAGGCTGAGAACACGCTCAGGTTTGGATCTTCTGAAAAGGATGGAGGGTAAAGAAGTGGGGAGGAAACTCCTGTGGGTACACTGCTCTTCAGCAGATGACATTCACAAAACACAAATCTTTGACTAATTGCAGGCTGTGAGCATCATCCTGAAGTGTTTTCAGCCTTGCATGCTCCATTCCAACAGCATTTTACTAAACTGTCACATCAGCTGCACTAAATTATGCCTGCAGAAAAAAAATTCCAAAGCTGAAAGCAATTCTCTTACCCACTTTCCAGTAGTTTTAATCCACTTTGAGTTTAAATTGACACGTTTCATCCTCTGAAACACGGTAGTGAGTCTTTGGCATCACTGTGCTTTGTTTCTCTGGGGGAACCTTCCAGCAACAAGTCAATGCTTAAAAGAGCTATTGAAGGCAATGTCAGGACAATTTCAGGAAGATTGGTTTAAGCTCTCTATCTGTCTAGGTGTAGTTCTTTGTCCCATTCTTGATATAAAGACATCTTTATCTGTAATTTTCCTTTCTTTATTTGCTTGCTTTTGGTCACGAGCCACAGTTAGATATAAGTGATCTAAGTGTAAATCTCATCCAATATAAATACACTGAGAGATATCAGCTGAGATTTGAACCAGAAAAGGAGATTGAAAGCCTGCTTGGTATCTCATGTATTTAAGATTTAAATTCCCTGTTACAACTTAACTTCATAACAGGATTAGGCAGCTTGAAAAGAATGGGCAAGATCCAGATCTGGCAGGGTTTGGTTGGCTTGCTTCATCTCGAGATCTGGTCTTAACCCAGAAATCCTTGAGCTGGGAATGTTCTCATTTGTTCTCAGTGTGTGAAGGACATTTAAATGTTGGTTGTGAGAAGGCTGTTGTCAGCAGATGAAAGCTGACCACTCTTCCACATCTGCACCTTGCACGTGGCATTTAGACTCATGAGACTGTCCAGTATAAACCCTGCAAGAGAGAAGGGAGAGTGTTGAAAACATGAGGGCAGGCTAACCTGGTTTTGTTACAGTTCATCCTTAACTGGTAAAGAAGAGAAATTCATATGACTTATCATAAGAAATTTCCCAAAGAGCATTAATGGTTAAATCCGTGTTGGAATCTCTAATATTGTAAGCCTGTGTGTGTTAAATGACCCTAAAAGGGAGGATTGAGGGGGAGGGGAGATGGAGGATTATCCCTTCCCCAGACCATTGCACTGACTTGCATACCAGTCTGGCAAACACGAGGTTCCAAGTGTGTCTGCAAATGTTTGTTTCACAAGGAGCCAAGAATGACAACACCAAATAAACCAGAGGGATTTCCAGTATCTCACCCACTTGATAAATGCCTGCACTAAGTCACTTCATGTTTCTAGTGTTTTATTGACTGCAGTGGCTATCCCAACATGAGAATTATTATATTTTGCCAAAGGTTTTCAAAACTAAAAATGTCTTCCTAAGTTTCCAAACAAGTTCTGCCCCATGAGTCTGTGCCCCTAGGTTCTTCTCTATTCAGAGTCCAAAGTTCCCATCACAAACCTGATGAAGAGAAGTTCTTTGAAAGTGTCATAAAAGTGGTTTTGAAAGTGCATCCTTAGTAAAACACCTAATTTGGACCTGGTTTTAGAACATAGGTCAGACCAGGGAGTCATCCATGTGTCTGGACCCCCATTTCCTTGGGGGTTCCAGATGCAAATGTTTTGCAGTACTGAAAAGTGGATTTAAAGAAGCCTTTAGACACAACTGTGAGACAAGCCAGTATGGAAATGAGCCACTGAGCAGCCACAAATTTGCATTGAAACTTCTCTGACAGTCTGGTATGTTCAGCTGTGGGCTCAGGGTCCAGGCTTTCTGTTCTCAGAGCTTCTCTTACTCTGTAATTCCCACTCAGTTACAGAGATGCAGCAAGGGGGATGTTGCTTTACAAAAGGTGGGATGTTGGTTCTGCTCCTTTGAGCTCTTCCATTTGTGCTGTCCTGGGTGGGCAGAGGTGCAGTCAGAGCTGCCACAGCTGAGATGTCTGTACAAAGTGTTTGGTCACAGCCTCCTGTTACCCATACTCTGAAATGAAAAGAAATGCTATATTCAGCATTCTCTGAAAAATTAGGTGCTCAGCAGTGCTGTTTTCAGGGCTGCAGAGGTCTACACATTGTTAAAATGACATTTGCTTGCTTATCTTGCAGCTAAGCTGTCTAGTCCTATGGTTTTAAACCTGCTCTTTGCAAAGTTCTGGCTTTGATTGCAACTTGGCCCTTTTACAGAAAGCATGTGGATGCAATTTATGTGTAGCAAAAGAGGTTAAATGACTTCATATTTGAGTTCACCTGCTGCAGCAAGAAATCTCCAGGAGCAATTACACCCTTGTTTTTTCCATCAGCCCTTGACATCCCATGGTGCAGCATTATTGTAAATCTCCTGCTTCTGTGTCCTTGGGGTCACCTTCAAAATGTTTAATAAAGTTAAATGTTCTGCTTTGGGTGGTAGAAGGCATCAAATTAATATCCAGAGAATTGGAGATCTTTCACATGCTATGCACCCTGAAGTCATCTTTGTTACTGTTGGTAGCTTTCTGTATTAATTCAAGATTTGCTTTCCATATCCATTATTTCCTTTATAATCATTAGAAACAATCATTCTAGCTGAGATCACAGGGCAGCAGGTCAGGGGTGTGCTTTCCCTTCTGCTACTGAACCAGCATCAGCTCTGGACATGAGCCACATCCAGAAAACCAGCTAGTATAAAATTCAGTGCTAAAATAGAAGAGCTGGCCAGGCATCCTTGGGACCAGATTTGAGGCTGGATATGTTTGCTCCTGGTTTTTAGAAGGAATTTAGGAGACTCTATTGGAGAAACCTGTGCAGACAGATGCCATAACCTGTTGCCTCCATAGCGCACACATAAAATATGGATCAGGATATTAAAATATATAATATACATAAAATATAGATCTTATGTGATGCCTACTGAAGTCATTATTCTAATGAGAGGTGCCACATTTAGTTGTCAGCTGGCTTTGATATTGTGATTATTGTGGAAACATATAGAACCCCCCAATGAAATCTCAGTGTGTTTCATCGTTTTTGCACTTGTCTTAAAGCCTTTTCTCATTAATACTTTAATGATCCTCGTAAACAGATCCTTGTGATGTTCAGGCTTCCTCTGGGGTCCAAGTGTGTGGGAGCTCAGTGATTTGAAGGGTCTGGTGATGGTGGTGCTTGATCATGAGTGTGATGGTTTGATTTCTTCCCCCAGCTGCGACACCAGCAGTGGAGCCTGGTGATGGAGAGCGTTGTGCCGTCGGATCGGGGCAATTACACCTGTGTGGTGGAGAACAAATATGGCAACATTAGGCACACCTACCAGCTCGATGTGTTAGGTGAGCTCTCTCACTGTTTTCACTCACAGCTGACCTGTGGTGGCGTTGGATAGCTGCTTGGTAGGATATGGGAAGCAGGAGTTGGGTTTCTTTCACAAAGTGTTGGATCGTGTGTCTTCTAAAAGCAACGATTCGGGCTCGTATCTGTGATCAGTGAATTACTTGGTGGGACTGCAGAGGGCTCAGAGAAGGAATGGCAGGGCTGAAATGCCTCCTTCCTTCCCAGGTGGTTCTTGAGAAGCCCTGGGTGGAGCAGTGATCAGGGCACCCATGGGGGACACACCTGGTTTGTACCCTTTCCCCTGAAAAGCCAGAAGATTAATGTTTCAGAGAATACTTGCTGGGGAAAAATAACTAAATTAGGGTTTCTCCTCTTTTCTGCTTTTCAGAAAGGTCACCCCACCGACCAATCCTGCAGGCTGGGCTCCCTGCCAACCAGACTGTGGTGGTAGGGAGCAATGTGGAGTTCCACTGCAAGGTGTACAGCGATGCCCAGCCTCACATCCAGTGGCTGAAACACGTGGAAGTCAATGGCAGCAAATATGGACCCGATGGGACCCCGTATGTGACAGTGCTGAAGGTTGGTACATGCTCCTTCTCACCCTCAGGGCAGTCCTTCTGTAAGCCTGCCCAGTGCAGTAATCTGCTTTTTGGAGGGGATAGAGCAAAAATGTCCTGACATGAATGTTCCAAATTCTTCTGTCTGCCAGAGATAACACTACTACTGTGGTGGCACAGATAGGCAAAGTTGTAAGAGCTGAGGCAGTTGTGAGAAATGCAGCATAATGAAAGAGCTGTCAGATTGCATTTGACCTAAAATTGTAAAAATACCCTTTTTTTTTTGCAGCTTCGATGGAGGTATTTTCAGGGTTTATTAAAATAAAAGTCTCCCAACTAAAACACATTCTTCCTTTTCCAAGTAAGCACATTGCAGCATGCACGTACCAAATAATGCTGAACTACCAGCACCTGAGAGCCAACATAATCTTGTTCCAGTCACTAAATTTTGTACACATTGCTATTACCAACGCTCAGAGAAACCTTTTTTTTGAAATTGAGCAAAAAGTACATAGTAAGACTTTACTTTGCTAAAATGTTTTCTGGAAAGGCAACTTTCAGATTACGGCTATAACAAAGCCAGAGGATTTGGTTCCCCTCAACCAATGTAAATATAAATATAAGGAATAGGCAGTGAGGAGCACACTGAACTTCTAAAATACTTAAAAAATTAGTTTAAGGCATCATGTGGTGGTGTTTATTAAAATATATAGGGCCAAATGGAGTTTTTCTGGCTCTGCAGTTAGTGCTGAAAGCAGATTTTGTCTCTGCAGCTTCAAACTGAGGCTGTCCTGTGTGTGGACATTGCCTGTGCACATCCTGCTGCACACATCCTCCTTCTCTTCCTATGAAGTTTTAAAAAAAAGCAAGCACCACTTATCAGACGGTATCTACAGAACTGTAACGCAGCCAGATACATTCTAATAAAAGCCAGAGACCCTGGAAATAATTACACAGATTGAAATAACAGATTGGTTGGAAGAAATGGTTGGAGACGGTTTTTTGGGACTGGCAGCATGTGCTTCTCGCGAGTTTAGAGAACTTTTTATTTCTCTCCACCTCCCCAAATGTGTTTGAATTATGCATATTTGAATTTCCCCCTGGTTTCACAGCCCAGCACCACGCTCTGAATAGCTGGTTGTGTCACATGCCATCTCCTGTAAGCTCTGAGCTCCGTGTGTGGTCCCCGTGGGATAAAGTGCTACCTTTTGGAGGTTCGCAGAGCGGCTGCGAACAGTGCCTTGTGTCACAAGCACAAGCCCCCATTTTGCCGTGGCACAGAACATATAAATAGTCTGTATAAATAGTGTGTTAAAATGAAGCTGGGCTGGGTAGGTAATTAGAATTGCCAAATACCTTCTCTTGTGGACGGCAAAGGCTCCGCATTCCTCGAAGGGGAGCACAGGCCGGCGTTTGAAAGCACGAGTGTTGTTTGGTTTGATGTTTTTTTGCTGAATAGGAGCAGCACACGTCTATTTACTCCTTCTGGTTAATCAGGAATGCTTTGAATTGTGTTAATGCCGGCATCAGCGCTGGGGCACGGAGCATTTCCATTTTGGGATGCATCTTTTGTGCACCAGTGCTGGGCCTCCACAGAGCTGTGTCAGGCCCAGCTTTGCAGGGATTTTTTTTTTTTTTCTATTCCTTTTTAAATGTGGTGTGCTTGTGTTTTTTTAAGTAAAGATCTGATAAAATGATCCTGCTGCTGTCTCAGGGCCGGCCTGTTGGCTCTGTGGATTTGTTTCCCTGCTGCCCTGCCCCAGCATCCTGGCAGGAGCAGGGTGCTGTTCACAGCCCCCCTGCCCCATGCTGTGCTACATGCAGGGAGATAGGGCTGTTTTTAATCAGCCTGCCCTTCCCTTCTGCTTTCAGGAGATTTTGTGGGGTGTAGGAGCTGCTATGGGGCAGTTTAAGCACAGGGAATATCCCTGTCTCCATCACAGCAAGGGAGACAGAGAGGTGCCCAGCATGTGAAATTCTCCCCCACATCTAAAAGGGGAAGGGGGTGTCAAACCCCACCAGAGTCCAGATGGATGAATTGAATGCTGTACTTTCAAACCATGTTTTAAACAGCCTGACAAAACCAAGCCATCACCTGCATCAGTTCCTGAAAGCCTGGGCTAATTTGTGATCAAAGAAAAAACCCTTTTTCTTTGCAGAAGAGCACTAAATGCATTCCAGTTACAGAGGGGGGCTGGCAACACTGTGCCCAAGCTTTGTCAAAGGCTAAATTGTACATTCTGCATTGAAACATGCCCGGTTTAATTATAAACAAGGCAGCAGCAGCAGGCAGGCACGTTTCCCCACTAGTCAGGGCAGACAGACTTGCACGTAATCCTGAGAGATGAGCTCAGGTCAGAGCTGCTGCTGTTTGTCCAGACATGGACACTGGGGCTCCTCTCTGGTGCCTCCTCTGGGTTCAGTTCCTAATAACCTATCAGAGCTGGCTGCCCCAGTGATTTTAATGAGCTGCAAGTCATACTGGCAGGATCAGGCTTGGAAATGGAAGGCATCAAGACTGGGCTGGAGAGTGTAAGACACAAACAGAGAAGAAAATCGCTTTATTTTCATTTCCAGAACTGAAGCTTCTTCTGAGGCCACTTAAAACAGTTATGCATTTTTAGCCAAAATAAAAACAACTGTTTAGTGTTTAGGGAAAAAGCTGATGTGCTGTTGTGGCAGCATAGAAGAAGAGAAATAAACCCATTGCTTAAAAGTCTGAAGTTTGTTTGATTTATATACACCACTTTATTTAGTAAAGAAGAGGCTCCTATAAGCAGTGGAAAAAATTACAGCTAATTTCTGAAAGGCAAAGTCAGCAGCGAGTTTCAGACCGCCACTGCTTATATTTTGTTTCCAAATTCTATTTTGGAATCTGATAATTGAAACAGTATTTGCTGAGCCGGGTTGCAAACACAAATCTCTGCTGAAGCCCTTTCTCTGGTGCTCCTGTCTGGGGAGTTATTAAGGAACCACAGAGCCTTTGACTGCTGTCAGATGGAGAAGGGGCAAACTGGTCTGTTCTAAAAAAGCAATTGCATGTGTGAAGGGAAGGGAGCTCACCTGCAGGTGGTTTGGGGGCCCAAGGCAGCTCCTGTTCAGCAGGCAGGTCCTGGGCTCGGTGTGCCAGCCCAGGCTGAGCTGGGGATGTCAGCACAGCCGTCAGTCAATCCTAGCTGATGTAGGTGCCGTGCAGCTATTGTTTGGTTTACTGAAGTTCAGGTTTCTGTCTATTCCTGCAGTCTTGGATCAGTAAAAACGCTGAAGCCGATGCTAACCTAAATCTGTTCAATGTGACAGAACAAGATGAAGGAGAATATCTGTGTAGAGCCAACAATTTCGTAGGCATAGCCGAAAAGCCATTTTGGCTCCACATTCGCAAACCAAAACCAGGTAAACCACAGACTCTGTCCCAAGGCCCTGGCAACTGCAAGAATGAGCTATAACATTTTTAAGAATCTAGTGATTAAAATTACTATTCATTTTGTATTATACCCTGTCAACTGATGCTGAATGGCTTTATCTTATTTTCTTGCTAATTTTTTTTTTAACAAGACTGTAATGCCTATACAGCAATTGCCATGGAAAAATTCCCACAATAAAATGACTGTCACATTTTGCTATCAACTCTTCCTACTTTTATTCCTTTCCTTTCCTTTCCTTACAATTGAGTGCTGATAACAGATTTGCATGTTAATGACCTGTGATATTCCAAGCTATGGAAAACCAAACTGTTTTGATTTTTTTTGCCTACAAAACTGAATTAATCAGTTCTGTCCCTTGGAGAAGTAATGGAGAAATAAATATCAAGCAAACATTAACTGGAGAGGAGAACCAGTCTCGTGGGCTCTGGGGATTGACTCCAGCCTGGAGGGTTTGACTGCTCTGTCATTCAGTGCCACTGCAGGAAAGTTGCTTACAGGCAGCCTCTGCTTGTCAGCCAGATTTCTGCTGCAATGTTGAGGTCTGATAATCATATATGGCTTTGAGATGCCCACTGAAGAAGTTCTAAAAAATTCTAGAATTCTGTATTTTTCAATGAACTCATGAACCATGATGTTTGTATATTCCTCTGATCAGCACTTGAATCTTTCCCCACTACATCTCCCCACCTTTCTCCTTTCTTTCTGTCTTTCCTCATTTCCCATCTCTCTTTCCCCACCCCTGTACTCACCTCACTAACCCAAAGTCAGTCATATTGTGGGGGCAATTTTTCATTTGGATGCTTTTGCTTGCATGCTTCTTTAGTGGGACAGAGTAAGAACCTGGTGAAGGGAACTTTTTTTTTTTTTTTTTTTTTTTGCTTTTGACTACAGGTTGCAAAGGGGAATGAATAAATAAATGTGGAAGATGGGCCATTGAAAAATAAAAAAAAAACCAAACAAAACACCTTAATCTGCTTTTGAAATTTGCCTGTGGTGTCCTCACACTTGCTGGGAATGTGGCTTATTCTGTTTTCCCTCTTTCTCTACGTGTGTTTTTTTTCCCTGTAGACGGCAGGTGTTAACACAACGGATAAGGAGCTAGAGATTCTGTACTTGCGAAATGTTACTTTTGAGGATGCTGGGGAATATACTTGTCTCGCAGGGAATTCTATTGGGTTCTCACATCACTCTGCTTGGCTGACGGTGCTACCAGGTATTTCCTTCTGTGCTGGCCTCTCTTTCCCTCTCCAGGATGCCTCCAGGTTTTGCTTTAGAAATGCCAAGTTCCCAGAGACTGCCCCTTGCTTGGAGCCAGGTGTTTTTTCCAGGGATTTGCTGCAGACCCCTGTTGCATACTTGCAGCTGACTCTTCTTGCATTGCATCTCAAAATTTAAGACTCCAGTAATGATACTAATAGAATTTTTTTTTTTTTTTGTCTAATACTGGGAGGTATTTACAGCCTCTTTGCTAGGACTGTTAAGTGCCAGGAGCTTTGTCTTCTTGCACTGACAGTGGGAGAAGAAAACCTCCCCATCAGATGATCCAGGACACCTAAATTGGACATGAACTGTGGATCATCTTGTGAAGGATCCTTTCTGTCTGACCTCATATCTTACCCTAAAATTAGATGCATAAGTGTCTGGTGTGAGTACACCCTTCCCTGCCTGTGGCATTATTTCCACTTCACGGATGAGCAGGCCAAGATAGTGATCTCAAACAGAAGGTCAAGGAGAGTCATCTGTAGGCAGAGCACAGGAGCCCTGGGTCCCAGGGGCATTGCATGCTGCCTGCTCCAGCTGGGATTGATGAAAGCTGCAGTGGGCTTGAAACCCGAGGCCAGAGTGACCTCAATTTTGTGGTCCTTTCATGTGCAGAGCTCTTATTGACAATGAAGCCAGCACAGAATGTGCCACAGAGAGATCTGTTCTGCAAAAGGGGGAATGAAGCTTGCTGCCCCTTCACCTGCTGAATCTGCCTCTGGCTGCAGGGCAGGCTTGAGCATGGTCCAGACAAGTACCAGCAATATTTAGATTGATTCTCATATGTACTGTGCCTGGCAGACAGTGCAAAAGCAAACCTCAATTATGTTCAATACACCCTTGCTGAAAAGGCACTCAAAATCCTAAAGAGCCCACTTTGATTCACCCAGTCATAGACCACTTTTGGGTCCATCTCACAACACATCCATCTCAGGATGTGTTTAGGCACTGGAAACTTTGGCATTTCTAATCTTGACTTTATCTGTGCAGGTGATTTGGATGTAATCACTTTTACTGGGGCTTAAGAAGTTCTCCAAACCCAACCCTGCTGCCAGTGGGATCTGCTGATCTTTCCTGTTTATTTGCCAGCTCTGTAATAGCTGATCTGATCCTGTTTCTGTTTCTGACATCCAGTGGATGAGAAAGCATTTCCTTTGGTTAGAAAACTAATGTCTCTGTTATTTTCAGAATATCACAATATTGTCTCATCTGAATCATACTCTGCTTTTACAGTTTATTAATTCACACCTCTTATTTAAGCAAAAAATAAGCAGGAGTAAACTGACCAAAAATCAAAAAGTAGCACTTTATTTTGAAGTCAGATGCAGTGAAGGACAGCCATCTGTGCAGCAGCAGGCCCCCATGAGAGGGGACAGCCCATCTGGGGAACCTCAGCTCCAAATGCCCTGTCCATGCAACAGGAGGAGAGACAGGGAGCAGAGCTGCAGCACCTGGTCCTTGAGATCTGTCTGGTGGGGGGAGATGGGGCAGGACCAAGCCCTTCACATCTGGCACACAGGCTGGAGCAGCCTCAGTGTCACCAACAGCCCTTTCTCCATGTCCTCCTGGGCACTGCCACCAAGTGCTTGAAACAGAGCCTGCTGCTGCCAGGGAAAGGCTCCTGCTGCTTGCTGAAGGGGCTGCTCAGCAATGAACCATCCATTACTGAGCTAACCACACCAGCATGACTTCATCATAAAGCTTCCCACTGCTGACTGTCCCTCTGATCCCAGCACACCTTTGGGGCAGAAAATCAGTCCCACCATGGTCAACATGCCTGTCCTGAAAGGAACAAGGGGAAAACACAGCTGACTTTTGCTGCTCTCTAAGAAGTCTTGCAAGCAGGTGGCCACTGCTGATGGGCTCCTGCCATCACCCTCCTGGCTGTCCCACCTCTCTGGGCCAGACCTTCCAGCCTCTTCCCAGCACAGCTCAGTTTTCATTAAATAATTAAGTAGATTTTTCTCTTCAGACTTTTTCTCTGTGCACTGCCTTACTGCTGGGTGCTGTTCAATCCCCTTGTTTCCTCAGGACAGGCACTGGTCTGGTGGAAATGTTTGCTGGAGAATCTGAATCAGCAAAGTGCAGCAAACCCCAGTCCTGCACATCCAGGGCATCCAACCACGTTGTGTGGGGGTGTGGAGAGAGCAAGATCTGGGTCAGAGGGACAGCACAGTGAAGATGCCTTCAGCCTAGAGCAGTGGTTTTCAATCTGTGGGCTGGGGGTTCTTAAAAACCCAAAGTAAAATTACCCCCAAAAGGGCAAACTGAACTGATGTTTTAGCTACAGCTGCAGGTGGAAAACCACTGGCCTGGGAGAGTCCCCTCACTGAAGTCACTGACACTGATGTAGCTGAACAAGCCCTGCCCAAATTCTCTGTGCTGTATGTGTGTAGTTGTGTGTGGGCAGCTGCCCACCCTGTCCTGACTGCCCTCTCTTGTCATCCTGCAGCTGAGGAGCTCATGGAGATTGATGATTCAGGCTCAGTGTACACTGGCATTCTCAGTTATGGCACTGGCTTTTTCCTCCTTCTCCTGGTGCTGGTCTTGGTGATTGTCTGGAGGATGAAAATGCCAAACAAAAAAGCCATGAACACCCCCACTGTTCAGAAAGTCTCCAAATTCCCACTCAAGAGACAGGTAACAGAAAGTAGATACAAGATTCCTATTCCCCCCTATGGCATCCCTCTTTTTTTTTTTTTTTTTTTTCCCTCCTTCTCTTTGAAATTCTCTCTAGGTGAGAAGCCCCACCAGAAAAACATTGTCCAAGAGGGACATTATTTGGCTGCAGCCTAGAAGTGTAAACCCCCTTTCATTTGTTTCTGTGCCCTTGGAGCTTTGGCTGAGGTGGCAGCTGAGCTGACTCTGGCTCATGAGCAGCCCCCACTGCTGTTGGCCTTGCCCAAGAGGTTTTGGCAGTGCAGGTGCCACAGAAAGCACATCTGGCAGGGGAGGTCCAGTCCAGGCTCCCTTGAGGAGCGGGGATCTGGGGAGAAGAAGCACTGGTTGTGTCATTCCTGCTTTCACAGATATCACTGGTGAGCCCAAAGCTGTTTTTGTGAAAGTGGCAGAAGATCCTCTGTGAAGTTAGAGATGTTCTGCTGCATGAAATTGCAGAGGGGAAGGAGCAAAAGACACCATGTGAAACCCCCCAGTGAGGGGTACAGATTTCAAGCTTTGGCTGCAAGCTCATGGTGGGCATTGAGAGTGCCAGGATGGGATCAGTCACTTCATAGCCTGTATGGGCTGTGGAGATGCAGCAGAGCAACTGAATGGAGACAGACAGAAAAATTGAATGGGTTATACTTCCTGATGCTGTCCCTCCTTTCCACCTGCTAAACACAACCACAAGTGCCTAAAGCGGATTTCTGCAAGGGTGGGGACATTTCCCGGGTAGAAATTCCCAGAAATCTCTTTGTGGGCACAGAGCTCCATCCTCCTGGGTGATGCTTCTGGGGCAGTGCCTGCTCTGGAGGTACAGGTGGCAATAACACTGCCTTTGCTCTACCCAAGCAGGTGTCGCTGGAGTCCAACTCTTCCATGAACTCCAACACGCCGCTGGTGCGCATCACGCGCCTCTCCTCCAGCGACGGGCCCGTGCTGGCCAACGTCTCCGAGCTGGAGCTGCCTCCAGACCCCAAGTGGGAATTGACACGTTCTCGGTCAGTCAGGGCCATGGGCTGGGGTCTCTGTGCCTGCTGCAGTGTCCCCACACCCCCTGACAAACCTGTGTGTTCCTCCCTCCAGCCTGACCCTGGGGAAGCCGCTTGGCGAGGGGTGTTTTGGGCAAGTGGTGATGGCAGAAGCAATTGGGATTGATAAGGACAAGCCAAACAAGGCCATCACGGTTGCTGTCAAGATGTTAAAAGGTATGGAGTCCACAGAGGACAGAGCAGCATTTTGTGCTGAGATTTCCTCTCTTTGCTCTCTTTTAAGTCTTTTGTGCAAACTAGATACAGCAGAAGAAAGCAACAGGAGAGGCACAGCCTCTCCTCCCCTTTACCCACATAGCCTGGGGGTGAGGGCTGTCCTTGGAGAGCAGGCAAAAGTGCAAATCCCATCAGGAAGAGGGGCTGGGAATTAACCCAGTTCTCTAATAGCATCCCTGGCAAGAAGGGGAATCCCCCTCACTTCTAGCCAGCTCCATGAATCAGCCCACTCCTTACTCCTCCTCCTCTAACCAGTGCTGCCTGTTCTACCAAAAGCCTATGCAGCAATCTCAATGGAGTCTGCAGAATTTCAGCTGATAAACTCCTTATTGAGGAACTTTTTCATTGAAGAAATTTGATCCTGGGCACCTGAGAGGTTAAAGGGAGAGCAGAAATGGGAAATTCAGTGGGTGCCTCTGGATAAGTCTCCATTTCCCATCCTGCCCCCAGACACACTAACCACAGAGAGCTGAGGGGTTCACCTGGAGCAAGTGAGGAGCCTGGACTTGAGGTGACATGGGGGATGCTCTAAAAAAAAGTAATATTTCTTATCAGAAACAGGTTTGTTTAATTTGCTTTTCCTGCAGTTCTTTTTGAAGTTGGTATTAGAAATAGGAACATTTCCATCTTTCCAAACCAAAAAGTTCCTTTGGGGAGGTTTTCCCTAATTTTTCTACTTTTGTAGATAGGTTTTTCTATTTTTGCAGAGAAATTGCAACTTTTCATCCAAAAAATACATTCCCTCCCAGCCCTGACCTTCCACCATCATTACTCTTGTCCCCTAGAGATGAGGGACAGAAACTATAAGAAAAACAGGTACCAGGTACCAAAATGTGAATTTTTTTTTTTCAGTAATAATTGTGAGGATGAAACAGAAGATGACAGGCATTATTGATTTCCATATGAACTTTTACCTCCATTTATTTGTTCTTTTGTCTTTCTTGTTGCCATGCTGGTAGGTTTTGTTTTTATTTTGATTTTTCTTCCCAAAGTAGAATAAAGCCAAATACAGCCATATTCTGAGCATTGTTTCCCCATCAAAGCCCCACATGGCTGCACAGCAGTTGTAACTATACCCCTAAACACTTCTTTTCTTCCTGACATTTTTCTGCTTTCCTCCTCTGCTTTCTCCAGATGATGCCACAGACAAAGACCTTTCTGACCTGGTGTCTGAGATGGAAATGATGAAGATGATTGGGAAGCACAAAAACATCATTAACCTCCTCGGAGCCTGCACGCAGGACGGTATGTGGCAGAGCAGCCCGGTGCTGACATGGCCATGGGAGGCTCAGATTTGGCTGTCCCTTTGTGATTACTCACTGACTGCCCAAAATGGCCCAGATGAGGTTTGGGTGGCCAGCTCTTGCTGTGCTGGGTGCTGACGTGCTCTTCCCTGCAGGACCACTCTACGTGCTGGTGGAATATGCATCCAAGGGGAATTTGCGGGAATACCTCAGGGCACGTCGCCCCCCTGGAATGGACTATTCCTTTGACACCTGCAAGCTGCCTGAGGAGCAGCTGACCTTCAAGGACCTGGTTTCCTGTGCCTACCAGGTGGCACGGGGCATGGAATACTTGGCATCTCAGAAAGTGAGTTGAGAAATCTCCTTTGGTAGAAGCCTCGGTCAAAGCCACGTGCAAGGGCAGGGAATGCTCTGTGTGTGGGCTGAACATTGCAGGCTTCTCCCTTTAGAGGCCAGATTTTGCTGGATGGAGTATCTTGGGGTTTTGAAGCTGGAGGCTCCATCCATATGTAAAGTCCCTGTGTGCTGGCTGCATTCCTGAACTGTGCAGCTGCACAGCTGTCACCTGCAGGACCATTAGCACCCACAAAATCCCTATAAAAGCACAAGCAACCCAGACCATTCTGAGTCTATGTATTCTGGATCTATTTGGGATACCTTAATTTGAAGATCTTTTTCCCCTCTAACATTATGCTGCACTCCTCTTCCTGGGGGAAGCAGCACAGAAAAGCAGCTGCACATCCCAGTAAAGAGCCCACGGAGGAGGGGAGTTTGTTTTCTCATCCGTGCATCCTGTCTGGAGAGAAAAGCCATGTGGGCTCCAAGGCTGCTGATCAGGTGCTGCTAAGAGGTGGCTCCCTCTGAGCAGGCACAGTGGGGTGGTGACACACACACACAGAGCCAGGAGCTGAGAGTGCCCAGAGCTTTACAAGCCTGGGAGTCCATGGAGCAGCAGCTCATCAAGCACACGGTGCCTGACGAGCCCTTCTTTATTGGCTGCTCACCTCCCACAGTGCATCCACCGCGACCTGGCAGCCAGGAACGTGCTGGTCACCGAGGATAACGTGATGAAAATTGCTGACTTTGGCCTCGCTAGAGACGTTCACAACATTGACTATTACAAGAAAACCACCAATGTAAGTACAGAGCTGCCAAGCACACGCTGTTCTCCTGGTAGGGAGCACAGTCATCCCTGCAGCAAGGTGTGCTTGTCTCCCTTTCTAGAGGGAAAAATCTGACAGGGACTTCACCTGGTAAGGGGCTGTAGATAGGCTGGTCCCAGGAGTCTGTCCACCATCTGTTTTTTCCTGACAGATCCTGATCCTGCTAGCAGCTGGTTGTGAGGTCTCAGCACTTCAGACTAAGAGAAACTGCAGTTTGTCTCAAACAGGCATAGAGCCCTTTCCAGTCTGCTCCACTGCTATTCATAAAGGCCCCAAGGAGCCAACTTCTGTCTCACCAGAGCCCTTCACAGAGAAATGTCACTTCTTGTGTACCTGGATCTTCCTGTCTTTCATGCATTTCTCTCTTTTTTACATTTGAGCTCCTTGAATTCCAAGATGGTCCCAGACAAGGGCCAAGGCCTGGATTTGTTTATGTTGTCTGTAGAGATGAATTTACAAATGAGGGGCTGAGAGAGGCCCTCTGTCTTGGTTCAGAGCCTGCAGCAGATGTTGAGCCCTGAAGAAAAACCCTAACTAGAACAGAATGAGGAGATGGCAGTGGAAGACTGAGGACAGTGCAGAACCTTGCAGGTTTTGGGATTGCAAGGGGTTTAAATGTCCAAGCAGTCCTTTGAAGCCCACCACATCCATACTGATCCACTTCAATAGCATATCAGAAATATTTCTTAATTGCCAGGATTTCTTAATCATAAATTAAAAACAATTCTTTGGTATTTTAATCACAGATCAGATGGATTTTTCCCTATTTGAGCTGTGGGGGACAACTGAGAGCATAATCCCATTTACATATATCCTGCCTGTATCCCATCTCTAGTTGTCTCCCTCAGCGAGGCAGTGGGTGAAAAGAGGACAAAGTTCCCCCATATCCAAATTATGTCTCAAACACAAAACAGTACTTTCTGTCTCCCTCCAGGGGCCAAACAAAGCCCCAGAGAATTATGATTAATCTAGTTTTTCTCATCTTGTATTTCTCACATGACAGTCTGTGTTTATGATGCTGATGTAGAATGGGATCAAACCTCCTCCTTTAGCCTCCAGCAGGATCAGGATTTGTTTCTTAGAGGACCTGGCCCTTGCCTTCAGTCTTTGGAAGTTTCTCTTCAAGCTGAACCTAAACTGGTTTGGACTTTGGTGAACTGTACTTTCCCCACAAAGAGATGGGAAGTGTTGTCCCATACTCTGCCACAGAGTTCACTGCATCTATGAATGGATGCTGTTCCCATGCAAAGATTTAGATGCAGTGATACATTAAACCTGCCTTGGCAGTGAAATACAGTCCTCTACAGAGAGCATTTACTGCAAAGATTGTCAGTGAAGATCCAGGGATCAAATGCTCTAATCTGTTTATATGTGGCCACTGCAGCTTTGCCCAGTGACCGGGAAGGCAGATGTGGTTGTTAATGAAAATGTTTCAAACTGGATTAGAAAAGAAGATTCAGATGGTGCCGTGGTGGCTGGGGGAATATGCTGATGGGATGTTCCCATTGTCTTCCTAATTACAGGGTCGGCTGCCTGTGAAATGGATGGCTCCAGAAGCCTTGTTTGACCGGGTCTACACTCACCAGAGCGATGTGTAAGCAAACCCACACTTGTAACAAAAAAATACTACAGGGAAATCAACACCTATAGTATATTACAGACTAAGCATGACCAGGGCTCGTTCCCTGCTGAGGTGCCTGGGGATGCAAAAGTACAGGAATTGATTCCAAGCTGCATCTTCACACACGTGGTTTTATTTTGCTGTTATCTGGTTGCTTTCATCTGAGGATCTCTAGGGAGCTGCTGAAAAATTACTGGGAAGGAGCAGGTATTTCTTGTGCACTTTATAGATGAAGTGGTTCATCCAGCAGTTGAATAATATTGTGCTAAAAAAACCTCATTAAAAAAAAACTTACCCTTGGCATCCTCCATGCTTTACCCCAGACAGTTACCCTTCAGTCAAGATGTGGAATGAGCCTGAAATATTCTGTCTGCTGTTAAAATTGTTCAAAGAATATTCAATAAATACAGCCTCAGATTAATTTTGCTATTTATTTACTTTATTTTTCCTAATCCTATCTCATGTGTTATAGTGCCTCTGCACAGTAAGCAAACAGCAGAGCACTCCTTACATGTAAATCAGTAACACATCTGAATTTTGCAAGGGCTAAAGCAGCTCCACATGTACACTGGCTTTTTATTGTAATATTTGATCAATAATGGCATTTTTATAGCCAGCCTGCCTTCTCCCCAGAGCTCACCGCTCGCAATTGGACAAATGAATCTTCTATTTCTGTATTTTTCAGTTTTTTTGGGTTTTATTAATCTTAAATCATAGTTTCCATGCTTAGGTAATGCTGCAGAAGGCATGACAGATAAATCAAAGCTAGAGAAGGGGAGAGTGAGTGTGCATGAAAGCGAAACAGAGACAGATAATCCCTGTTTTTAGAAAGAAAATGAAGAAGGCAAGAGATGTTTTTGAAAAAAAAGGACTTTTAACCAGAGCACAGCTGCAGGACTGAAGTGTGTAACATTAGTGCTCTGCTGATTTTTGTTGGAGTATTTTTCCCCCAGCTTGGCCAGTGAAATGAGTGTTGTAACAAGCAAGTTTTGGTATCAGCTTGCACAATTAGTGGCCTGTGGTTCCAAGCCTGCAATTCAGTGAAGTCGTGCATGAATAATTTGATTTGTTCCATTCAGTGGAGCTGGTGGAAGACCTAACAAAGAGCTGGCGGTGATAGATGGGCTGTCACCTATCTGATTAAATGCTCATTTCAATTTCAGACTTGGTGCCTGGGATTTCTTTGCTATTGAGTTGGATCAGCAGAGATCTCCAAGTAACTAGTAAAAATGGCCTAGGCAATTAGTCATGCTATTGATGACTTTGTTAGCTATGCATGGCTGCACAGAAATAAAGCCAAGCAAGGGGGATGGGATATGGGGGGGCTTGGAAAAAAAAAAAAAAAAAACTCATTGAATTTTAAAGATCTTTCTTTGGTTTCCAGCTGGTCTTTTGGAGTGCTACTATGGGAGATCTTCACTTTGGGAGGGTCTCCATACCCAGGAATTCCCGTTGAGGAGCTCTTCAAGCTCTTGAAGGAAGGCCATCGGATGGACAAACCTGCAAACTGCACCCATGATTTGTGAGTGTGTGGTGGGGACTGACCTTGCTCCACTCCCCATTGCCTTTAAGGCCAAATCCACCCCCTGGGCCTTTGGGTCCAGGCTCTTGGGTCATCCCAACAGGGAATTGGGAATCCCCACTGGGAAATTGCATGGCCATCTTCAGGCTGACTTTCCTCAGCCCATGGCTGCTGAGTGACACACAGCACATCCCCTCGCTGGGCAGGTGGCACTTGGGGATGTAGCTCTGATGTGTCACCTTCAGGACAGGTCATCCTGCCCTGAGGGCATGGTCATGCCTCAGATATCAGTAATAAGGACCTTGGCTCCACAAAACCCTCCTGTTCCCCCCAGCTGGCTATGGAAGAAGTTGTGTTTGCCACAGCTGTCCCTTCAGGTGATTTGGAGATAGATGGGTGGGCAGGTGTCACTTGGCCTGAGCACATGTGGCTGTCCCATGTCCTTGTGTGCAGGTACATGATCAGTGAGTGTCCCTTGAGCAGGTACATGATCAGTGAGTGTCCCTGTGTGCAGGTACATGATCAGTGAGTGTCTCCATGTACAGGTACATGATCAGTGAGTGTCCCTTGAGCAGGTACATGATCAGTGAGTGTCTGAGTGTCCCCTGTCCCTGTGTGCAGGCACATGATCAGTGACTGTCCCCTGTCCCTGTCCCCAGGTACACGATCATGCGGGATTGCTGGCACGCCGTCCCCTCGCAGCGCCCCACCTTCAAGCAGCTGGTGGAAGACCTGGACAGGGTCCTGACCATGACATCCACCGATGTGAGTGTGGAGGGCTGGGCTGGGAGGGGTGGCTGTCCCAGCAGGGACAGCCAGCGCTGATGGCTCTGTCACCCCGGCAGGAGTACCTGGACCTGTCGGTGCCCTTCGAGCAGTACTCGCCGGCCGGCCAGGACACGCACAGCACCTGCTCCTCAGGGGATGACTCGGTCTTTGCACATGACCTGCTGCCCGACGAGCCCTGCCTGCCCCAGCACCCGCCCTGCAACGGCGTCATCCGGACGTGAGCAGCCGGGCACGGACGGACGGACGGACGGACGGGCAGTGTGCCCGCGGAGGCGCCAGCGTGGGGCGCCGAAACCCTAGTGAAGGATCTTCCAGTGGAACTCTGTGATGGTGCCTGGAGATTTGTGTTGTTGACAAGCTGTTCAGGGTAAAAACAAACAACAAAAAATTAACTTTTTTTTTAATATAGTTTTTTTTTTTTTTTTAAGTTGGTTTTTTTTTCTCCCTATTGCTGTATGAAAAGTCAAGAAGCACTGTTTGGCCTGAAGGAACTAATCTCTTGCCAAGATGATCTATCCTAGATGATTTTTTGTTTGGTTTTTTTTTTTTTTTTTTTTTGTTTACTTTTCATTTTGTTAGGGATTTTTCTTTACCACGCAGAATGTTGAACTGGGGGGTTCTGACCTCCCAGCCTCTGCTTGTGTTCCCAGTGCCAGAGAAACCATTCTGTGCCTGCAATACGAAGAAAAGAGAAAAAGAAATCTTCCTTTAAAAAGAAAAAAAAAAAAAGAAACACATGCAAAAAAAAAAAAAAGAAAAAGGTGTAAAGAATGTGGAAATTTTTCGCTTATGCAATCTGTACATGAACCTTTTTGGTGGAGCTGAAAAGCCACGTTGCCTGCAGGGATTCATATATTTATAAAAATATCTATATTTTTGTTGTCGTCGTTTTTATAGCTTCATGATCGTACTATCCAGCTACATAGAAGGAATCCTTTTTGGAAGAAGAGAAAACAGAGCTAAGTAAAACACATATTGTCATGGAGAAATGAAAGTGAAAATAGTAAAAAGAGATGGTCAAGTCATCTGAAGTGTCAGCGCCTTGGCCCTTGCACAGGGCTGGGGCAGGAGCAGAGCCCAGGCATGGGCAGAGACCCTGTGGGGTCCCTGGGGAGCAGAGCATCACCCACCTGAGAGCAGAGGGTGCCCTGAGCCCTGGCTCAGGTGCCCACACAGCATCTCCTGACTTTTGAGAACAGCCAGCTGGGGGGATAAAAGGAATAAATCTCATTTTTGGGGTTTGCCTGTTCTTGCTTGCCAAGGGTGAGTGGGGGGAGCAGCTCCTCCATGCTCCCCTCACACCAGAGGTTTGGCTCCATCCACGGGCAGTGACTTGGAGAAAGAAGTTACGGGTACCTGTAGGCAAGAGCCTTTAACTTATATCAAAAAGGTTTATTCCAGAGAATCTGTGTATATATCTATAAATATATCCTGTATATATATAAATAAATATATTAAAAGAAAAGAATGTATAATACTAATGCGACATAAAGCAGTACTGAGAGAGAGAGTCTCAAAATACAAGCATTGCAATCTAGGATATACTGATCTGGGCAAAAAAAAAAAAAAAAGATGTTTTTGATTGTTTGTTTTATATCTTCACAGTTTTGTTTTAAAAATTGTACCTTAACATGTATATTTGTAAAGTTATTTATAGACATTAACATATCTGTTCATTGGTTTAAATAGCATAGCGTTACTGTAAACTTTAAATTTCACCAAACTTAAGGGTGTTTTTTTTAACTTATTAAAAATGGAGAAAAAATATATTAATCAAGTTTTTCCTTTGTGTTTATGGGAAATATTGAAAGAATGTATAGATGTACAGTCCTTTAACAAAATACATTTAATGTTATAAATATATATATGTATTCATTAAAAAAATATTAGTTTATCCTGGATTGCAGTGAGCAAAGGTAAGTTTATTTTTCAATACATCACCAGTGGTTAAAACCAAACAAATAGCAGCAGAGAGATGATTTTTACATATTTCAGAAAAACAGGGCCAAGAATTCTTCCATCAGTTTAACCACTGTGCATTAAGGGGGTGTGGGTGTTTATTTTTCTATTTTCAAATGAAGGTATTCTTTGTGGTCGATTTAATAACAAGTATGCAGCAAAGTGAAATGTTGACTTTGGATGGTGCAGGGTAGGTTTTTTTTCTCTCCCCTTTGCCAGTACTGTTGTATTTTGGGCTTCAGAAATGCCATGTGAGCAAAATAGTGACACTGTTTGCAGGAGAGCTACTACAGCTGCATATTTCTTTTGCATCTAACACATTGGAAAGTGCCAGTGATGCCTGATTTTTGGTGTTTAGAATGCTGTGCTATTTTGTTCCTCAATGCCAGATAACTGTGGAAAAGCACAGGAGTGAGCTAAAGCAAGTTAGCATTGATCAAGCTGACAGTGGGGGAGGTTGGGGCTGAGGATTTTTGTGGGTGGGTTGTTTTTTTTTGTCCAGAAGACATCTTTATGTACCAGAAAGTACTTCTTTATGTACTTCTTTATATACCAGAAAGAGGCAAAGCAAATTGCATCCTGAATTTCTTCTTTTCATTTTTCTCTGGTGCATATTGCATATCAATGTTGCAGAAAGCAGGATGACAGCATCTCATTTAAAGATTTTTTTTTTTTCTTCTTAGAGCCACAGAATCCTTATCCTAAAATAAATAATTTATAGTTTGAGGTTACTTCAATGGAAGTTTGAGAAGGTAGATTTCTATAGATTTTTGTTTTGTTGGGATTAAAAAAAAAAGAATTTTTTGGTATTTTCTTACAAATGTCTGCTAATTGTGTACATTCCAAGTACTCGAAGCAAAGTTTTCCTGTACTGAAAAAAGAAAATGTACAAAACTGTGCATGGTTTTAAATGTTACTAGATATTATAAATATATATATAATTTATTGAGTTTTTACAAGATGTATCTGTTGTAGACTTGTTGACTTTAACATTTCTTATTCAATGCTTATATAGTTTTATAGCCTGGACTATTATCTTTAAAAGCTTAAAAAAAATTAAAAGTTCCAATTTTGTTACATTTTATACTGTTGATGTTACAATCCACAGGTTTGCATAGTGTGATTTTTGCAATGAGCAACTCTGTTCAGTTTATTTTAATACTGTACTTCTGTGCCTGACAGCTGCAGCTGTCCAAGGTGTGAGATGAACACTAAATAAAACTATTCTGCTTTTGTTAACATGGGAAACTTACTTCTACCAAAAGAAAAAAAAAAATAAACAACTTGATACATTTTGGGGTTTATTCCCAGTTGTGAGGGTCATTTGCAAAACCAAGTGTTCCAGGCAGTGGGATTTGTAATGCCAGGAAGGTTTCATTTTTATAGTGCTGCTTTGAGAGTCCTGGCCAGTTCAGGTTTTGTATTCATAATAAATTTTTAGCAGTTTTTGTAGAAGGGCAGTATTCTGTATTTGTTAGTGGGTATATATATGGCCACACAAGCCATTGTGTGCCCAGAGATGTCAACCCTGGCTTTGACTTTGAGGACTGAGCAAGAGAACTCAGTAAAACTTGGTTTTGCTGGTAGCAGATGATGCAGGGAGTTGCAGCTTGGGGAAAATCTGTGCCAACCATTCCAGCACTTTGATATAATTCTGGTTCCTACAAGTGATCCTTTTGAACTGTATCCCAGACACCTGGATTTGGCATGCAGGTTTGCCTCCCTGTGTACAGCCTGCCTACAGTAGCAAACCTTGGTATTTTAAGTAGCTGGGCATGCAATGGTATGTAGTCTGTGGCACTGGAACTGGCACCAGCTATGTTCCATCCTAGATAAAAAAAAAAATAAAATTACATGGGGTTTAGGTAATTTCCTTGCCATTGTAAGAAAAGACACTATTCTTTTAGCACCACAGTGTTGTGAGAGGAGTCTTGCTACCTAAAATGCTTTAAGGACACACTTGGTGGCCAGCCCTGAGCCCTGCAGGAGGACAAGCCCTGGCCATGCAGGGCTGCAGGCAGAGTTTGGCTAAATGGCCTTTGCTGGCTCATGAGGAACTTGCTTCATCAGGGCAGGCTGGTGGGGATGGTGTGCTCCATTTGCCACCACCAGGACTGGAAAAGCAGGAGAGAACCTGATCCTTCTGCAGTGAGCTGTGCTGTATAGCACACCCATTCTTGAAAGCTTTCCCAGTAGAAATCCGCTGGGCAAACAGCTCAGAAGTCAAAGTGACAAAGTGACAAAGGAAATGTGTCCTGGTGCAGTGCTGACCTGCACATGGTGCTGCCTTGGTGTTTGCTTTCCCTCTTGGGTTTCATGATGTCATTCTTCCTCTGCTGGCCTTCACCCTCAGCTGTGTTTGCTTGTGGCCTGGGGAGGAGAGGGCAATATTTCACTTTAATTGCCCTACAATGCATCCAGTTCTAAGCCTGGATGAATGTTTGGCTGCAGCATGTGATGTGCATTGGGGAACGCACAAAACCTCAAGGAAAATTTGCAGATCTACTTGTTGTGTGACTGAGTGAACACCCCACTGCAGCTCATCTCCCCTTCAGTGGCTGCAGCCTTCCACCCAAACCCAAAGTGCCCTTTACACATGAAAGAGTTATTTTTCAAAGCATAACAGATGTCTTCTTTCCTCTGTGGGTGACTACACAAATAGAGCCTCTCACTGGCCGCCATGACCTGTTCCATAGCAACATTCAAATAAATTCCTAAAATTGTGATTTATTTCCATTGGTCATGGCTCCATGGTGAGACAGGGAGGATTTGGCAAAAGGAAGAGAAGTCTGAAGCCCTGCAAGTGTCAGTAGGAGAAGGCAGCTAGAATCATAACAGCAGTTTCCTGGTGGTTTGGTGCCATTTCAAACTCTCACAGGAGGTGTTTCCTGCTGGTGACTCTTCTGAGCAAGTTCATCCCTTCCAGGGGCTATATAACCTCCAGAAAAAGGAATATATGATGTGCTTATATGAAAAAAGAGAATAAAGGATGAATGATGGCTCTGCTCAACACAGCAGAGCTACCAATAACAGGAGGGAATGGCCAGAGGAGATGCCAGGAGCTTTCATGGGCTTTATGGCCCAGGACCATGGCCTCACCAGAGACAGGGAAAGGATTTGTCATTCTTGTTTATACCCTCTTTTTTCTTCACTTTCTCAGGCATGTTAGCTTTCATTCAGTTTCTCTGTTTCATAACCATCATGTTGTTTTTTGCAAACAGAATCTCAGGTGTCGGTAACATGTCAAGCTGAAAAAGCTTTGTGCCCTGCCCCAGCAAGATTATTATCTAAAACCAAGACAGAAATCATTGTTGTGTGCAGTGTTGCAATCAGAGCCTCGTGGGGACATTCTGCCCCTACACACCTCTAGGTGATCACTTTTGACGGTGACCATTGAAGACCAGCCCTGTCCCAGAATTTTTGTTTTTTCTTAGCTGGTGGTGTTTGGCATGGTGATGGGAAAGCATGCAAGCAGAAGGAAGGTATTTCATCAAATGTGCAAGTGGGATTGGCACAGGAATGATTCTGCTAAAGGCCAAAGTCTGCATCACACTCACTATCCATGGTTTGCTCCAGGTTCCTCAGCAGTGCAGGAAAAACTGGCATTTCCATCAAGGAGGAAGGACCCCAGCTGGGAGAAGAGAGCAGAAATAAGGGACCAAGACAAGTGCATCTTCCAACCCAATGCTACATTCATATAGGCATTGGGCAGAAAATTTAAGCAGTAAAAGCAGGAGGAAATGTGGACCAAGAGGTCCAGGACACCAGGGTGCACTCCCTACACACCTGGCCAGAAAATCAGGCAGCACAAAGTGGGCAAAACAAGATGGATAATCATGGATAATCAGCAGATATCCTCTCCAGTGATAACACCCCCTGCCTAGCCCTTGTTGCTGGCATTTTAAATGCCATGCATGCTCACCTCTGGGGTGCCTGGCCACCCTCTGTTCTCACTGAGATGGGTGGGAGGTATTACCACTGCCTTACATGCCAGGTGGGCACTGGGTCAGGCTTCAGCCAACCCTGAGCCAAAGGCAACATGGATGTTGGTGTAATGAGAGACTTCCAGATGTTACAAACTGCTTTAAAGAGCAGGTTACAAGCAGGAGTGGTGAAACTTTTGACTCATACCAGAAAAACCTCTTAATAGGAGAGGAGCAGAACCTGAAGTATGGACAGCAGAAAATCAAAGCTGAGAAAGGCAATATAAAACATAGCACATCCCCTGAGGGCTCTGCCAGACTGGTAGAACTGGAGAAAAAACCCAAATGAATTCTTACATGTTCTCAGTGAAGCTACCTCAAGGAGCTACACGCTTTGAAGAATAACTTAATGTTCACATCCTGCACAGACACAGCACAGAGCACCTTGAAGGAGGGTTGTCATGCACTCCTGACATGTTCCTGCACAGCCAAAACAGATGCCTGGACAACCAGGATCCAGCCAGCAGCTTGCCACTTTCCCAGGAGCCAGCATGCTACTCTATGTGGTAGCTCATATCCTGCCAAAAGCGCCCAAACCGAACAGAAGAGAAATCATTCCTTGTTATCTTTTCCCCCAACAGATATAATAGCTTAGTAAAGAAATGAGTCTTTCTGCTCACCTTCCATCAGACACTTGCTCAATCTGCTCAGCAATGCAGAAAACATATTTATTGGTTTCAGCCAATTTTTCCACTTTCACACCAGTAATATAGAGGAGGCAGAAAAAACAATTTTCTCCCAAACAACAAATGAGCTTGACTTTGCAGCAGTTTTCAAGCAGACCCTGCTATTAAACCTGCTTAGTAGTGCTGAGAGGGGGTCTCTTGACATTGCAGGAGACAGAGATTTGTTTCCATCCTCCTGTGCCTCCCAGCAGCGTTTGTCTGTCCCACATCCATGTCTGTCCCATGGGAATGGCAGACCCAGGGCTGATGGTGCCTGAGTCCATTCTGGAGGAACAAACTAAAAAAGCTTTGACAGATGCTCATTGCACATTGCAGGGTTCAAGAACAAGGTTGCATTCCTGTCCTGGAGTGACACACACACATCTTCCATAGGAGAAGAACATGTGCTTAAATGCTGACATTACATAGATGATGCCCATGTATTTTCAGTCATGCATTGCATTCTTGCCTTCATGCACTTCCATGAGAACTGAGCAGCAGGACAGGATCAGCTCTTGGATGTGTGTAATTGATTCAGTTTGGCCAGTGGAATCAGAGGATATCCAGTGCCAGTCCTAGGGTTTTGTCTAATATAATCTTCTAGGGGTATCTTCTCCCATTTGATGGCAGTTTCTTGCTTCAGTCTCCTCCACACCATTCCTGGCCCAGCCAAAGGAATCCCAGCAGGGTGATAACAACAGGACCATGGACCTTAAACCCTTAGGAAACTGCTGAGCAGGCAGTGCTGAGCATGTCAGCATAAAGGCACAGTGGTAAAGGCAATATGGAAAAAAAGGAGAAGAACAGAAATGGGCACAGGGATGGCAAAAGCTGAGTCACCTTCATTAAAGGAGGGAAAGTTCCAAGCTGTCAGATGGTTTCCTGAGAAAGCTGCAATATTTTTCCAGTTAGTTATGAGTTCACTGGAAATGTGCTGCTGTCAGAAAGGGCCACTCATTTACATTTGAGAATTTCAAAGTTGTGGTAGTCCAAAGTCATCTCAGAGCTCTTATTACATATGTAATGCAAATATCTGGTGATATTCTTTCTTGGACAGAAACCATGCAGCCAACTCTAACCTACACAAGAGATGAAGGAGGTAAATTTTAGGCCTTTTTGATCTGGCATTGTAAAATGCTTTTGTGGAAATGCCCTCGTCAGCATCCACATTCCTATGGAATGCTTCTGTTGGAGGTTTATGGCTTACACATGCAAAAACCTCTGCAAGTACCTCCCAAAGGCATTTATGGTCAAACTCTGGGAGAACACCTGGACTCTCTTGATGAGACTGTGCAGAGTCTCCCTCTTCAAAAAAACCAGAGCAAGAACACTCAGAACAATCCTTATTGCTTTAGCCTGGGGTGTATAAACACCCAAATAATAATAAAAATTAAAAAAAAATCTGCCAAAAAGCCCTTCACAAACTATCCAAGGAAATATTAATATGACAAAAAACACATGAAAATTAGGTAATGCTTTTCCAAGTTTTATCATCTTTCAAATAGCTCAAGAGAGAGGAGAGGATGTGAATACATCCCTGATGACCAGGGACTTCCATCTGGCAAAGCAACCACCAAGGTCTGAAGCTGGACCTCCTGCAGTCAATAACAGCAGAAAATTGATGTTTTTGCTGAGATTAATGGCTGTGCAGAAGGCAGGAGGATACACCTGGAGCTCTGCCAGGTGGGCATCACTCCTCTTTTCTCTGCAAGTGTTTTTTCCCTGCTGCTAACAAATACATTGTAATTAACATATAGTGATACCTGTATGCTTGTTAGGTACGATTTCAGCCTGGGAGCAGTTCTGTTGTTAGGGAAAAGTTCTGGGAAAATGGATACTTTTAGTATTGTTATATTACCAGTTTTCTTGATATTTACTACTAAGACCAATTCTGCCTTAAGCTGGAAAAAGTCTCAGATGGGCTGAAACATTCTGGGTGTACTTCCTTCCACCTCCACCTGTTCACCCTAATTGTTGATAACTTGTGAAGAGATTTTTCATCAAAAGGGTCTCAGACCATAGGAGATACATGTACACATGTTTTTATCCCAAATTATTATTTATTTGTGATGATCATATTTTTTTTCTTTTAAAAAGGAGTTAAGGAGCCAGTAAGAGCTTTCAGCTACCAAGTTCATTTTATGCAAAACCCCAATATCAGTTTTCACTCTTGGAGAATTATTTTAATGACATTTCCAGGAACTGAGATTGCAAAAGCAAGGCTGTTACTGGGTATTCAGAAAACAGAAAGGTAAGTGCTCTACAACATTGCAGATTGCTGTTGGCATGACTTTTCCAAGTCTTGTATGCAAAAGCAGAATTTAAGAAATTTTTACAAGGTAGAGAAAGGGCAAGCAATTACTGGCAAAAGGGGTTGCTCTGAGGTTACAGTATCCAAAATAATTTTGGTTGCCTGATCAACAGCTAATTAATTTTTCTGAATGCATCGCAATCCTCATGTCAGGGGTACAAACTCATATTTGCCTTGCCCAGATCAGTCTCATGGATTTTATGAACAGAGAAGAATGTACAAACTGTATGAGCCCAGGGAGAGTGGGCAGCTCTCCAAAAGGGAGACACATACTCATTATTACAGCCAACCTCAAGGAACCCTGTAAAACACCATCGTTTCAGGTGTTAGGCAAAATTATTCCAGCAAAGCCAATAGAGGTTTTCTTGTGTGGGAGGGACTGGAGAAGCAAGGTCTCTGTGCATGTGTGAGCATGTAGAACAGGGCTGAAAAATTGTTGTTTATGCAACATTAAAGTTGAGAAATGAAGCAGTCAAGCAATGCAGTGTTAGGGGTGAATGCTCAGGTGCAATGTTGCCTCCTGGTATTTAAATATTGGTCATCACAAAATCACTGGGAATGGAAAAGAGCTTTAAGATCCTTGGGGCCACGAGTTAGCCCAGTATCACTGTGCCCACCACCAGACCATGTTCCCAATTGCCTTTTAAACACCTCCAGGGAGGTTTTGCACCTCACTGTGACTCCATGCAATAACCAAGACCCATGAAACATGCTATAGCTGGGGTTGTTCAGTGACAAGTCAATTTGTGATTATCCTGCAAAGGGAAAAAAAAAAAAAAAAAAAAAAAAAAAAAAGGGCAGCATTTTAATTTGAGACCTCATTCTTCACTCAGGAATGGGCTGTTCTGTAGTTCTGATCTGGGATGCTCCTCACAGATGGCTCATATCAAGGCAGCAGCCCCTTTCTAAAAGCACAGGACCACACGACCACCACCACTGATTCTGCAATTACTCCTATGCAAAATCCACATCATCCCTCAGAATTCAGCTACACAAGACAGACAGGGCAAGCAAGCACAGTCCCATGGCTTTTAACAGTTTTCTTATCCCCCTGAGAAATGAGAATCTGTGGCTACAAAGGGACAAGCTTCCACATCTCTTTGCCCTTCAAAGTTTCCAGCTTATTTTGCACATAATTCCAAATGATCAAATCTAATTCAGATCTGATCTGTGTTTATTTTTCTTTCCTCAGTATCTGTGATACCTTTGGCTCAGAAAAGGGGTTTAACTATCATTTCAAGCAACTGCTAATTACAGTGACTGAAACCTGACACTTCATTCCAGCCTCAAAGGTGTGAATGGTTCACATTAAATATCAGATGAGGTGCAACATCTCAATTTAGTCCAGCTCAACAGTTGCCAGATTTCTGTGCAGAATGCAGGCATGAGCAAGGCACAAACAAGCCAGAGGAAACCAGATCTCACCAAGCTCTCAGTAACACTCCAGGAGCACAGCTCACACCGTTCATCTCAGCTACCTTGAAGTTCAGGCACCAATGCTGCAGATTTTGGATGGGGCACCTAATGTGCAGAGAGTGGGAATTTCAGCAGAAAATAAATTATTATCAGAGAATCAGAGAAACATTTAGGTTAATCATTAAGTTCTCTATTTTGGCATCTTACAGGTGCTGAAAAAGAAAGAATTTGGCAGATTTAACAGGGTATTTAGCAGGGCAGTGCAAGCTCAAGGAATGGGGTTGAGCTGGTGATGCATCTCCCAGGAACACAGACGTAGGCAGGGTGACAAGTGGGGGCACTGGAGGGGCTTTTCCTTTCTCTGAGTAATCTTTTAGGATGGTGCCAAAGATGCCAAACTTGAAAGATGAGTTTCTACAGCTAATTACCATAGTTTACAGACACTGAAGTTAAGGCACATATTTTCAGAAGGGCTGAGAGATTCAATGTGTTGCAAATTAAAGCAGTAGCTTTGTTAACTATCAGATCACACTGCAGCAGTACCCCTAGGAACAGGGGCACACTGGCATGGAGTGGAGGGATAGATGGATCACATTCTGGGCTTCTCAACCTTGCTTGGGTGAGGTGAAAGAGATATTTCACCATTTTGACCACTCACAAAAATAAAGTAATTACAAGCCAAAAAAGATGGCATTTTACTATTTCCAAATAATGTGGATTTAGGTGGCCCATCTTCAAATGCTCAGGTTTGAAGTTTCTTACAGGCATTCTTCTGCCTGACATTAAACCTCACATTAGTTAGTTTGCTTCAGAAAGACAAACACTGTCAACTGAGGGTGGCTGTGAGTTGGACACAGATTACCCCAGTAATCCCACATCCAACCATTCCAATAATCTCCCTCAGCAGGAAATGCCCAGATGCTGAATTTCAAGGGTTCAGTCACATCCCAGCAGTCATTTTTCCTGCAGTCCTGCTGCATCTGTGGCTCTTACACTGGAGCACATCTAACACATCCAGCTGCCCTGGAGCCAGGGCTTTACCTCTGTTCATTCACCATAAAACCCTCTTGTTCTGTGGGAACATCTGCTCATTTGTGCTCCACCCAAACACCCCACACATTCTTCAGAAATTCTTCTTTCTACAAGCCTGGTTGCTTTTTGCCAGCAGCAATGTAGAAAAAGTGTTTAGCAGGGGGGAAAACACGTTCCACATAAATTATTCTCACTGCAGGATGAAGAGGAGCAAACTAACACTGTTGTACTTTGGGAAAGAGTTTGCAAAAGGGAAGGAGCTTAATTCAGTTAAAGTGAAATATCTGCCATCCCCTCTCCATAATATGCTTCAAAGAGCAATTATTGTAATTAACCCAGGCCAATACTGGACTGAGTGACCATGTGGATGTAGACACCCTGGGAACTGCATTTCCCCATGTGAATCCACGCTCAGGGACAGCCCAGGGGATGGATTCACAGCTGGGCTTCCACCTTGGCTTTTGTGAAATGGGCTGCTGGCTAGGTAGGACAGCTCTCCCAACCTCCCTGGTGGTGATCCCTCCCTGAATTCACCAAAGAGTGAATTTCCATGGAAGATGAGGAGTCCTGATTCAATGGGCATAGCAGAAGACACTGCTGTGCCAGACAATGCAGGGCATGGGGTTTATAGCAATTTTCTATCCTAACAGACCCACACATTTACTATTCCAGCCCAAAGAAGCAGGACTTGTAATTCTGATTACTTTTCAGTCCAAGTCACCAGTTGGACACCTTTTTTTTTTTTAAATTTTCATAGTTTAATTTGGAGAGTACTTCCCAAGAGATGTTGACAGTTTTTATTCAGCTAAACACCATGGAGTGCCACAGTCCCAGTACCTAAGGTCTCAAAGAAAGGAAACAAAGATGACAGTTAACAACTCTGCTCTTCACTCACATTTAAGATAATGTAAACATATTAAGATAATCTTCAGGCATGAAAATATCTGTACATTTTGCAAAACTAGGTAATGTTTCAGTTCTGAATGCACTTCTCCCTCTTTCCTTCTCTCTGATAATTAGGTTTCTTTAAGTAGAACAGTTTTTTAGATTTGTGGTGGTTATGGCCACTAAAACCTCAGTGGTGCTATTCCAGTCACTTCTGTGATTCACACTCAATCTTCAGCCATATGAAAGAAAGTAATACCTTAATTTAATTACACGGTGTCTTTTGTTGCTTAAATTTCTCTTAAATTACCTTGTGCTCTTGCATAGCAACAGGCTGCCCAGTGAAGCAGTGCAGACACCATTCCTGGAGGTATTTAAATACCTGGAGATATCTAAAAGATGTGCAGATGTGGCCCTTAGGGACATGGCTTAGTGGTGACCTAGGCAGGGCTGTGTTAATGGTTGGACTTGATGATCTTAAATGTCTTTTTCAACCTAAATGATTCTGTGATTTGGTGGTTGTTCTTCAGAGCATCATTTTGAGACTGGAGATTCTGTGTGTTCTCATCAGGCTGCAAACAGTCTCTGAAGAGACATGGGCAAAAAGCCTTTCCTGGAGTTCTTGGTTTTAGTCTCACTATTTTATTTGAGCACTACTTTGTTTAAGCACATGGCATCCAACCCCAGACCTCTAAATGACTGCTGTGGCACAGGCTGAGATCAAAACTCAGGCTGGAGACAGCACCAAAGAAAGGAAATAAAAACAGTCTCTCCAGGATTCAGCTTTTACCTCCACACCCCTTTACTTAAATATCTACAAATCCTTTCACTTATTCCTTTGCAGAGTTACCCACCTGGTCCCAGAGTAAAGCTAAAGGGGTCATTTCTTGGGCCACCCTCAGCTGGTTACTCAAGAGTTGGCTCTGGTGGGATGCTCAGTGTCAGTGGCAGACAGTTTCTGTAATTTCGACTCAAACTGCAGCTCTGTGCTTCTTCCCTTCACTCTTGCAGTAAATCCAGCTTTATTTATTCTCTCATAATTGTGCACTGTGTTTTTATTTAAATTTGCCTCCAGTCTCCTACCAATCAGCGCATCCAGGCATAAGTGCAGGCAGTACCTCAGATCTTGCTGGATTGCCTCACAGTTTCATCATCTTCAGCTCCTGAAATGCTCCAGGTCACTGCCTGAAGCTGAGGGAATGTATTCCTCCCTCAGACTCCAAACTGTCCCATGCAAAGTCCTTTGTGGTCCCAAGGACTGCCCTGGACAGCTCAGTGTGCAGGGAAGCCCTGCAATCACCCTCAGAGCCACACATCTTGTCAGGCACATCCCCTGTGACTGCCAGAAGTGATGTGTGACTTTGGCTTGCAGGAGAAAGTTAGGAGTGAGCAACTTAGTGAGTTGTTTGAATCCAGCTCAAGTTCCACCTCTGCTGTGCTTAATAAAATTCTTAATATCTCTGTAAGATTGAATGGGATCTCTCTGGCCTCCCTAGTGCCAGAGTGGCAATTACAGAATCCCAGAACAGTTTGGGTTGGAAGAGACCTTAAAGATCATCCAGTTCCAATCCCCTCTGCCATGGCCAGGGATGCCATCATGAGACTGGGCTGCCCACAGCCCCATCCCACCTGACTGTGAACACTTCCAGGGATGGGGCAGCACAACTTCTCCATCCCAGGGAATGATAATATTTCAGCCATGAGCTGGGCTGGCCAAGTGATAACTGCTCCCATACTCCAGATAAAGTAGTGGCCCTTGTGCATGCCTTGGCCTCAGAGTCTGGTGAAACAAATTTCAAAACACACTTTCCTGGCTCAGGATAGAAGATGTACTCAATTCCTTAGAAGTGTATGCATTGCACAGTGTCAGGACAGCAAAAATCAGCAATGAAAGGGCAAGAGCACACTTCTCAGCTCCTTACTTTGTGCTTACAGTGACTTTTACCATCTTCCTAATACCCCACCTGCCCTGATGTTGGAAAAGAAATTGAGAGAGCAGTAATTTTTTCTCCAAGTTCCCCCACCTTCCCCACCAACAGTGCTGTTGAGGTAAATGGGCCAATTCTCTCCACTCTAACAAACATTTCTGTAAAAGCAGCTGGTAGTTACAATCACAATGAGCACAGACACCAGCTAGAGATGAATCATTTATGTACTCTTTAACTTGTCTGGAACTACAGATTATGTCTACAGTGGAAAAGTTCATCTTGGAAAAGTTCATCTTAGCAAATATATTCGTTAGCTTGATTAGATCAACATCACCACAAGATTCAGTTTTACTTTGCCTTTGGCAGCAGCAAGGACAGCTGGGCAAAGCAGTGTTTAACATGGTGCTAGCAAAGGCATGTCAGATAATATCCTTTCCAACACAAAGCAGTCTCCCACAACAGACAAGCCATAGCAAAGAAACCAGTTTTGGTGGCCACTGAGTAAATGAAAATCTTTCTGAGTTTATAAATGTGTGGGCTGGGTCAACATCAGCTCCCAAAGCAAGGGCAGTTCTATGCAATGGCATCAGCATCAACAGGAGTTCTGCATAGTCCCAGGAAAATTCCACAGAATTGGCCATTGCTGGGAGCTCTAGACTGTCTTGGGAATTCCTGGAGGCTGCTTTCCAGATAATTTAGCAATGCACATTCCCTACAAAAGGCTTATTGGACACCAGAGCAGGCTGTGCCTGTGTGTGTGCCACAGCCATGCTCATAGACACAACTCTCCTCCCTGTGCACATCCCCACACCTGGGGGGCACCCCAGCCCCCACCAAACTGCTTCCCCAAAAGCTTACAGTTGCAAATGCTGTCTCCTGTTACTCACAAAGCACACACTCCCTCTCCAGTAGTTACAGGCACTCTACCTGTGCAAGCAGGTAATAGATGAGGTGCAAATGATGCAGTTGAATATGCTGCACACTCAGGAATAGTTGCTTGGTCAGAAGGAGCTAACAAACCTTGCTGTGCTGTAAGATATTTCCCCAAGCTGCTCCTTATTCCCTTTCACACACCCAGTGAAAAGCACCTGGTAGGTCTAAATTGCACACCCCAACTCTGTAACCCATCTGGGAGATGGAAAAGCTACAGGACAGGAAAGGGAAAGGAATGATTCTTCAGGCACAGCAGGAGTCAGCAGAGGTCAGTCAGCACAGCAGCACCAGAGCAGCACTGGAGGTCCACTGTGAACATCAAATCCATTTGGCTTCACTTGGTGAGCTACAGACTATGGCAAGGCCAACTCAGTCAATACACAATCACCATCAAAGGTGTGTGAGGGTTCCCTCATCCTCTGAACTCCATCTACACCAGTTCACCTGTCACACATCAGGATTAAGGCACTACTGGCTCTTTACCCATTTGCAATCCAGTCCATGTGCTGGTAGAGAGAATCGTCCTACACTGACTCTGCTCTACCAGAGGATTCCCCAACCCATGGAAACTCTTCCCCCAGCAGCTTAGCCAGTTTTTCTGGTTTGCTTTGCATTGACATGATGGTATGGAGCAGCTGGTGTGGCTCCTCTGGCTCACTGACTCTTACTCAGCTGCCTTGGAAAACTCTACAATGGAAGAAAATATGGAAATCAAAACATCAGATTCAGAAAGAATTGCCCTGGCTTGAGGAAAGCCAGAGAGATGGTGCTGCAAAGAACTTGGGCTAAGAGCCTGAAAAGTCCATGTGGCAGAAGTTACCTTCTCCTCACAGTCGGGAGAAATTTCTAAACACCATTTCAACTTTTGTTTTATCTGCCAGCCCAAGTGCTGTCATGGATTCCCTAATTAGGATGTCTGTGCACTGCAAAGATGTACCTGGATGCTTTTCTTTCAATGCTTTCCCTTGCCTTAATTCCAGAGGTGGTAACTGAAACACAGGCAAGACTTAATGAAGGACCAGACTAAAAGGGCCTGCAGCAGAGTGGAGATGGCAGCCCAGCTGAGCACCTGAAATCCATTTGTCCTCCAGAGCTGAGTGCCTGAGCACACTGCTAAATACCTACACATAGCATCCAGTCTGTGGACCCAAAAAAGAAAGAGTTCTCTCCATTCTTTCTGCTTGTCAACATAAGCAAATCCTGCATTCCTTGCTAGTAAAAGATAGGAGCTGGTGAGTTACTGCATGGATACAGCCCCTGCAGGCAACCATCTCCCTTTGCTCTCTAAGATTAACTCTTGTTCACACCTGCAAATCTTCTCCCCCCTGACAGGTATCAAATGTTACCAAGAGGTCTTCAGAGTTCCCAGCCTGCAATGCCAGAAGACAAAACCAATTTAATTCATGATCTTTGCAACCTTGGGGCTTTATAAAAACCCTTATCCCATCTCTAGCCACACACAGGCCATTCCATGATCCTATTCAATGCACTTGACCAGCAGAAGACTAATCTACCTCTCAAAGAGCCTGCTGGGCTAGCAGTGAACAGCTCAGAGACAGGGCTGGCAAACCCCAGAGCTCAGGAAGGGCCAGGAGACCACATAGCCTAGGGCAGACTCAGGGACAGGCCAGGTGTACCAAACTGTGCCACTATTGCCATGCCAGGGGCAGGGATTTTCCCTCTCTAGCTGGGAACAGAATGAGAGGCAAGAAGCCACAGCTTCAGGAGGAGCTTGCAGCCTGAATCTGATATGGAAAGTATCCCCAGGAGACATCAAAAAGTGTCCCCCAGCATCAGAAACAGCACTCCCATACGAGAAAAGTCTTTCCAGGCTGAAGTTTCAAAATGATTTCTATCTGCATTGCAATGAATTTGGCACTGGCAGGGGTTGAAACTCAAGAGTTAATGCAGTGCAGGTTTATGGTGAATGAATGCTTCTGGAGCCATAATTCACATTAATTGACAGGAGCTGTCTGCACAGCTATGAAATATGCACGTTCTAGCTGCAAAACAGGAATCCCTGTGAGCATCACAAAACAAACAGAGCATTTTGCTTCCAAGCACCGTGACTGCTGCTCTTTCTCACATCAAATAAAAACTTGAAGTTACATCCAGATCTGAAATGATGTGTGAATAGTCAAAGATGCAATTGCAACAAACCAAGGGAGAACAGGAACCATGAGAGAAATGTAGTGAGGAACAGCAGAACATTCCCTTCCACGCCTCACTTTGATCACAAAACACACAGAGCAACCAGTGAGCTCAAGGCAATGAAAATCATCAGGCAATTATCATTTGTGTCACCCATTTTCATCACTTCATTTTAAAACAGGGGCCTATGGGGACAAACTGGCTTAGCTCCATTGATTTGAGCACAACCATCCCCCTAAAGATTAATCATTTTGAAAAATGCATCTGTTCTGTGAATAGATCTGCTTTTAATGGCTAAAGTGGACTTACAGTCTTACATATATATTTAGGAGAAGAAGTTGTTTCTTAATGAGGAAATTAGTCAGGGGATGTACCCAAGGATCTTTACTGGGATTGCTGAGCCATGGATAAACTTGTCAGAAATAGAGGTTTGGGATGTGAGGTTTCAAATGTTGTATACAACTTCAAGCAGTGAGGGAAACATCTGAAAATCTTCAGTTTTTCAAAATGTGTCCCCACATCAAAGCACAGCCATCCTCTGAAGACATTTAGGTTTGACAATATATTTGGGGGAGATTTTCTGGAAGCTGGGGGAATCTTTATCTCAGAGGAATGTAATGGTATTTTGTAGATTTCTTTTAATGAACTTCTTGACCCAAACCCAGTAATGTTTAAAAATTCCATTTTAGGACACCACTTTAAAACAATTCTATCCTGCTCCTATGCAAAATGAAAACTCTCTTTGAAGCTATGAAAGCTGAAACAAACAGAGTTATCTGCTTACATCAGTAGCTGTAGGGGACAATGTTAGAAAACCAACAAACCCAGCCAATGCAAGTCAATTCTCACTGCAGTTGTAACTAGAGAGGGGTTTTTCCCTCATTCCTTTCCCAATTAATACTATTGAACACTAATATCTTCAAGGAAACATACTGGGAAGCAAAGTCCTCTGTCTAGATTATACACAGGGAATGTTTTTTTATCCCACCACCAAACACAAAGCATGGCCTAAAGGAAGGAGTGCTCACCAGGTTTCCTGTCCTCTGGCAGTGATGAGTGACATCTAACCCCACGTGGGGACACCCCCACCTATCCATCACCTTCCCTGAGACCTGTGAAACCCCCATTCCTGGAAGGGTCCAAGGTCAGACTGGGTGGGGCATGGAGCACTGGTCCAGTGAAAGTGTCCCTGCCTGCCTGTTCTAACCCACCAGACAAGCTTTAAGGTTCCTTCCAGCCCAAGCCATTCCAAGATTCTGTGGCCCTATGACTTGGCTGTGTTCCCCTCCCAGCACAGGCTTCCATCTTCACAGAGCTCCCCAAACAAGGTTCTGTGGAGCTCCAGGCTGGCTTGGGGAGACTGGGCTGGAGACCAATGAATGGAGACAAGGTAAGAGGTGGTGTTGCTAAATCTGAGAGACTGCACAAGGTTCTATCAGATTGTTCCCTGAAATAAATCTTGACATAGCCCTGACTAAATTTTTGGACCCAGGATCTAGGATCATATTTTACATTCCTTATGCATTGTGAAGAGCAGTGGAGGCCTTGTTATTCATTTCCTAAACCAATGGCAGGACTCTGCCAATCTCCTTCACATTGGGCTGTTCCTTATTCCCAAGAAGGGACCTGCTACATAAAACATGATCAGCTGAGGTGCTGCCAGTGAGCTCAGTTCAGGGGGATTCATCCCATCATTACTGAGGTTTAACTCATCCCTTTTGCCAGCAGAGTCATTCTGCCGGTTGGCTCCTGTGTGAGCAGTGAAGAAAACTGTGAACACTTAATCCTTCCCCAAAAGGCTGAAACTCCTGAGCCCAGGCCTGCAGTCATCACTTCCACAGCTCTTCCTTTACTTACACAAGCACTTCCACGTGTGGATGAGGTTGGAGGATTTTTGGGATGAGACCTCAGGTAATCCTGACCTGACCTGACTCGTAAAGCAGGAGGAAGGAGCTCAATCCAATTGGCTTGGGAGGCAGTGCACCTTGCCAGAGATACCTGATGCCAGTTCCTTTGAAAATAAATAAATAATCATCTTTCTGATTAAGTTTAGATACCCTTAGATGGGCAAGGAGAAATGAGTCAAAGCTGAAGACACCATCCTAAAGGAGTAGAAGAGGAAGATAGATGTCAGGACAAATTGTTTTCATGTGGAAGCTCAGCTGAAAGAGGTGTTAAATTGCAGGAGGTCGGTGCTTGCAGCTAAGGGCTTGCTTGTGAAGTTTCCTCTCCCACCCCAGCCCGGATGCTAAGTGAAAGCAAACAGGGCTTTTCCCTCTTTTTGAACCTGATCCTGCACTATTCAAAGCAGCTAGGCTTTGTTGTGATTCCCAGGTGGGGAGGAACACAGCCCACAGCACACTGCCTAGTCTGATGGCAGCAAAAAGAGCATTTCTGAAATGTGGCAGCTAAAATATTTGAACAAGCAGGTTTTCAAATCCCAATGTGGGCAGAAGGAGCTGTGTTTTAGCAGGTGTTAGCAGGAAAAGATAAAGCTGCTCAGTTGAAAATATGTCATCTTTCATTTGGAAATATGTCAGTAGGAGTGTGTTAGCACCTTTGTGCCAAGTCTGGACAAGCCCTGGAGGAGGAGAATGGCTGAACTAACAAGGAGAGGGAGGTGGAACATCTCGAGTGCTGCAGTACTCTGGGGAGGAGAGAGAAAACAGCTACCCTCTAATGGGAGCATTTTTAAAACCAAGGGATTTAGGAATTCACAGCTGCCAACATTTTTACAAATTTTCCCCAGGCAAAGCCTGAGGATCCTGTTTGAGGCAGGGCACATGGAGATCTTTCTGCATTAGGATTCCTGAGGCTGATGCTGCTGTGGATTCCACTGGGTTCTGCAGCAGTGGAAACATATTCCACTACAGGAAATAGTACAGGAGCCAGACCCAGAGACAGAGAGGAGAGGGGTCACCCCTCAAGAGTCCAAAGTGGTATCTGCAGATCCTGCTGCTGTAGCTCCTTTGACATCCAAGCTGGCATTTTGGATCCTACACAATCACAGCAAAACCCAGCCCAGGCATCTTCATGTCCCCCATCAATATCCCTAGCAGAACTTCAAGCACAGGCTGGATTTTCTCTGTGCATAGCCCCACTCACTTGGAACTTGCCCAAGCAGCTGCTCATACAGCCCCGAAGAGACACAATAAAAAGGCAGGGGAAATGTACAAATTCTACTTAATATGGAACAAGGGATCAGTTAATCTGATCCCTGAGGAACTCAGATATATTTACTTTCATGACAGTGTTCCAAGAAAACAGCTCTACTATCTTGGATCCACACTGCCTCTGTGCAGACTTGCCCGAATACCCAGGCCAGCTCTCAACCTGCTGCCTGCAACCAGATTTTGTATATTTTGAGCTATCTGTCTCTGTGGCACAGAAAGATGAATATAAACCCAAGGCACAGAGACACCAGCAGCAAAGACAATGTGAGTTGGGATGCTCTGATTTCTGTTCTGTTTCTCATGGTTCCACTCCCATCATAGCAAATCCAGAGCAACACATCAAGCAGGGGATAATTAAACACATCTTGAAGTCTGAATGGAGTTACAAGTAATAAATGGCTAAAGTCAATATCCCAGTATCCAGCACAGATTTCTAGAGCTATATCCCAACCCACAAAAACAGGAAGAAATATTTAACTCAAGTACAGACTGAAGAGAACTATGAAAATATTAGTCCTGATGGTCCTCTGATTATTAGCACAGCACTAATTACTGTCATGGCAGCTTCCAGTTCAGCTTCTCCCTCCAGGTCTGCACATTATCTCACAGTTTCCCTAGCAAAAGCATTGCAGCCTTCCCTGTTTTTCTGCACAGCCAGGTTTCCTAACCCTCCCCTCCATCCCCAATGCCAGGAGTATCCGGATCCTGCTGTGCCAACCCCACACTGGGGCAGCTGTAATTGTGTTGCCACAACATTGGATTAACAACAGGGTGACTCTGAAGGTACAACTTGTTTTTAATTTCCTTCTTGATGAAAAAAACAATTGCTGAAATCAATTACATTTTCATCGTATTTAAGAGGGTGATCAAAGTTCTGTTACTGTGCATGCCCAGAGCTGCCTCCTCCTTGGATAAAACAGGAAAAAACAATTTCCTGCACAAATCCACTTGGAATACACAAGTTCATTGAGCAGGGAATTCTAACAGCATGAAATGTCAGGGCCAATTGAATGTGGTGTGCTACCATGATGCACAGCAGCCACTGGCACCTTCACCAAAAACACATCCCAAGGGAAGCTCTCAACACCATGGCAGTCACAGCACCACGCCAAGAAATAAAAAACTGGGATTCAGCTGCTTCCTCAGGGTGAGGGAATTCAAAGACACTGCTTCCATGAGCCTGCCTCAACCACTACCCTGAGGAAAAGCCTAAAGGAGAAAATTCCAGGAGTCAAGACCTCTTTGCAGCCAGGAAGCTCCAAGTGACCATCAGAAATGAGAGCAGGAAAAAAAGAGCTGCCTGCAGCCTCCTGACCACAGCACTCAGCCCTGGAGAAAAGAGAAATCAAAATGGTTTTAAAAATCAGCCCTTAGGGAACATACCCTCAATTCTCTACTATGGTGGTTTTAATGGAATGACCCAGACAGACACCAAAATCCCCTGAAATATTTTGGAAAGGCAATGAATGGAACAGTTTTCAAAGAACAGGCAATGAGTATACTGGGTGCTTAACCCCTTTCAGCAGATCTGATTTCCATTGTTTTTAGGAGTAAAAAGTAGTTTTCAGAAGCAAATTAAGCCAATTCCAAAGAAACCCTTTCTTCTTGGAACTGTGGAGTGAGTTCAAAGAGCTGCAATGGCAGCAGTGTCACTGTAGGGGCACAGCAGGGTGGCCATGGGGACCAGCAGAGCAGGGCCAGGCTGGACATGCTGGCTTTCCTTTGCCCACAGCTGGCATCCCATCTCTGAGACCCCCTGGGAGTCTGGACAGGCCATTGGTGACACTGTGAAGGAGAGGAGAAAAAACTCTGCACTTACCCCTGAGCCAAAATGGCTTTTTCTCCACATAGGAAAAGTTCTCAGGAGTTTTGGAGGAATGGTATAGGAGGATCATGCCATCAACTTGAGCCCAGATGAAAGAACTCAGCAGAGCAAGCCCAGCCATGGATCCAGGGCAGCATGCAGGACCCTGCAGAACAGGGAGATCTGAGTCTGAGCCAGGTGCAAATCCATCAATGCATTCATGATGACAAAAGTCCCACACCACCTCCCTCCCAAGCACCACAAGACACTCTGACCCCCTGCATTAGTTCAGCCTCAGTCCAGGCAGCCTCAAACACACTGAATATATTCTCAGCAGAAGAGAGCCCCTGTTTCCAAGTTTTTAGTTTAAATGCACCATACAGAGGGTGAGCTTCACACCACAATCCATGGTGGGAGGTTGTTACTCAGCTCAAACACCAACCCCACTGGAGGTCACATTGGTCCTCCAGAAGTCCAGTGACTCAAGCAGTCAACAGGAGCTCTTCCTTGCATGGCTCTTCTGAGTCATGCAGGGACAGATTTAAATATGTGGAGGGGTAAGACAAAGCCAGTGTGTCATTTCTGTGGCTGTGTCCAGGCAAAGCAGCTTGTCCAACACTTTGGGACATGAGAAGGGGCAAACTCTGTTATCACAGCAAGCTACCCCAGGTGCAGGATGAGCCTTGTAGAGCATAACTGAGCAAGTTGTACCTGCCAGAGTAAAACTGAACAAGCCCTTAGATACTGTGGCCTTTGTGTGGCTCAGTCCTTTCCAGTGCCTACATGGTGGAAACAAAGCAGGCAGATTGAGATTCTCATTTCTGACAAGGCAAAAGAAACTTACAGGGGCTGAATGAGAAAAATGATGCAGCATGAGCTGTTTAAAGGATCATCTTTATCCTTTGCTGTGCAGGGGGGCTGCAGCTCCTCTGAGGGGTTATAATTCCATAATTCTGTTACAGTACAGGGGACCACTGTTCCTGACTGGTGAATATAAGCACTCATGCAATAAAATGAGAGTCATAACAGCCAGTATGGCCATTTTAAGGAAACAGAATGAAATACAACTCATTTAGTCTGAATATCAGCTGCTGTTTCCACAGTTTCCTTAATAATGGAATAATTTGTCAGAGGAAATTAAAGAAGTCACATTTCAGAAGGTTTTATTGACACTGGATGAAAGAAGACAAAATATACATTAAATAAATTGTCGTATTAATAGAAGGGAATGGAGGGCTTATTCCTTCTTGTATCCCCACTTTCTGTGCATGCTCAGCCTTTTACCCAAAGGGATTATGTCTCTCTTTCCATGTTAACATTAAAACTGCATACCTCTCTGAAAGATACAATTCAGTGAAACACAAAGTATTGAGCTTAATACAAAAGTAAAGGGATGAAGTTCTGTGCCCTCTGTATTTTATAGGGGATGAGACTGGATGATCTCATGGGCCCTCCTGGTCCTACTGGCTGTAACTCCATCAGTGAATGACTTTTTAGAAAGGATTTTTATTTTTAGATCCTCTGCAATTCATTTTGCATCTTTCTTGGGAGATAAGAGATTTAGGAAGACAAAGCTGAATTAAAGATCCATATAACAACAAATAAACAAATATGCAGTGTTTTTGCTGACAAATTGAGGGTATCATGGATCAGCAGTCTTATTATAGTCTCAGAGAGAAAAGATCAAAAGACAGATCAATGCATCAGCTTTTAGTTGGTTTTAGATGGCATACTAAGGGATTAAGAACTCAAAGGATTTCCCTTCAAAACTCAGAGAGTTTCCAGAACATGTAACAGTTTTAGGTCAAATTATAATAATTAACTTGAGATAGTGTGTTGACTGGAGAGGAACTTTGCCAAAAACAATTTTGCACATCACTAAATACTGACGTTTGAATTCATAAGGGAAACTTGTTTTAGCTCTCCCACAAGTTTATACAGGTTCAGCCATTAAAAGAGAGGTTGGTCTTTGCAAATAACAAGAGCTGAAAGTTGTAACGCTTCCCAAGTCAGATGGGGAGTCATCCCAAGAGGATGATGTATAATGTAGCAGAAAGAATGTTTAAAAATACATGGGATCATGCTGCTATATGGATATCCATGGCCTCTTAAAAGTCTGATAATTAATTAGCAGCAGGATAGCTAATCAGCGCTTCTGTGTCCTTTGCAAGATCTTCAGGAAACTAGGAAACATAAATGCCAGGACTTATTTTTAGTAGGCAACTCATCTTTGATAATGAATAGCTGGACATCTGGCAGGAAAAGAAAATACTATCTCAGCCCAAAGTTGAAATTCGACATTCTTATTAGAGACCTGATGTATTTCAGCCAGGTGGAATGGCCTGGCCACAGGAGTCCCTGGGTGGTACCAGACAACCTACATTAGATAGACAAATAGGCTGTATTAAGAGGAGAAACAATTTTAAGGTCACATGTAGGTGTTTTTTAAATAGAAAATATCCTTTTCCTGTTGCTACGTACCCTAACGAGCAAGCTCAGATATCTGCATTGGCCAGACCTAACTTGATTTAATTTCATTCAACCCACATTCCTCAAACATCCAGCTGTCAATACCTCCTATCACCCCTGCAGGCTGCTTCACCCTTTAGAGGAGATGAGGCAGCTGAAGAAAGTAATTTCATTTAAAAAAAAAAGCACAATAATACACACAAGAAACCAAAAAACAGGCAGCTTGAAGAATTAGACAGTCCAACAATCGCTGGGTCAATTCGCATTAAGGCGAACAAAGAGCAGACGGCAACAAGAGGATGAGTTAAATGGCCTGGTGGCTGCTGCCTGTCCCTAATTCTCTGTTGACTTTCCCCAGCTCCCTGTCAGGGGGTGCTGCAGCATTTGACCCCCGTTTCCAGGCTGGGGACACGCGGCCCTGCCATGGGTGACCGCCCTCCCTCAGGCCATCAGCGATTTACGGCCTGCTCTCCATCACCCCAGAGAAACTGTCTCACAGATGTTGGCATTGTCGCTCATTCAGTGTCACCGTGGGGCTCTCCTGCATTGTGTCCCCGCACAAAGGGGTGGCATTCAGGGGCTGTGGGGGCAGTCAGGGCTGGGCTGTGCCGGGCTCTTTGTTGGGGCTCCTCAGCCCAGGGTATCGCCTGCCCTTGCACTCCCCTGCGCTGGAGGCAAGGCCCGCGGAGGAGCTGGCAGGAAGGAAGGATTTTCTGCCTTTTGTGGGCTCTTTCTGTGCTATTTTTGTTCTCCAGGACAGCTTTTGTTGCCCAAGGTAATGATCCTTGGCCCTTATTCATATCTCTGCTTTTGTCCGGGGGCCTTTGTAGGGGATGCGCTGGGGGTGAAACCCTCCAGACAGCACCAGGGCCAGCCCCTGCTCTGTATAGGGCTATAAATAACTAGCTGGGAGCTATCTGCTATGAAATCATCCTTGTCACAGCATTGGCAGCAGGTTGTGCAGAAGGTTTCGCCAAGGAGCTGCAGATGCGTTCTGGCTCAGGAAAGTATCCCCAGACACACCCCAGTGACTCCAGAGGTGACCCCAGGGTGATGAGCAGCATCCCAGAGGCTGGCCAGGACAAGGCTGCAGCTCAGCCCTGGGCTCCTTTGAGTGCAGGCACACTCCCATCTGTAGGGACTGAAAAAGCAGTTCCAGGAATCATATAAACCACAGCAAAATGCTCCCCCCGAATTTCTGCCGAACCCCCTGGGGTGATGTTCTCACCCCTTCTGAGTGCTCCTCCCCTGGTGCCTGCAAAGGGATGAGATGGCAAAAAATATGCACACAGTGGTCTTTAGGCACATTCATGTGTAAATACATAAAATAAATATAAAAAAGTGAAAACAGCTTCAGTCTTTAAAAGAAGAGGAGCTCCAAGGCCTCGTCTCCCCTCTCTCAGTGCCAGCACCAGTTTCAGGGTACAGTCTACTCCTCACTGGAGCCTGCCCAGAGCCAGTGCTGCTCTGCATCCCTGCACAGTTCTCAGAGCTCCCCCGGGCTCCAGACCTGTGAACAGTTACACAAGTTCTCACATGCACACTGCTAAGCATATTTGTTTTTATTTTTTCAGGTTCAAGGCCTCAGAGTGTAAGCTCCGGAGGGTAGGGAGGCTCTGCTGTTCAGACATCTAAGCCACCACACCCACCTGTGAGGAGGAGGGATTTTTTTTTTAATATATATCTATTTTTTTTTAATCTCCCATCCATCAGCTCAACAGCAAAAATGGTGCCAAATGAAGTCTTTCCACTCATGCAATTTTTGTGGGCTAGAATTCACCACGTGTTTAACCACGACTCCTTGGCCAGTCCCTGCAGCACCCAGGTTCCCAGGTGGTCCCCCCATCCCAGCACCAGCCAAGCCTGCAACTGTTTAGTTTCTAAGCTCAGGGCAGTCAGGCCAGAGTGGATACAGGCCAAATATAATATAGACACACAGAGGCCCATATTATATAAAATACATATACACACACACATATATTTTATGTATATGCATATATATATGTATATAAAAATATATAAACTCACACACAATGTGTGTGTTTAAAATGGAAACCCCCAACTAGAAAATAAAATATTTCATTGCAAAGTGAATATATATTTTTTTTAATGCTTAGAAAAATGTGTTAAAATATAACTAGGACATTAATGAATCCCTGTTCAAATGAAATACAGGGCTTCTTACTGACTGCACAAAAAAATTTTTACTGTTAATTTATATCACTTCTAATAGGAAAATATCATATGGAGTGAAATATTATATTTGCTACAGAATGGGCCTAAGTCTTCATGGTCCACCAAGCTGTCCTCAGCAGCAAACCCATGGCACAGAGGGTCTGGAAAACTCAAAACTGAACTGGAGAATATGAAATTCACCCTGGTGGGATCCTTCTGTCCTCATGAAACTGTGGAGCCAGGCAGTTTCCTCTGAGCCTGGTCTGGGGAAAAGCTCTCCCTCCAGACCAGCTCATTTTCTCAAGTTTACTCTTTAAACAGGTGCCATCCCCTGGTGTGCCCACAGGGAAGGTGACCTCCTGGAGTAAAGTCCTTCTCTGGGGTCCCAAGCTGCCCATGATGATTTTATTGGAAAGGAGACCCCTGTTTGATGGGCAGAGCCTGGTGGGGGTTGGGAACCCAGCCAGGAAAGGGTTCTTGGCACAGGGAGGCTTTGAGATCTCAGACCTTCAAACAAAAGCCACAGGTTGTGTGGGCAGGTTTCCTGAATCACTGCACCCTGTTATTAGGGCATTCAGCTGGGAGGGGAGAGACCTGCACTGTTCCACTGGCAATTTAATTATTTTATACAAATGGGAACATCTTTAAAAGTTTCAGAGTCTGGGAGAGGCTTTGAGAGCTTTGTTTGGACATTTCTTTGGGAAAAGCAAGTTCAAGTCCCATCAAGCAGAGGAAAATCACTCATGGGAGTCTCCCAGATCCCACATGGATACTTTATAGGCCTGGGCATGGGGAGGAGTGAGGAAAGCACAGCATTGATGCTTTCTCCAGCTCTTCAATGGACAAAAATTATTAACTCATTTTGTGCCTCAGACCAAGTCCAATCTTTGAGCCTCCAGCCCTAACAGACTCTTCTAGTGCTCACAGAAATAACTTCCAAAAGTTATGGCAGGAGCTTTTCTGCAGCAGTGAGTGTGATAAGGGCTCTGTTAATCTTCCCCTAAGGTCAGTGACCAGAGATGGGCTTCTCCAGAAGACAAGCACAACCACTGAAGGGGAAAGTTTCCCTCCAGAGGGATCTGTCTCTTCTTACCAAAGGAAGAAGAACCCCTGGCCACCAGAATACAAGGAACAGAGTGCAAGGAACATTCTCTGGTGCTGGAAAAAAAAAAAAATTCAAATGGTTTTGGTTGGAAGTGAGCAATCTGAGCACCAAATCTCAGTGTTTCCACTGGCCTTCACCTCATGAAATTCTTTAATATGACCCTGTACAATTCCCAGTGCAGTGTGTGGATGTTTGGTTTTCCTGCACAAAGATTATTCACACACTGACCCATAACTGGTCAGAGGAGAGCATTAACATATGTAAAGGATTGAGCCAAGCCCTTGGAAGCTTATAGGAAAGAAAACAAACTAATGTGCTGACATAGCACTTTAATAAGGAGTAATCAAGAAAAAGAGCAATGTTATATGGTTTGAACAATACATGAATTATGTGATGGTGACACTGAAATTCCTGGAAAATGGGAGGAATCCCTTTTCCTCAGAGTTCAAAAGATGGTGCCCTGGTCTAGCTGGGAAGGGCAGCCTGCCAGGACAGGACAGCACAGCAGAACCTCTCCAAGTCTGATGAGTAATTGGTTTTCACCACTTTAACAAAGAAAACTTTCAGCATGTAGGTACAAGGATGGCACAACCTGAGGAGATAAAAAGAGAAGGCCAACATGAGCAGCCAAAACAGGCCAGTCTGAGTCAGTTTGTTATGGCAGATGTAGCTGAGATCAACCAAAGGTGATTTGGTGATTCCTTAGGTAATCTCATGCAGCAAACCTAGCTAATGGCTGTGCTCTGCTTTTGTGCAAGCAGTAATTAATTATCACAGCTGCATTGGGAGGAAAAATACATTAAAAATCATTTTGCTTTGTTCAGCTTAGTCTAGAACAACAATGTAAGGTTCCTCAGGGGAGAGGTTTTTTAAGATTTACTGAGCACAGCTCACATCAGTTGGGTTTCCCTACATCCCCAAGAGATCCAGGATCAGTAAATTAGGCTTTCACCAGCAGTTCTTGCCATGGACCAAGCTGTGACCAAGGGTGCAAGGAGAGCAAAGGCATCTCAGCCATCAGTGATGGGTGACAGTCCCTCCATCAGCAACCAGAGCGAACCCACTGAGTTGCTGGAAAGAATCTCTCACTTCAGTGGACTTTGGATCCCATCCCAAAGGGAAAAGCAATTTCCATCACAGAAATATTCCTGCCACCAAGATTTTTATTGCTCCTTTGTTAAATGTGCTGCAAAGGCTCACATAATAAAGTTCCAGAAATCATCCAGTATCAACAGGTTTCAGCTGGAGTGATTAACCAAAGCACAGGAACTTGGAGAGCAAGTGTATTAATGTCTCCTGGCCACTAAATCTTTCTTGCCAAGAAATAAAAAAGCCAAAAAAAGAAAAATAATTAGGAAGTTAGAACAATGACTCCAAATCCCAGAGGGGTTCACTAAATGTTTACAGAAGATAGACTGCAATGAAGGGATGATTAGAAATATGTTAGCTGCAGGACTTTGATAGCAACAAATCTGTCTTGGCAGGGGGAGGAATAGAGGAACAGCAACAGCAGTCAAACAGGCAAAATCCACAGTCTCAGGGATTTTGCAGTCCTGCAAATATCTACTATATGGGTCTAAATGTAAGAAGGCATTGGACATATGCTTGAAATTTTGCATAATGAGAAACAAATTGAAAAGAGTTGGGCACATAGTGGAGCCATTCAAGCCTTTCAAGCCAGCTGGGACCATCCACCCAGTGACGAAGCAGAGACTCTCCTTGGGAGCAGCACTGCTCACAGCTGCTGCTGGCACCAGGGACCAGGGCAGCTTGTGCCAGTGCAGCCCTGGGAAATGAAAGCAGATTCTGGACCTTGCTGGGCTCTTTCATATTCAAGGGCAGGGGACAAGCAGAACACCTGGAGTGCTTTGATTAGTGACACCTGTGTCTATACAGTAAAGTCAATTTTTACAATCATTTTCACACATTTGGGCCAGTGCAATATATCCAGAGCTGTGATGCTCCCCAGTCCCTTCTCTTGCCTGGCTGCAGCCCATTGGTCTATTACCATATGTATAGAGCTGCAGACCATTGCAAACAAAGCACAGGACAAGCTTTCAAAAGTGGCTGGAGGATGCAGGGCCACTTTACCTATCCAAAAAGTCAAGACCAGCAGCAGTCTTGTCACCTGTGTTCCTCTGCCTCTTGCATCTCCCCACCCCAGCTGTGCCAGGCACCACATACAGAAGCTCAAGGCATCTATCAGAAGCACAGCCAAGCAAACACACACACAAACATCCCTGTGCCAAGAGGCTGATAATGGTTTCTTCTCTCTTTTTCATGACTTCCAGATCCAATTGGCTCTGTTTTTATGAGACTCTTTATTTTTCTAATTTTCAACTCTGCCTGAAGTCTGTTAAACTATTCCCATACATGCCAGGACTCAAGTGCTGGTCACAGGAGTAAAGTATGGGCTCTCAGGGGAGAAAGAAAACAGTGATGAGTTGTACTAAATTCTAACTGGGTGCTTCAAGGAGTCCTCTGGGCATGGATCCACACCTATTGCACCCCAGCCTGACCAACCATGCTGGTGTGCCCCACCAGGCCCCCCAGACCAAGCAGCCCCAGGCTCCCCAGTTAAACAGGCCAGACAAAGCATTTTGCTCTGTTGTAGCCCCTTCAGCCACACAGAGCTCATAGCTGATGCTGGGAATTTCTGCCAGGGACTTCAAAGAGGGCAGGATCCAACTCATCGTTTGAAGCCCAGCCCGTTCCCTGTCCTTAGGCGAGCGGAGGAGCCATGAGAACAGCTCAGAAACCTCAGCTGCTTCAAAGCACATCTGCCTACCTTGGGAATGGAGAAGTGCCCTACAAACACATCTGCCCCCAGCACCTGCAGAGCAGTGGAGACCCTGAGAGCTCATGCTGCCCAAGATGAGCTGTCTCCTGTTTGCCAGCTGCACATCCTCAGCTGTCTCAGTCCCTCCTATTCCACATCCCATCCCAGTCCTTCCCACAGCATACTGCCACAAAAGCTGTGCCAGTCCAAAGGCTTTGCCAGAATAAAGGAATAATCCTGTCCAGGATGAGTGGCCTGATAGCTCAGCTTCCCTGAGAGCAGTGGTGGAAAAACAGCACAGAAATATTTCAGTAACAGTGTGGCAATCTCCTTTCAATTAATAGTTTATTGCAGTAATTTGGCCTGGTTTGCTGCTTGTAGGTCGTCAGTATGAAGTCACTCTCCCCCAAAGGGGCTCGTAATTCAATGTTTTCCCTCTGTGCATGTTCCTTCTCACATCCTGTCCCACCCAAGCGTGAGGTCAAGCAGCGTCCTCATTTCCCTGGGAAGCCCTGGGAGCATTTTACAACTGAAGTGACATGATGCCTAAAAATCCAAATAAAACAGGACAAGGCACACAGGAGAGGATGGACATCCCAAGAGGATGAGTTTTGGGGACACCTCTGTTCTCGTGTGTTCCCCAGATGGTGCCAGGACAGCACCTTGGCAAGAGTGACCAAATGTGTGCCAAGGCATTTGCCCACACTGAAGCTGTGGAAAGGTCACAGGCCAGGGCAAAGACCCTGTACTGGCCATTCATGCCCACCAGTGGCCACGGAGCAGTGGGACCTGCCCATGTCAACCTCATGGTGCCAGGTCAGTCCATGACCTGTATTAAGAAAAGCAAAGACACCACATTTTCTGTATGGAAAAGGCCCAAAGGGGAGTTCTGAAGGAATCTTGAAACACTTCATGGCTCCTTGGAGGAGCTGGTCCAGGATGCCACTGCATGAGGCAGCAGGGAGCCTTGGGGAAATCTCCCTTTTGTCTCTGGAACTCTGTTCCCCATCTGCCCAATGGGAAAAACCAGCACGTTCCCTTCTCACAGGGGTTGTTGGAGCTGCACATCAAAGAACATGAGGTGTCCAGGCACTGTGGGGATGTTTTCAACTCAGGAACCATGTGAGCACCCAACCTGAGGTGGAAACACGAAGTAAGGCATTTTCAAGCTGAAATAATCCAAGTCATTTTTGTCATCTCCAACTTCAAAGATACAAGCTCCAATATTTTGTCTCCTTGGGAAGTGGAAAAACATTCTTCTTGTCCAATACAGACCCATGCCAACAGCAGGCAAAATTTTGGCCTGTTGAATTAATTAACATAGTTTTTTAATTAAGACTCCAAATTTCACCCAGCCTGGTTTAGGGCATGTCTACACAGATGGGAGCAGACACACATGGCCTCCTCTGTCTGCCTTCCAAACCAGCTTGACTGAGCTGGATTCAGCATCACACCAAGCTGGCTACTTGAGGGGAGTAAAACAGGCTCATAACAGGCAGGGTGGAATATTTAAGCCCAGCACTGCATGAACATGGCTTCTTGATGAAGCTGGCTTGTGCCCATTTGTCTTGCAGAGCAAGAGAGTTCACATCTGTTTGCATCCATCCATACAGGCATGTCCTTGTATGCCTGTTTTCAAGCTTTCTAAATATCTTTTTATTTGGCCACCCACTGCTGGAAGTATTTTCATTACAGCTTTTAGGAATTGCAGTTTTCCATTTTACTGTTTCCTTGTACTGTACAAAGCCAAATTATTGTGGTGTTCACAATAATCAGCAAAAAATCAGGAATACAAATAAATATTATTATAACAGCATTAAATAGCAACAAATAAATTACATTTTACAAATGTTTTTGTTTCTGATAATCACAGGTGTTATTTACAACACAGGTTTTATTTCATATGGGGGTGGATACAGTGATCTATTATTTTGTCAAATTCTTCTAAAAATAGCACATTAATTGGTACACACTTCAATAAAATACTCAGCCAGGGTCAAACCTACAAGACATGGAAGTATCCATGGAATGGATGCAGTCACAGGAAAACAAACCATTCCCATTTAATCTGTTTTAATCTTCAGCCAAGTTCTGGATAAACACACACATGAAACACAGCTGAAACAATCTCAGCATTTACTATGATGGTTTTCAGCATGGGCCATGAATTTGTTCAGTATCAACCCAGTCACCAGGAAGGAATCCTCTGGACATGGAATAAGAGGAAATACACAAAATGTACAGAGGAAAAACTTTTTCAGAGGAACACAATTCAAAATTTGCAGGAACATAATTTACAATGAATGAAGTAATTTACTCAGAGAAGGAGGAAACTTGCAATAATTCATTTGAAGTGGTTTTCTTTGCAAAAACACTGTCCAAGATTAGGCTTATCAGAGGCATTCTCATAGCTTGTGTGTGCAATTGAAGCAGTCTGTGGAGTATAAGCTGGCAGTTATTCTGACAGAAAACATGCAAGCAAATTAAATAGATTTAACCATTTGCTGGAGTAATGTCAGTGCTCCTTGTGACTCAACCAAAGTTTTTGCTAATTGGTATTTTGATAATATTGCCAAGAGAAGGCAAAATTATTGCTCTTACACAAATATCACTCTCACCAAAGAGAGAAGCCATAAGGCAAAGCTGCTGGGGGGAAAAAAAACCCAAAAAAACAAACCCCAATAAAACCAAAAACCCAACCTAGAACCAAAAAACATGCCTAGTAGCACCATGGCTTTCTTCTCAACAGCAATATTTGCAGTCCTTTATTCAAGGCAGCCTCAAAAAATCCAAGTACATTGACATTCCCAGAGCACAGCAGCTTTCAGAGCTGTTTTGTGAGCAGGAGATTGGGTAGATTTGCCAGTAAAACTGGAATATTTTGCTGCTGGTGGCAGAGAGCAACAACCTGCACAGCCATCAGGAGAGACATCATCATCAACCTTCAGCCCTTTCAGCAACACAAAAAGGAATTGTAATAGTGGATCAAAGCAACATCCAGCCTGTTACTACTATTGAAACAAACCAGATGTTTCTTAGAATGATAAACAACAAGCCCACCAAAACTGTGTTATATTCCTCTCGGAGCCTATTTCTCTGCTGTGTGCTGTATTATTCAGCCTACCAAGACCCTTCAAAATCAGTAAGAACCCTGCAGAACTGACCCTGTTGGAGATCTCACTCCACACTCATATACTGTGTAGACAGGAGGTAGGAAAGGTTAATTGCTTGAGCAGCTGTGCAGGGGCAGGAGGTGCTTTTGCCCCACCAAACCCTGACACAACCCCCAGGCTCAGAAAGACAGGAAAATGAGATTTGCTCTTCTCTCATCTTCGCTATGGTCCACTTCTTGGATCTTAATCCAAGCTCTTCAGAACTCACAAAGAAATAAATTAACAAGGCTGGACACTGCAGCTGCCAAAACAAAAGTTTATTCCACAGTCATGAGAATTAAAATTACTCATGGGCTCAGCCAAAATCTTCTCTAAGCAGACAAATTTTCTGATCATCTGTAGAGGCAAATACCCCAGTTATACAGAGGACTGTAACTAAACAGTTATTCAGGTTTGGCTGAAAGGATTTGGCCTGCAGTGTTGATTCTTGTTTGGAGTTGATGTGCCTTACAAGACTGAGGGTTTGAAGGGCTGGGGGGGAAGGTGAGCAAGAGGACTTGGGATAGTTAAACCAACAAGATGATCAGGGAAACTGCTCTACACACTAACCAAAGCTTAAAGTAAAGCCATGCCTCTTACTGGGATATCCAAAAGGTTTGATGAATTTCAGCTTTTGGCCTGGGACACAGCATAATGGATGCAAGGGAATGAAGAGATACTTCCTTAAACCAACTTTTTCTCTGAGGAACCAACTCCATGGGTGTCTTCTGGGGACAGTAAGTATCAGTGGACTCTCTATTTTCATTAGCTTCACTGTACCTTCAGTCATGTCCTATATCTATATTTCAGCTGGGTATCCCAAGCAGGCTGAAGCCCACACAAGCCCAGCTCAGTTAAGTCTGTCTTAACTGCACAGACTCCAACTCATGATCAGGTTCAAGACAAGTTTTGGGGAGCAAAGATTCCAGTGTGTAACTACTCTCAGCACAGGCAGCCTATCCAGTGTGCTGTCCAATCCACACCTTTTATTACTCCATCAAGGCTAATCGAGGTCTCAAGGACCTCAATAGCACCTGCCACTGAGATGACTAGAAAATACAAATTAATCTGTTACAGAGCAGTAGGACACATTTGCAGACATTCAGTTCTTGTAGCTGCTGTAGAGGTGCATACCCAGATGAAGAAACAATCTGGGCTTTGCTCATAATTTGTTCCCTGCAGCAAAGGATGGTCTGGCCTGTCCTGCCTGCTCAAGGGACACAGGATATCTATATATCTATATATCTATATATCTATATATCTATATATCTATATATCTATATATCTATATATCTATATATCTATGGAATATCTGCAGGGCTGCCAGGTGCTTCCTGCCACATCATCTTTGTTCCTGTAGCCCAAGCAGTGGGGGCTGATCCAGGCACACTCTCAACTGCCACATAAAGGGCTATGAAAAGAGAATTGCAGACAATGTTGTTTCCACAGCACTCCCACAAGCTTTTGCAAGAACTTGCTGTAAATGGCTGTTAGTTTGGATTAGTTCATCAAAAGACATTTGTAAGATGCTCATTCTTTGCACATCAATAAAGAGTGGCAAGAGGTGGATTATTTTGATGCTGTATTTCTTTTTGAGTTTGATGTTTGTCCCCCATGAGCACGTTAAGTATGGTGGGAGCTGCAGGTTCTACAGGTTTTCCCACCTCATAGGTAGGTGAGTAGGTATTTGTTGTCAACTATCAACAACCCAACCCACAATTGCCTTTTCTTGCTGCCTCTCAGAAAACCACATCTGTGCCTTGTCTCCCTACACTGTCTTGCAGTCCACATCCACTGTCAAGCTCTACAAAAATCTTTCTCCAGGATAAATTCCACTAGAAAATACCTGTTGGCAATTTTCTGTCAAGCTAGAAAGCTTTACCAGGAAATTCTTGTCCTTCCATCTATGAACTCCATCCATTTCCAACCACTCTGCCCTATCCCATCCAGGCAGTCCTCTCCAGATCAGGAAAGATATACAATACTCACAACTGGAACACCCGGGGGTTTTTTCATATCCACAGTTGCCAAAATAAACTCTCCATGAGATAGAGTAAAAAAAATTACTACCAGAGTGAGTTATGCTCTGATTGCTGCATTCCTCTCAGCTTTCCCTGGGGCTTGCTTGTGCACAGCCCTTCGAGGAAAGGCTCTGAATGCTGAGTTTGTTTGTGTACCCTTTTCAGGATTTAACTCTAGCAACACCTGAAGGCAGCTCATGAATGAATGGGTGGATTAACAAATACAAACTGTGAGCAAACACAGTGTGCTCAGCACAGCTCCTGATTTGCTTTATCCCACACTTGCTGGGCCATGCTGAGGGGCAGGGGGATGTATTTGTGACCCACCAGGCTCATGCTGCATGAAAGTTTCCACCTTCCTCTGGGGTTTGAATTGCCCACTGTTTCATTTTACTGAGTTTTTCCTTGCTTCTCTTTGCCTGCACTGAAAGGAAAACCAAAAGCTCTCTGATGATCATGATGTTTCCTTTTCTTCATCTTCCTGCCAGGGTGATCCCCTCAGCTCCTCTCCCAGGTGTGGCCAGCACCCTGAGTTATGGGCTATATGAGGCCATTCTACTCATCCCACTCACATCTTCTGCCTTTAATCTCCACCTCATTCCCTTCCCTCACCTCTATTTGTTTTCCCAACTGATGAAACACACAGAGCAAAGCTTTTCCTCACCTACAACTCTTTCCTGGTTAAAGTAGTCACTGAAAAACTTGACCTGCATTAACCAGAGCTTCTCACGTCATCATATTCAGCTTTTTCATTCCTGAGGCTTTAGTCACTTTTTCAATAGTTGCTTCACCTCTTTACATGTATAGAGACCTGGCTGACTGGTTCCTTCATTCCCCAACCATCTTACTGGGGTTTTTTATGCTGTAGTGCAGTCTGGGCCACACTTTGGCTCTCTGGGGTGACATGGTAAAGGACCCACACTGTTCCCACTGCTGTTGGCATCTCACTCTCAGCTCCCCTGGGAACCTCCAGCCATACAGGGGCTTTTTGGACAATAAATTGTATTTTAGTGGCTTGAAAAGCCATCTATGGAGAGATGTCCTAGGTGTTTCTCTCTTCTACAGGCCTAATGTCCTGTGCTGGACCAATCTTATGATATATAATATAATCTACATTATATATAATCTTCATTATATTTTATGGACTCATCCTACTAAACTCACAATTCAAAGCCTAAGGATTGAGGACATACAACCATCACTGTCCCTTCAGCAGGTTCAGCTGTGTCCAGCCCAGGCAAGGGCCCTGCTGCCCCACACAACCCAGCCTCCCCAGCACTGGACACTTGCTGAAGCACAGAAGGGGATTACCTGATCCAAGGATGAAATTGCAGCTCACCTGTCCCCAGGGCTGGTTTGGAGAGACAAATCCCCTTTTCCCCTTAATTTGCCTTGAGCAGAGGGTTGCTTGCTTTAATGGGGAAAACGTTTTTTATGGTCCATGAAAACAATTCATGTCCTTTAAAGTATTAAGGTAGCTGTAACCTCAAAGGACGACATATTAGTTTTCCATTAAACACCTTTATGTGTTATTTTTAGGAATGGACAGTACAACCTAAATAAAAATTTTAACTGCATGATCATCAACTCTCAGAATGGAAAGAGGACAAGTTTCTGAGCACACCACAAGCCAGAAAAACACTCTCAAATTAAATGGAAAGACACTGGATTGTGCAAACCCTTGGGAATATCCTGAGTATCCAGTCACCACAGAGTAAATATGAATTGGAACCGAGATCAGTTTTACCTGATCTATAAAGATCAATCAAATGAACTCCTGAAATAATTTGAGCTTTGAAAATGAGATAACAAGAAGTAAACCAAGCATTTTATTCCTCAAAGCTCATTTTCTTCAGCCAACAGATCTCCTAAGCCCAGGGGCAAAGTTGCACCTGTAGTGTCAGTGGATTTACTAATAGCAGTTGGGTTAAGAATCCATTTCTTGAGAAAGCAGCAAAAAATTTTGAGCTAATAAAAAATTTCTGCTTATGAAAAAAGTACTTTCAGCAACAGCAAAAGAAGCTCTGAAGATCAAAATAGTGTTTTAGGAGCATGATCTGTGCTGAAGCAACTCCGAATTGTCTGAGGATTCTAAGATTTACAAAGCTGAATTAATTGAGGTATATGACAGCACAGAGAGGAAAATCACTGTCAGTCCAGTGGGCACAGGGGGGTTACCTGAGGTGTTGAAATGCCTGAAACTGTCAGAGGACAGGATTCAGTTTATAACCCTGCACTTTTATCCATTAAATATTAAATATTAGCCATTAAATAGAGCAGTCACACTACTATCCTGGCTCTCTCTGGTATGATAATTAGACCATGATATTTGCTAGTGGGCCTGACTTCAAGAGGGGAAACACACCCCAAGTTTCCAGTTCTAACTATTTGCAATCTGGGATCCAAGCAGGTGCCCCTTAGCAAAGCATCTCCCTACAAACAGAGCAAGAATGTTCCCACCAAGCATGTTTAACCAGTGTGCAGGGACTGTATAAAAGGAAAATTAGAAACTTAACCAAGGCAAACAAAATGAATGGCAGATAGAAAATAAAAACAAATATGAAGGTCTAATTTTACGTATCACTGGAAAATTCCACCAGCTCAAATGTCAAAATCTGTATATAAACTCAGTGTAAGCAACAAGGGGCTGGTTTTCAAGCCTGCTCTCACTGTTTTAACCATCTCCATTTGAGTATCTTTTATTAGGTTTAAAACTATGCCACTGGGAATACAATAAACCCATGAAATTAATTCTGACTGGATTTGATATACTAGAAAATATACCTGGTGCAGATATAAATCCCTTTTATTACTGCAGAATGACATTAATTTTATTTTAATGCCCACACACACCAGTGCCTTGCTGAGCCTCAGAGCAGGAGGTGAATTAATGCCAGTTCTGATGTACCCAGGGACACAGGCTATTCTTTAACTTTTTACTCCATGTGAACCAAATTCACAAGTCATAGAAATAGTTGGTTTGGAAGGGGCCTTTAAGGATCATCTCCAACCCCAGCAATCAAGCTCAGTCCTGTGTCTCTTCTTCCTTACTGACATACTCATTTACACAACAAACTTTTGTGTTGTACTGACAGAAATGAGCTTTACCTGTGCTGCCAGACCTCTCTGGGGCACCACAGTCTGAGATGCATCCAAAAGAGAAGGAGTACAGGCACAGGGAAACTGAGTGAGAATTCCCTGGCATTAGTCTTTCTAATATAAATTACAACAATTTTAAAAATCCTGAACAATTCATGCAATTTTGTAATCAGTTTTGACTCATGGGACTTGCTAGCTTTGCAGACCTGAAAGCAAAATAATAAGATAAAACCTTCCAAAACTCACAAGGCCAAAAAGAACAGCAATAGTTCATGAAATCAGGCACATCTGGCCCACACTTCAGTGTGTAAAACCAGCTGTGTCTGCTCTATCAACATTCATTGAAAGAATCATAGGAAACAATAAAAAAGTTTCCTATCTCTCATTAGATGCAGAGATTATTCAATAATGTGAACTTAAACAAGTTTACACACATTTGTGTGGCTTTTTTTCCCAGTTTGAAAACAAGCCCAGAAATTTCATCCCAAAAGCTGAAAATTGTAACAAATTGCTAACCAAGTTAGAATGAAAACCATTATACAATTTTATCTTTGCTATGTTAATTTACAGTTACTATTCCCTTAGGCCTAACAGAATGCCAGACTCTAGTCTCTTATCAATTTTTCCCCAGGTTCCTGTGGTCCCTTATATTTAGATATCATGCAAAAGTGGTACTGTGAATTTTGGTTTAATTTTGAAATCCTGTGTCTTCAACTCCTCTTCCTGTAACATGGTTTAGAAGAGCAAGAGCCACCAGACTGGCATTGCATAGAAGTTGTCTTTCCCTGAATTCCTGAGCCTTGAGTAGATGTGTGGCACACCAAGGCATGGTGTGAGGAGCTGCATACAGAGAGGAAAACTGCACCAGGCAGAAGCATACAGCATGTTATGGATCATTTATATACTTTATATTAATATTTTAACACATAGATTTTGTGATATAAATGAGGGGAAAAGGGAGCTGGTTAAATCTACCCAAGGTGCCACATTCATGGAGAAAAGCAAATTCTGGTTGATCACAACCCTGCTGGTGCATTCCCAAGGTTTACCCACATCAGCCTTCCCTGAGAGAATTTTTTCTGGGCTCGTCTTTCCTTGTCCAGCCACTGTCCCTCCCTTCAGTGGCAGCAGCAGGAGCATTTACACCTCCAGGATGAAGTGGATTTGCTCCAGGTGTAGCAGGGATGCACAGCCCCCAGCCCTTTGCCCATCACCTGATACCCAGCAGAGGCAAAAATCCTCTGGATTCACCCTCTTGAAGGCATTTCTCCCCTAGAAGACCCCACCAGGTGTTTCTAATCTCTTTCTTTCCTCACTGTTCACTTTATGTGCACACATTTGTATTCATGAAAAAGAATCAAAGTGTCTGTGCTGAGCAAGGCAGAGGGCTGGGAGTGGGGAGAGAAGGGCAGGTGGGGAGCAAGACCACAGTGCCTCATCTTCCAAGGGGTGAATGGGGACTTGAACATCTGTTATTCAGCACTGTGGCTTCCTCCTGAAATTGCAGTGTACTTGGTGCTGTGTGGGAATTCCCACAGGACACATTTTGGAAGGGTTAGTGAACAAGTGTGAGCAGCTGTACATGCTCACGTTGAAAGATTATCCTTTCCTGTCCAGGACTTTATCCATATTTAGATTTAACTCTATCTCACCATCAACTCTGCTATACAGGCATCCCTCTCTGGCTTTAAAATAACCACAGACTGTTACATGAACACTGGGTGGAATTTTTGCATTTAGCTAGTTTTCCCCTTTTATTTCCTACCTGTTGAACACAAGAGAGCTCTCCCTGTGTGCAGCTCCTCAGCAGGTGCCTGACCCCATCTGTTTGCAAACCCAGACACAAAATCCAGCTCACATGCACCCAGCATTGCTCCAGCCAGCCTCTCATGCACTCTCTGTGCTGAGTGCTCCCCCTTCCCTCCAGCTTTGCCTTTTCCTGCCCTTCACAAGCAGCTCCTGGTGCAAACTGGCTCATCAACCAATTTCTCTTGCTGCTGGCTGCCCCTGAACAGTTGTGTTGCCAAATTGACAGCCAGCTACTGCTCCTCCAAAGCACCTCTCTCACACAGCCAACAAAGACCTTCAAATGAAGTTTTTACACCCAGCACTCAATGCCCAATGCCAGATGAAGAGTTTGGTTGTTTTATTTACCTTCATTTCAGTGACCTGCTCAGGACCACCAAATGACCTTCAGCTGTCATTATTGTTATTGTGATAATGCCACAATAATGGCAGCATTTGGGATTCCACACACCTTGAAAGCAAGGAATGCAGACTTAAAATTGACCTTTTTTTTTTTTCACACTGCTGTAATCACACATGTATCTCTGTGTGTCAGGGACTGAACAACAAAATATCAAAATATCAGTAAAATATATTTTGAATAGTGTAGACTGTTTCAGTTGGAAGGGACCTACAATAACCATCTAGTTCAAGTGCCTGACCAATTCAGAGCTGATATCTGATTGGGTGCTTCCTTTTTTACCTTTAAAGCCACTTGAACAAAAATTATAGCACTGTATTCTCTTCTACACTCTCAGCTTGCAAATACTCCACAGCCAAGCCCAAGAACATTGCAATTCCCATTACCATTGAGCCTGTGCTGTGTCCACAGTGGACTGAATTTCATACAATCATAGAATAGTTTAGGCTGGAAGGGACCTTAAATATAATTTAATTCCAACCCCCAGACATGGGCAGGGACACCTTCCACAGCACCAGGATGCTCAAGGCTCTATCCAGCCTGTCCTTGGACACTTTCAGGGATGGGACAGCCACAGTTTCTACAGGAAACCCATTCCAGTGCCTCACCAGTAATTTCTTACCAAAATCTAATCTAAACCTGCCCTCTGCCAGTTTAAAGCCATTCCCCCTTGTCCTGTCATGACATGGTCTTGTCAAAAGTCCCTCTCCAGCTCTCCTGGACATCCTTTAGGTAGTGGAAGGTGCTGTAACATCTCCCCAGAGCCTTCTCCAGGCTGAGCACCCCCAGCTCTCAGCCTGTCTCCATAGCAGAGGTGCTCCAGCCCTTGGAGATCTTTGTGACATCTTCTAGAACTTGCTCCAACAGCTCTGTGTCCTTCTTATGTAGGGGAATACAGAGATGGATCCCCCCTGAGATCCAGGTGGGAACTCAGCTGAGTGGAGTAGAGAGGAAGAATCAAATGGGGCTGTACATTGTATTTGTGGACTTAAAACCAGCATTTTATAGGAACTGTGGGAGGTGAGAGCCTGGCAGAGGACAAACTCAGACAGTGTTCCACAGTTAATCCAACAGCTCAGGCACATGTGCAGCAGGGTGCTGGAACCATCCTGCCCTGAAGCCCAGGATGTAGCAGAGATAAACAATCACAGTAATCCTGGGAATTCCTCCTGGTTTTCTCACATGGAATGACTGGGCTGCACTTGCTGCAATTCCCCAAAACACTGGAGGATGTGCTGCACACCAGGGTTTGGGCTCTCAGTGAAGGAGTGACCCCAAGGCCAGCCTGAGGACAGCAGGGTCTGCTGGTCTGTAATTTGTGCACAGCCTGAGGAAGGAGAGTGGATCTGCCCTGCTGAGGAATAATCACATGAATATTCTCAGATTTTAAACCAAATCCTAAACAGGGTCATCCTGTCTCACTCACACACATCTACCATTCCATATGATTCTTACAATTTTTTCTTCTGCAAAACATACAATCAGGATAAAAAGTTATAGAAAGAGGATTTTTTAAGAAGTCAAAGCTGTGTCATTTCCTAGATTGCATTCTTTTTTCCCTCTCCTGTTTCAGAGAAAGCCACTTTCTTATCCCTGCTGCTGCCAACTTCCTACTTACAAGACAATGAATCCAAAATAAACTCATTAATTCCAATGAAGATACATTGGAATTGTTTCAATATAGCTCCAAGTATAAATTTTCCCTGATAGTCCTTAACCACTCCTTAACAGGATTTCTGTTGTGTGATCAGATTTCAATTTCAGCCTGTGTCCAGCACTCTTAGTAGCCCAATTAATGTAAAAAAACCTCAGTTATACTAAAATTTAAAGAAGAAACAAAGACATTGCAATGCCTTTTCTCATTTAATAGTTGGTATTTACCTGAAAGAAAGTGTAAGGTTTTTCTTTCCTTCAATTTTTTAATTTAAAAAGAAGTATTCATAAAAAAATCCAAACCAAACAAAAAAAAAAAAAAAAAAAAAACCAAACAGAAAAACAAAAACAAACAAGCAAACAAAAAGAAATCCTAAACCACCAAACCAAATCAAACCAAGAAACGAGATTCTCTCTAACAGCCTTAGATTTTAGCTTTATTTCCTGGCTCATGGCAGTGTGATGTGGAGAGATGCAGGCAACTGGATCAGGCTCACGTGAGGATAGTGGAAGAAATGCTATTTTTTGAGATATAAGTTCTACATTTCTGTATCTTCATTTTAAAAACATAGCTATAAAATAGAAACATTTCCATAATATTCATATTCCCAATAAGAGATGTTAATTGAAGTCTTTAATTTGTTGGTTTTAGCCTCTATCATGAAAAAATATTTTTAAAAAATCGAAGCTAATCATCCACATGGCCATTCAATTTAATATATTCCATTTATACCATTCTGAAATTTCCTGTAAGGACAGTCATACATGTTATTCATTCCCATGTTGGCAGAGGGCTCTGAAACCCTCGTTTTGCTTTCTCATGTAAAAGGTTAGGTACTGAAATTTGTGCTACTTTTTCTTTATGAGCACAATGCACTGCAAAGCACACAGGATACCAGCAAGAGCTGCATTTCAGCCACATGTGATCCCTGTGGAAATTGGGATTGCTCAGGAGGACGTGTACCAACACACAAAGAGGAGTTTTCTCCCTAATTACCCGCCCATGTGCGGGAAGGCAGGGCGTGGATATCAGCAAATCTCTGAAGTTTGGAGGAGAGGCAATACCCAGGATTAAAACTGTTACAGACACGTTATTTCTTGCCATACAAAGTGCAAATATCAAAGTTCACACCCTGTTTTTTTTTGGAAGATCAAACCAAGTGGATGGCAGACCTGACTGGCTAAAAAGAGTCAGTTTGGGGTTCATGATCACTACACTGAAGAATTGGAGCTGCTTTTTTCCCACCAATTTTTAATTCTTCCAAATTATGTCTATGACCTAAAAAACCAGCAATTGCAAGGACACTGCACTGTGGTGTGGATGAGGAAAGTGGAAACATCCCTCTGAGCAAGTCACCACAGTGAGGATGAGGAAGATGGGAACATCCCTCTGAATGAGTGGTGGGTGTTTTGGGACATGTCCTCATAGCTGATGCTCCATTGCCAGCCCTGCTCCTCCCAAATCCCACTCACAGCCTGGGGACAGCTGAGCATCCATCACACACAGCATTTCTGCACTGCACTGTGCAACCTTTCCCCATTCTCAGACAGTTTTATTTCCTCTTCTTCCCCCAGCTCAGGACAGAAGAGCAGGGAGCAAGAACATGTGATTGATGGCCTCTTGCCTCAAAATCTGTAAGCTTATGTCATTGATGCATAAAAAGATCCTCCCCCAAAGACTGTGGAGCCTGACTGACCAGCACAGAGTGTCCTCAGAGCCACTGTTAGTCCTCTTGCTCTGCATTCATCGTGGTGGCACACAGCTAAATGGTCAGCTTTGGCTGGCTCATCTGTCACCTATATCCATTCTCCCCACTTTCCCTAAGAGCTTGAGGGGAAGGGTAGCTTTAGTCCACAGCAAATGGCTGTGCAGAGAGATCCACATCCATGGCAGTGCTGGGTGTGGTGGTGCAAACTCTCTGGAGCTCTCCTGAAGAACAGTCTCCTCTCCTCGTCATGACATGTCTCTCAAATATCTAAGAGCTTAGTTTGAGTGGGATGTCCAAATGTGAACATTAGTGCTGATCCCTGTTTGAAACCATATTCCTGTCCCAGCCTGCTCTCACAGTCTTGCCAGCTTTGCAGGAACACTGTGTCATGCAACCAGAATTCTAAGGAAGGCCCCCAATGGTGTCTGGGGTGAAGCTGTGGGATGGAGCTGCTCTGACGTGTCAAATCCTCCCAGGAAATGAAGATACATCTTTATTATTTCTTTTAGGGTATCTGCAGGGTTCTCTTGACCTTCTCTTTCCCTTCCCAACCCACTGAACCTTCACTGGCAGGACAAGTCATGCTGCCACATCCTTTTTTTCTTCAGAGGTGTAGAACCCTCTGGTACTTCTGCATCTCCTGCACAGAACTGGATGTCTTTAAGGTGTTGGATAAACTGCTGTGTCTAGGGTGGGAAAGAGAGATGGCAGAGCTCAGGGCAGGGATGGGAACAGGAGTCACAGGGAGGCTTATTGGCTCTTTCAGATGTCACCAACCAAACAGAGCAGCAGAACAAGGCATTTGCCTTGCTGGATCTGCACCACCAGAATGGACTTTAGTGGGTGAGTCTGAGTTCAGGGCAAGGGTGGATAAAACCAGTGCTGGCCATGGATTGATCTGCATCCCCTGCCTCATCCTGCCTGGCTCCCACTCCTTCTGCCAGGCAAGGACCCTGCCCTACCTCCTCCTCAGAGACAGGTTTGCCTGGTGTGCCCTGCCCCTTCCCCATGCCTGAGAGTGAAAAGGAAGGGGCTCTTGGGTCTGTGGGCTCTCCTCTCCCTGGGGGCAGTGGAGACTCATCACTGCTCCTGCTTCTGGCTTGGCTTTGCCATGGTCAGCTGTCTGTGGCTGGTATATTCCAACACATTCCACTCTGCTTGCTTGTTGGTGGACTGGTAAAGGTTGTGGATGCTTGACAGTCCACAGCTTCCCTATTTCCTTGGAAGTCCTGTTCTGGATGTCAGTCCAGTGAGCCTGCTGGAAGGAGAGAACACATGCAGCATGGGGATATGCCCTGGAAAGGTGATGCTTCAGCACCAGAGACCCTGCTTGGAGACCCTAACTTCCACACTCCAGACTGGCCTGCCATGTTTCCTTCTGCAACCCCATGGAGGGGGATGAAATTAGGAATCTCCTCCAATTCCAGAGGATGTTACTGGACTCTGCTGTGACCCCATGGCTGAAGGATGAGCCATCAGCCAGTCTTGACAGAGCCAGGCTTGGAGATCTTCCCCTGCCCACCCACAGCTCCTTACCCAGGGGGATGTCACTTTGAGCCTGGTCAAAATGGAGTTCGAGCTGCACCAGCTCATTTTTTGTACTGAAGCATCTCAGCTTCTTTCTCTGCTTTGTTATGCTCCAGGATCACCCTGTCTTGCCCAGCCAGTTGCTTGTGCCCTGTTGTGACTGCAGAAGGTCCTTCTGTGTCCTCACCAACACGTACCGTGAAGTGACTCCTGAGATGTCCCCAAACTGCAGCACAGGGCTCCTGGTGTTAGTGACTCTCTGCCCTCCCTCACCAGCTGCAGGGCTCGTGTCATTGGGCAGCCCTTATCACTTATGCCTCTCAAACCCTTGCAAGCAACCAGCAAACTGAAAAGACTTGGAAGAGCCACGGAACATGACTGAGCTGTGGCCATGGAGGCCACTGGAATGGCATGTCCCATGCCACCTCTGGCTTTGCAAACTTCCCTAAACCATCAGCCTGTAAGTCTCATCTGTCCCACAGGTATTAGATTCCCACTCTTCCTCCTGAGGTAAAGAAACTTTCAAAGAACACTTACCAATTTAAGAAAAAAAATTAAAAGCAAGCAAGCATGCAGCATCCCACAGGGCACTCACAGAACCTCAGCCTTTCTATTTTACTACCTTCCTAACAATTTTGTCTGCTCTGGATAAATAAAAGCTCTCCTGACAAGTGGAAAGGTGCTTGGATGGAGAGAGCAGGTTGTTTCAATGACCAGCTGGTCCCACAAGTCCTGGTTCCCTCTCCCAATCCCTCCAGCCTGTCACTGAGAAACTTCCCCAGCTGGGACACAGGGGACTGCAGGACAAGCTGCTCACTCACAGGTTGAGTCACATCAGGAAAACTGCCAGGCAAGGCACAGAGCAGTGACCAACAAGCAAACAAGAGAGCAGAATGTCCACCAGCTGCAGCAGGGGCAGTGTCAGGAGCCAGCTAATATCCTACATCTGCTGTGTCACAGTAACCCCAGCTCCTCCTCTGCTCTCCTCTGCCCATACCTTACACTCCATGGGGCTGGGGTTTGGAAATCTGAGAGGTAGGAGTTTTGTCTTGGTTTGCTCTGGTGTGCTATCACAATATCTCCTGGGATTTGGCCCCAACAGTGACCAGTCCCTTGCCCTGACCCATGACAGCACATCACCTGGAGCAATTCTCACCATCACAGCCTCCTCCTGCAGCCACAATCTCAGCACTGGCAGAGGCAATGGATGGAAATCAAGTTACCCATTCCAGACACGAGGTCAGCCAGCCTGTGGCACCACACCATGGAGAAACAGGCGTGGGGACTGGCTGAGTCGCCACAACTCTGCTTTGCCCACCAGCCCATCCTCATGCTGTGACCTCCAAGGACACCAGTCTGAAATGGAACAATCCATTCTCTAGTTTGAGCTCTGCTAAAGAGCAGATTGAGCCAGATTCAGCTGTCTCTGCTGTCTCTCCTCCACACGTTTTTTGGGAGGCACATGGACACTCCCAGGGCAGAGAGGAGCCTCTGGAGGTAGACGCTGTTGATCCTGCTTGGAGCTGGAAGAAAGAATGAAAAACTCCTGAAATCCCTTCCAGCAAGTCCCAGAAATTATCCTGCATTCTGATTACTCCCCATTAGTCCTCATCCCCATCCTGCCACCCTTGGTGAGGACAGGGGCACTTGGCAGCCCTTTCCCCACAGTCTGGGCATAAGAGGCAGAGCTTTCATCTCAACCCCTGGTGCTTCTAGACTCATGAATTTTTATCAAACACTAATAGTTTAATTCCTTCTCACATATGTAGAAACCTTGCCATGAGTCTGAGCTTTTTTGAGGGGTTTGTTTTGTTTCTTTTTAACTTTACAATAGTTTTCATTTTACAAGTTAATAAATCAACTCTTCTTCCTTGCTCTGCACCACACCTCCTGTCTGGGTGTGGCTCTAAGCAAATGAGACCCTTGAATGAAAATTAACTTTTTTCTTCTTTCTTTTTTTTCTTCAAGAATTGTTCATGTCTCCTCAGCCTCAAATATTTCATGCAGGTTGTGCCATGTATTTCACAAACTAAGCCAAGCAAAACACTGCCTTCCATATACACTGCAAAAAAATGTTTTTCAGGCTCAAAGCGTTTCTGTCTTTGGCAGAATCTTTTCTCAAAGCATACCAAAGAAAAAGTATGGAAATGAAATACAAAGAGTGGTTAAAATAATATTTTGGGTAGAGATGAGCCCAAACCAAGCTCCAGATTAGAAAGCCAGATACCCCCCCTAGATACCATGCCTAAAATGAGGAGGTTTGTTGTGATACTTGGAGAACAACTGGAAAGCCTTGCAGGTCTCCCACAGAGTTTAATTTCCTAATTGAACTTGTAAAGAACTTAACCCCTACCAGTCCTGACAGCTAACTCAGATCCTTTTGTATTTATATCATAGATTGTATTTACCCAGGCTCTGTATGGAGCAGATGGGCGTGTGGGGGGGCAGAAGGGGGTCTGGCATGGCAGAGAGGATCCACAAGGCAAAGGGGCTCTGCTGAACCCAGGCAGGGCACCCAAAGCTTCCCTGGATCTCAGTGTGGTTATTCCTGCTGTTTGCATCCAGCCCAGCACAGACGTGGGCACAAGCTGTGCTGTAATTTGGGGTTTCAGACCCAGCACTTAGGACTGGATCCAAAACTCGAGTGGAAGAAATTTGGGAAAGAGGCTTTTAAGAGTTTAATTTGAAACAGAAAGCCCATGAAACTATTTTTGCCCTGGTCTTTAATTGAACTATTTTTTTTAATCCCCTAGTATGCCTGGGCTCTTCAGGCATCCAGCAGCAATGTCTCAGTATTAAATAGGACACTTTGTGCTGTAGGAGTGATGAATGACTGACAAACTCAGCTCCCTGTGAACCTGCTGTTCTGGAGAGGAGAACAAACAGCATGTTATAGCTCCATGTGTGCACTCAGCAACAGCCATAAGAAAAGATGACTTTAAGGAAAGCCTATCTTAGCAGCAGATTTCAAGAGGATAATTGCACTTACTAATTTATGAATACTCTCAGAATCTGATAATGCAAGTCTTAGAGGCATCTTTATTTTCTGTGTCCCAACAGAGAGTCCATTTCTGTGACTGTAAATAGGACAGTTTTATAAAGTGTATTTTACTCTCTAGTTTAATATTTTTATAAATCTTAAAATAACCTTGAAAATATTTGTCCTAGTACTTGACAGGATTTGGGCTTGTTTTTCTATCAATTTAGTGGTTGTAACACAGGTCTTAAAATAGAGGGGGAGGGAGAGTGTTGTTTTGCTGCAGAAGCTGAGTGTCCCCAGCACGTCAGCCCCATTGTACAGAGCTCCTGCCATCATGAGCCAAAACCATCCCAGCTGAGAATGGACATGCCCTGAGCTCTGGCCACTGCTCTGCTCCATCCTGCACTGTGCCAGGGCTGCTCCTGCCTGCTACCCACAGCACAGGCACAGCCAAACCCCCCTCATCCTCAATGGAGCAGCCACACCTCTGCTCCTCCACCCTAAAACAGAGACAAGACTTGGCTAAAATGCTGAATACTCAGGGAAGCACCTGCTGCTAGGCAAGAGGAAACCACTTGGGCAGGGGAGGAGGACAAGCCCCCAGGAGAGCGGGGGGTTCTTTCTGACCTAACGCACCTAACTCCAGAGCTCTATAGGCTCCTGCTCTGAGCTCTTAACTCCTACTTCATTGAGTTATTTTCTAAATAAGCAAAGCAGCTACTAGTCAAAAAGGTTATTTATTACAAAGCACATCTTATTACAAATCACATCAGTCTCAACAAGCAATAGCAAAAAGCAATGGCAAGCAATGGCAAAAGCAGCTAGCAACAAGCAAATGGCTAGAAGCCAGAATGGCTAAAAAGCAACAATAGCTAAAAGCAACAACTCTCCCAATACATGCTCTTATATAGGATTTTTCCAACAAGCTAAGATGCAAACTCAGATCATCACTCTTTAAACTATTAGAATTCTAGTTTCTTAGCACACCAGGTTATGTATAACACTACACATACACTCTATCGTGTTCGATCTAAGAAATGTAAGAATATTCTTACTGTAGCTCTATTATGTCTAAGCACTGTCTATAACTGTGGGCTTGGAGCCTCTACTGAAGATATCACTGTTTCAACCTTCACTAGCACACTCACTGCTACTGTGGCATTTGAAACTTTTCATTTACTAAAAGCATTAGAACTAACTCTAAAACTTATTTAATCCCTGCACTCTGATTTCTCTCTGAAGAATTCAGAGAGACCCCTAACTCACTGACTCCAACAGGGGAGGAGGCCCCACCCCCAGGGGAGGAGGCTTAGGGTTAGGGAGTTAGGGTTAGTGCAGGAGAAAGAACTCACTAAAAATCCCTTTTTTTCCCCATGGTTTTTATCATGGTCCTAATGTTTCAGGTTGTTGAATCCTTGCCCAACTTGACACCTGTTGGTTGCACCTTTAGTGCATAGAGCTCACCCAGCACAATCCCAGCTCTGCCCCAGCAGTGGTGCCAGCATCTCCCTGCTCCCCTCACCACATTCTCGCTGCCACTGATGCACAGGCACAGATTCCTGTTCCTCTCAGAGCTTCCCAAGCAGTTTGGGAACTGCATCCAGGCTCAAAAGCAAACTCTGGAAAGTAGTTCTGTAGCAGAGAGTGCTCCTGGACTCCATCAAGATTTTCAGGCTCAGTCACCTTTCAAAAAGACAAACTCCATGAACACTGCTCTCATATACATACATGCAAACACAAAAACAGTTATTAGCTTAATAGGGTGAGTATCAAAATGCAACAATAAATTATCTGACATCTTTATTGCTTAGAATGACAGACTCAAACAAAGCTAACCCTTTAATTGTGTTTATATAATGTAATTTGGCAGAAGTCATAAAGCACCCTTTTGGCAATGCCAGATTAAATATTTTACATTTGCTTGGGCAGCACATTACAAGACTGGAAGCAGTATTTTTGCCCAATGATGTGGAGCAGTGACTGCAGTAGTGTGGATAAGAACAAGGGCATAGAGGTTCTGCCCTGAGAGAATTTTTCTGAGATCAGGGGACCCCAACCCCATATCCCACTCTGTAGAGCTCCCCTTCCCTCTCTTGCTTTCAGGAGAATGGAGCCACTGCTGTTTGGCAAGTCCAAAACAGAAGGCCCTGCTGATGCCAAGGGCACCAGTGTAATGCCTGTGTAATTGCTGATGGGGTTTTCTGGGCTGCTCACCTTCCTGCCCACTGCAGCTTCCCTTCTGTGCACAATGGGACAAGGGGTCTCACTTCATGCCACTAACATTTTGGCTAGTGGTCACTGAGAAAGTTCCTACCTGGAATTTCAGAGAGGATGAAGCTCCATGAGCTGTTCTGCAGCAGGGCATGGGACAGAGAGAATTCTCTGTGTCCTGATTGCCAGAACCCATTTTCCCACCACTCCTAAGTATCCTCCCAAGAAAAATGAGTTCCCACACTAGGCTTGGTGTCTGGGTTCCTCTGTAGGAAATTCCCCAAAGATCCCACATTTCCAGCTCCATGGCTCTGTTCTTCACTGTTGAACTAGAAATGCTTGTTGCCTGTTCAAAAGGATGCAAATGGACACAGTCCTCACTCCCAGAACAAGTCCCATAAAGCTGCCCCTCCACTGCCAGCACTGCAGGAACGTAGATGGAGATGAAGTTAGGACAAAGCCCCTCCAGATCCAGGGCAGCACTTTGCTGGCAGCAGACTGGTTGCCCTTTCCAAGGGATTTTCCATGACTGGGAGTCTCAGTTTGCTCTCAGCCCTCTGAAATCCACATGCCTCCTCTGACCATGACCACCCACTCCAGCATATCTGAATTCTCCCCTGCCAAGGACCACCCCGACCTCGTGGGTCTCCCAAAGAGGTTTCTCTGACTTGGTTCTGCTGCTCCAGTGGCAGCACAAAATTGATATTCATAAACAAGTACAGCACAGTAGAATCCAGTGCAGGGAGAATTTGGTTGTATCTTTCTGCAGCCAGTGGGATGGAAAGCTGCACTCACAGTCTGCTGGAGCAGTCAGCATAAACTACTTTAGGCTATTACTTTGCTTAAGTTCAGACTATCTCACACACAGACTTTGCCCAGCACACCCTTTGTATAATGTAAAGCAGGTATCAGTTTCAATTGCTCACTATGAACATCAATTTGGCTGCTGCAAGAGGAACCTAAACCTCTCTTCACTGCCATAATTGAGTGATGTTTGTGAAGGTATCAGTAACGAAAGTCACTACAGGACAGACAACAGGAACTTGAACTTTTGAACTTCTTCAGTAACATGTGGAGCCAAATTATATAGACATAGATTCAAAATCAATTAAAAAAACAAAACTCAGAAAACAAAAAACAATTACCTAAAAATAGTTCAAGTGGTCCACAAAACAATACATAATATACAATTCAGAGCAGAACTTTGACTAATGTAAAGAGGCAAGATCTTTGAGTACTAAGCAGAACAGTTTACAATTTCTGGAACAAGTCATGTTTGTATCAAAGTGTTTTAATTACAGAATTCATAAATCTATCCAGACAAAATTTATTTGGGTTCTTCAAAGACAGCTTGACTATTTTGCCAAAGCACTTTCTCTTTTTTTGCCTTCATATAAATTACAGTGTGCAAAAAAATAAGTCAATTAAGAGAGAATAGGCATTATGAAATACTTCCCTTTGCATAAGCACACAGGCTTGCACATCTCATTGAAATTCTGTCGAGTTGCATTGCCCACACAACTTGCAATCTTAGCAAAAGCCACACAAAAGGCTTCCCTCCCCATTGTTTACAGGAGCATTTTGGGAACGGGGCACATTCTGCTATGCAGGAAAGGCAACAGAGACAGGAGTGAAATGCAGTTTGTTGAGCTAATAAAACAGCAAGCCTTCCATTTGTTTCCTTAGTCCTATAGAGCCAGTCCTGTTTAAGACTTGCATGCTCTACTGTTCTCAGAGCTGGTGACAATCATTTTCACTGCTGGCTGTTAAAGCTGGTGGGCTGGTCATGTTTTAACTATGAGAATGTTTCCCAGGGATTATTAATGGCAGTGGATTAATTCATTATTTAAGAGGTTGATATATGACAACAAAGAGACAGAAAGCCCTAAACAGACTTGCTATACCTAACTAGCTAAACTCCTCTAGAGTTTACAGCAACCCCAGAAAAACATGAAATTTGTCTAAATTCAGGGAATTCTGAGTTTGCAAGGCATTTGGCCAAAAGCAACCTAAATATTTTCATATTCCTTTACATAAAGTTACCAGTACTGCCTAATTACATGAGTAATAAGAGACAACAAAGTCTCCTTCTCACACATTCAGAACACTCTTTCATGCAGCAAGGAACAGTTTATTTAAAATAATTAAGACGGACATCAATGAAAGCAAGAAGGGGCATGAGCCTGGAAAATCTGCCAAACCATTGGGGCTTCTGGCAGAACACCCTGAAAGTCTGGGATCTACTTGTTCAAATGTGGGCATCAAACTTGTCCAGGGAGACAGCCCATGCAGGTCAGCAGTGACCCAGGACAGCAGCTGCCTTCTGCTGCCCTTGCAGCTGAACCTCCCCCTTCAGCTCCAAGGCAGCAAAGGCAGAGAAACTGAACACAGAGGAGACAAATTCTGTGACAAATAGCGTGGGGAGAAGGTATCAGAGATTCCCATGTTCATGTGTCAGGAACTGGGGTTGCTCCAGCTCCATCCTGCCATTTCTAGGGGGTCTCTACAGGCCATTTCTGAAGACACAGGCAAATACAGATAGGAAGAAAAACACAGGTGTGCAGGAGTTCATTGTTATCCCCCTACCCTAAATATTCAGATGCAATGAGTGAGGAAAAACCTAACCTCACTTGGTCAGTGACCTCAGACCATGATGGCTGCAGCTGTTTGATGCTGCTCCATCCATTTCCAATGCCAATTCTCTGAAACCTATTGCAGGCAAAGGTTACCTTCTGCTCAGCAGAAAGGGCTGAGTGTCACCTCCAAACTGCTTTTCTTGCCTCTTGGAAATCCTACTTTAGCCCTTCACTATTTTCAGTTTACTCCCTCACTTTTCTCCTGTTGAGGAGCAAGGAGGAAAGGGATAAAGAGTTCAATCTAGATCTTCAGCTGATTTCAATAGGGCAGTGATAATTTACAAGAGGGGATAATGCCACCAACAGGTGAACTCAAGTTTTTCCTGATTTACACCAAGGGTGAGATTCACCATCAGCAGGTGGCCTCCTCAATAACCAGGTGACTTCAGAGTGCTTTATTTCTGAACCTCACTCTTACACCAGAGTTGCAGAAGAAGGTGTCCTCTTGTGTAAAACCTCATCTTTATGTGGTTGTGTACCTGGGGATGGGGTGAAAACTAATGAAGGTTTTCAGGAGAAGAGCTAAGAAAAGAGGTTCCCCTTTCCACAGGAGCAGGGTTTCCCCACATAGGAGGAAGATGTGTTGAACTCTGCAGCTGAGCTGGTGGAGGTCACAGGAGGAAACTGTGCCACTTTTTTTGGCTATTCAGTCCCTTCCCTAAGCACTCACACACCACCCTGGTCTCCAATGCAGCCTCAGCAGAGAGACCTCCCATGCAGCAGCACTCAGAGCTCAGTGTCTGAACAAACTTATCTTTTCTTTGTTCAGTCCTCAACTTAGTCAAACCTCTCCTCCCCTTCTTTTTCTGCACAGACTGTGTGCCCAGCTGTGGCTCAGGGTGGGTGCTCACCCCTTGGCTGAGGCAGAGCTTTGCTCCATGCCTGCAGCCATGCCCAGCCCCAGCAGCTCTCTGACTATCAGCAAATTTGCAAACCAGATGAATTGTAGGACCTCTCAGGGAAAGCACTTCTGGCACACCCACACACTCTTTATGCAGCTGGAATTAAAACCAGGTTTTATTTCCCTCTCTGGGTCAAGCAGAGTAAATCATCATTCCCTGGTAAGCACAGAGGCTGGAACAGCATTGCCCAGCAATGAGCCCTAGTGACAGGAATATGTACCACAGCAGTGAAAGATCTCCTTTCACCCACAGTGTGTTTTAGCCTGTCCCTTCTTCCCCCACCCCTGCATGTTTTCTGCTCATAACAATTAATTGCTTCATTGCTGGAGGCAGTGTTTAATCCTGCAAGCATAAATTCTCACGTACAGCAATGTGATCAGTGAGGCTTGTGGGATTAAGTCCTTGGGTCCACCAAAAATTTTCACAGGAGTGTAATTATAATCAGACATGCAGCTACATGAGTGTTTCAAGAGAAGCACATATGCAATTGCTTGTAATTTGTTGCAGTTTTTAAAATCAGAAAAATTGTTCAGGATCAAGTTGACTTGCCTGGGCAGACATGCACAGAATAAAACTGTTTAGAGAAAGCACTTTTAGGGATTCTTCTGTTGGTTCTTTTCCTAGTGCCTCTTCAGACCCCAACTGCTTTCTGCCTTTCTTCCACCAAGTTTTGCTTTGTTGCTTTCCTGACCTGAGTCCCTCCTGCCACCTTCTGCATTAGTCCCCAACTTGAGGTTTCAGCCAAAGACACCAAAATGTTTATCTGCACATCTTACTGTTTTTCCTGCAGCTGAAAGGGCAAATAAGCACAAACATGAAGTTAAGGCTTTGTTAATGGCATGTGTGTTCAACGGAGACAACCCATCAACCCTAACATTGGGAAGTAAAGATCTCCATGTTCTCTCTGAGATGACCTGCCTGGCACAGTGCTTCCTGTAGCTCAAGAAACAGCTCCTTGTCCTCTCCTGAGGGCAGATATCTCCCACACTTTGTTCAGATACCTTCTGAACCCTGTGTAGCTCTGGTGATACCCCAGCCTGAGGCAGCTAACTGCACACTACAGCCCAGACAAAAGGCAGTCATGGCAGGAGGGATTGCACAGGAGGAATTCCCACACACGAGCTAGAGCTTTTCCTACCAAGACCATTGAAGAAACCACTCATGAAGGATGTGTTCCTCAGAGCAGGCCCTTTTGCAGAACCTCTTCAGCCACTCACTGTCCCTTGTTGCCCTCTGCATCCCCAGCAGCTCCTCCTGGCCCCTACCCAGCTCTGCCGCCAAAAACCTCCACAGTGAGCTTCCCACATCACTGTCACCACTCCTGCATGCACAGGAACGTGGCAGTGCCAGCCCAGCTGTGTCTGGCCAGGGCCTAATGCTCAGGCAACCTCCCAAATGCTTCTGATCCACATTTGCAGCTGCTTTAGGGCATTTCCCTGTTAGGGCTGCTCTGCAGAAGGAGCTGTCCTGACACCCCTGGGCTTTGGAGCTTTCTGCTGGTGAGCCCAGTGGCAATTACTGGGTGGATGAGACATTTCAGCTGGGTGGTCCCCCACTGTCTCTGCTGCTGAGAGCTGCAGCTCTGCTGAACTCTTCCTGACACCTGTGGCTACTGCTCTGGGCTTTTCTTCATCTTCACAGCAGGAATCAGATCCTTGGGGTCACCCTTTCCCTCTAACCCTGGCATTGGAGCATCAGATGTAAGCCATGGACTATGCAGTCTGTGTTCTGGCTCCCTTCATGTGGCCTCAAAAATAATCAGCTGCACCAAGTTATGCAAAAATCTCCCTAACTGATGAGCTACTGCAAGTGGTGGCTGCCAGGTAAGACAGATCTGAAAGGGGGTTGCAGTGAGATGGGGGTTGGTCTCTTCCCTCAGGTAACAAGTGATAGGATGAGAAAATGGCCTCAGGTTGTGCCAGGGGAGATTTAGATCAGATATTAGGAAAAGTTTATTCATGGAAAGACTTGCCAAACATTGGAGCAGGCAGTCCAGGGAATGTGGAATCACTGTCCCTGGGAGTGTTCAAAAAGCATTTGATGTGGCACCTGGGAGCCTGTGTGCACAGCCAGCTGCTGCTGGACTGAACTGTAATGGGTGGAAGGAGAAACCTCCCTCCATCACACAGATTATACCCCCTGATGATGGTATCACCACCCATGGGCCATGGGTAAAATCTTGAAATCAGACTAGCAGCCAACTGAATTTGATTTATTAGCAAGCAATTTGCTTAATGAAAATGTGCTAAAGTGGGAAATATTCACTCCCCTTACTAGAAACACAATACTAATTAAAACAAGGGTAATGAAAGAGGAAAACATATATTTAATGTTTCTCCATCAGGCTGAAAATCACTTTTATTGTTTAGATGCTTTTAGAAATATTTGTTCCCTTCAGTCCACACTGGGTTTTGAATGAAAATGGATTAGATGGTCAGTATTTAAACCTCTACATAGAAGGTTTCATTCCAAACCCACACAAATATGCTTAAATATCACCTCTATAGTTATGCACTGCATAAAAATTTAACTTTCTTAAAAATGGAATTATCTATTTCTGTACTGAGTGACAGCTACTTGCACAGTTGATTCTACTGAGAATTTATGCCTGGTCCAGGCAGAGGAAAGGAGCCTGGAATTAACCTCTTGCTCTCTGCTACTGGTAATTACCTTTGCCACAGGGTAGAGCACACCAGGAGCAGAGAATCCAGGCAGGGCCCTGCCATCAGCAGCAATGAAATGAATCAAGATGTGGCAGCATGAAGGGACAAATAAATCACCAGGGGAGAGGTGATGTGGGGAAGGACAAGAGCTATAAACAATACAAGCAGGAGTGCATGGCCAATGCCAGCTGTGCTCTGTTGGCATCACTTGAACATCTGGAGCTGGGCTGGGTTTGAGGTACAACTGTGCTTTCAGGACAGGAAAAATGAGACACAGAGAAATAAGTCTGAGTTCTCAAGATCTTTGAGGGAGCAAGACACCCTGTCCTTTTCCAGGGTCTTGTCTAAGCAAAGTTCCCACAGAGAGTTAGTACCAGGGCTAGAGACAGCTCAAAGGCATCCCAGATCTTCCTCTTCTGACACTGGAATTTACTTCATCCTTTACTATTCAAGTATATCAGAAGAATTTATATAGGAACAACTTCTTTTTGAGCTCTTGCTGTACTTTTTGAAAACAAAAAGAAGTCTGTATTAAGATGCATTATATATTAATAAGGAAATTACTTTCTTGGAAAGTAACATAGAGAAGGGCTCTTCCACCTTAAAAGAATACATTGGATGTGTGGGGGAAATGAAGAGAAAATCTGCTTTTTTGGATGGGTTTTTGCTTTTTGGGTTTTTTTGATTGGTTGGTGGATTGGTTTGGTTCGATTTGATTTTTATTGTTGTTTTATTTTCTTGTGTTTAGAGGAACAAAGAAGAAGCAGCAGAGAGAGATTTGGCTGTTGAGGGTATCTCATAGCAGTGTCAAAGATGCCTCAGTGTGACATTGTGGTGAGATTATGTGGTGAAGGAAAGGCAAATGAATGTAGCTGCTTCCCAGAAATAATCTCCCAAGCTTTTATCTTTAGCCTCTTTCTGCCCATACTGTGATGTGAACTCTATGGAGAAAACCCTGAGGTCAGCACAGCAGCCTCTTGGCTGGGGCCAGAGTGTGTGGCCACATCCCATCCCCACTCAGCAGAAGCATCTCGTTTCCTGCAGGATCTGAAGCAGGATCTGGAGCAGGATTTGGGACAGGATTTGGGGCAGGATTTGGAGCAGGATCTGAGGCAGAATCTGGAGCAGGATCTGGGGAAGGATCTGGAGCAAGCTCTGGAGCAGGATTTGGGGCAGAATTTGGGGCAGAATTTGGGGCAGGATCTGGGGCAGGATCTGGAGCAGGATCTGGGGCAGGATCTGGAGCAGGATTTGGGGCAGGATCTGGAGCAGGATCTGGAGCAGGATCTGGGGCAGGATCTGTGGCAGGATCTGTGGCAGGATCTGGAGCAGGATCTGGGGCAGGATTTGGGGCAGGATCTGGGGCAGGATCTGGAGCAGGATCTGGGGCAGGATTTGGGGCAGGATTTGGGGCAGGATCTGGAGCAGGATTTGGGGCAGGATCTGTGGCAGAATCTGGCTTTTACTCATGTCCTCGTTGCCACCAAGCCACAATGGCAACACCCACATTGGGCTGCAGGTTTCTCCAGCAGGGAGGACACAAGCACAAGCTGGGATATTTCAGCAGGAAGGGCAGCTGGGTAGTTAGGGAAATCTCTTTTTTGCTGGAAAATTGAACATGCACAGATGGGCTTGCTCAGCTCCTCTCCCCTTATCCCACCAAGGCAATAACTGGCTGGTTTTTACACCACCAAGATGTTTGTTCTGGTTTGGTTTCTTGTCAAGCACTTGAAGACCAGGACACACTTATATGTGGTGAATAACAAATGCCAATGACCATTGCAAGGATAGAAGCCACATAAAAAGAGGGAAGAAGTAACATGGCAATGAGTGAGTGAAGAAAAACCATTAAATACCTGGAGGACAACAGAGCCAGGATCCATTAAGAGGCCAACATAATGTAAAATAAAAACAACAAAACCAAGCATTTTGTGCTAGATTCTCACTTTGGTTTGTGTTCAAAAGCACTATTGAGGTCAACAGCTTTTAAAATCCCAAACAGGATCCAGTGATTTTTGTCAGTATTAGGTCTTGGGAAGATTTTGTTAATGAGAATGAGAGAAGAAGGTGTTTTACATTATTATTAGTTTTTTTCTTGCAACTACTTCAAAGAACCCATCTCTGAGGAACAGAAGTGCCCCTGGAAGCTGGTGTGAGCTAAGAAATTTAGAGCCAAATTCCCAAGATGCTTCATAAAACTTTCCATGAGGAACACACACACTTCCACAGTGGAGAATACACCAGCCATTAATTATGGATAAAAGAGCATGCAGAGGTAAAGAAATCCATCCCACTGACCTGCTGCCCTGCTCCAGGAAAATGTTTCCTACACTTCCTCCAGCTTGCATTTTGATTTTGTGGAATCAAAATCCTTCCAGACTCCAGCTTTCTGTGCATTTCCCCCTGGTTCTTTTTGGACAGAATTACAAAATGATGGGGCTAATGGAGTGCAGAGCAGCTGCAATCTATTTGGATTTCACTGAAGGACTCGATACCGTCTCCTGAAATCTTATGTTCCAAATTAATTCAGATTGGCTGGGGCAGGAAAACACTGTCATGCCGACCAAAATCTGCCTGAAATGACTGTAAACACAGGGCAGTGACAGGCAGGGATGCTCTCACTGCAGCACCAAGGGGCTGAGAGCTGCCTGCTGCACTCCAGCCTCATCAGACAGCCAGCAAAAGAAAAGGGGGCTCCAAGGAGTGCAGACAGAAAGTCCAGATGCAATTAAAACAAAAGGGGGTTGCATCCAACTGAGCAGAGGTCAAGGGAGTTAGGAAACAATGGGAAAACAAGTCAACTTTTCTTTGGGAAGGGAAGGGGAGGAGGGCTGCACACCTGTGCTGGGATAGAAGAGTTCATAGGGTAACAGAGGGGGAAATCCAGCAGGCAGCAGTGTTAATATCATTGCAGCCACCCAGCTTCTGTCTTCCACTGTCACAGTCATCTGAGGGTGGAATAATTACTGCTCTCTTCCAGAGGGAAATAATTGCTCTGGAATACACTCCCTCAGTAGGGTCCAGAGGAGCAGCAGCCTCAGAGCAGCTCTTGCAAAAATGAATGTTCTGGGCAATTCTGCTTGGTAGACAAGACCCAAAATTCAAATGCTTTTGATCCATAGGCAGAAAATCCATAAGAGTACAAGGAAAAAGAGTTTTGTAGCTAGTGCAATCAGTAGTCTGCTCTTCTTGTTGGTGCCAAAATCTACTGACCAATTCCAATGCTCCTGAAATTAAGGGAATTTTGCTGCTTTGATAGGAGAGGATTAGATTATTAGATTATTAGATTATGGTCAGTTGCATGGTTTTCAAGGCGAAAAAGGCTTTTCATATGTTCTTATGTATTTTTTATGTGTTCTTCACACACAGTTTCCAAATTCTCCAGTAGAAAATAAAGATACAAGAACTTCCCAGGCATGTCCTGCCCACTGTTTTCCAGGCCATGTACAACAATTTCACCTTTGGACTTTGTGGTATTTCAGTTTTACAGTATCCCATGTGAAGTTCTTCATCCTCCCCCCTGTCTTTTAGGAGAAAACAGCTGCTGCTTTGGAGGAGCTAGTGACTTTTTCTGGTTTGAAATGCTCACACAATGCAGTGACATGCACTTCCCTGGCTGAGGAAGTAGATTGTTCAAATGGCTTTAAAAATGATTTGGTCAATCAATTGGTGTTCTTCCAATAAGCTGTTGGTGTTTGCATCCAAAGCTTACAAACTCTCAGCTCCATCACCTCCCTGGATTGAGCTGTGAGTCCTGGGAGGAGTTTTGGACACCAGGTACAGGAGGCTGCTCCCATCACTACTTCAAAGACTGAGCTCCTGTTTGAATTCACTGTAGGAGTAATTCCAGTTTCTCCTTCCATGTCGAGAAGCCTCTTCCCCATTCCCCTGGATGCCAAGGCAAGGAATTTGGATGAGGCAGAGCACCCCTCACACAGCAGAGCAGGGATCCTCCACAGCAGAGCTCCCTGTCTCATCACTGGTGCTCACAGCACTCAGCCCTCACCACACACATCTCCAAGGTGGGGAAAAAGCAACTTAAAAAGGGTCTGATTTCAGGTTTAATGCCAACTCCACAGCCAGCCAGTCACTGGGGATCTGAGACTCAGCCTTCATCTCTCCCTGACTAATATGAAGCAGATGTCTTCTGTTAATGAGCATTTGCTAATTAGTAACCACTTCATTCTCCTGCCATCAGTTTTCTCTAGTTCAGACACAGAGGGCAGGCTGTGTAAATAAGGCAGTTCCCATAGAAATGTGTTGCATGTGGAGCAATTCAAAGGCACTGAGGTGGGAAGTGAGCAGGACAGTGCCTCTTGAAAGATGGGACACTTGACAGGGATGTGGGACATGTCATTTACCCCTTTGCATGTCTTTTGACTCACCAAGCTGCTTTAGCCACTGTATTTTCAACTCAAATCCTTTTTATGCCTGCTCACATCATAAATGCCAAAAAAGGGGCATGTCTCCAATTTCAGTGTGTAGCAGAAACTGTGATATTTTCTACCACCAGTGAGATTGTAATAGGGCAAAGCTTTACAGCAGTGGCTTTACAACCTTGTGACTCTGGATATAGGTGGTAAAACTCAGGCTCCAGAGATGAAAAATTATTCACAGTACCCATCCCTTTTTCCCTGTGGGGGTTGCAGTACATCTGGGACAGCCCTCAGAATGAAAGCAGCAGCCCCTGATCTGTTCTGGCACAGGATCCTCATCTCTTTGCTCCCAAGATGCTCAAGTGGGAGTGTGGAGCACCCAGCAGCTGGGACACAGCACCCAGGACCCCTGAACCTGGGACCTCTGAATTTGAGTCCAAAATGTTCAGTCAAGAGAGATTATTTTCCTCTGGGCTCTGCATTAAAAATTACGATGTTGCTTATTCATTATTTACAGGAAAGGGATGACATTTAAATTCTGCCTGGGTCCCAGCCATCACATTGCATATTTCTACTCATTTCCCAATAGAAACAGATTTCTCTTCTGGCTGCCTGACTCTCCTTTCCCCTTTCCCCTTCATACTAAGGGGTCTTAAAAGCTTAGAAAGCTATAGCCATGCTAATTTTGTAATACACTGGAACTCTCCTTTTGCATCATCCTAAGAGGGACTTACTCTAATGTAGTTCTTGGAAATAACTTCTCCCCTCATAAAACTTACCCCAAGTTATAAACCTTCCAATGAACTCCTTACATTAAGGCATTTTAAACTTTTATTTTAGTAATCATCAAAATAAACAACTCCAGTTTTTACAGAGATTTTCATCCCCAAGGATCCTAAAGCAGGAATGGTACATGTCCTCCAGTCCTGCAGCATGAAATGGAACCAGAGTCCAGTAGCTGGTTACCAGGAAAAAAAAGCTATTAATTGAGTTGTAATAACTAATAGCTAACAGTACTGACTACTCCATGACAGGAGAGAGAAAATGGACACAATTGCAATGTGGGAAGTTATAATTAAATTTAGGTTTTTTTAAAATTCTCTGTAAAGACGGTTAAATGAGTTGTCCAGAGGGCTTGTGGCATCTTCATCCTGGAGCTGAGCCCTTGAGTTGAACTGGATGAAGCCTTGAGCAAGCTGGTCTTGTTGGAACCTGCTTTGTGCAGGGCACTGCGTGGAGAGGTCCCCTGGCCTCATCCCAAATCCTTCTGTAGTATAGTCTGGCACAATAACTTAAGGCATGAGTGGTGTTGGTTTAAATTAACACATCAACTGCTGAGTTGCAGCAGCTGTCACAGCTGTGAGCTACAGGCCCAGCAGCACCAGAAACTGCAACACCCCAAGTTGTGCTGGTGAGAGTCTGTGGAAGCCCCACTGCTCTGGTAATTTCACTGAAAATTGAGCTGATTGCTCTTGTCTCAACCCAGAGTTCTTGAGGAGAATGGAGCACTGGGCCCCATGCAGCAAACATTTCCAAATGTGGGTGTTCCCTGCCTCCAGTCCCATATTTTCCAGATTAAAGCCACTCAGTGCTGTTAACTCTTCCTGGCATCACTGCTGGTGATCCTCTTTAATCTGGACCCACCCCAGGTCACTGGGTCTGGGGGTGAGGAGCAATGCCCAACCCTGGCTCCTGCACACTGCACTTAGACCTCATGGACACCCAGTGTAGCCACCTCCCTGGTCTCCCATCCAGCTTTCCCAGGGAGCTGACCCCAAAGCTCTTCTGGGGCAGATGGACAGAGTCACATTATCCCACTTGGATCAGAGTCTCCCACAGCTTCCAGATGTTTCTCCATCACACTGCAGCCTCACCAGCTGCTGCCTGCTCCAGGAATTTGTGTACTGCCTCATACCTTCTCACATCTTGCTGCTGGCACACTTGTGGTTGACTCCTAGGAACTGGCATTTCCTCCCCAGGGAGGTGTGCACCCATGCAAGGAATGACAGCCAGACCTCAGGTGGAAGAGCAGGGAGACTCCACCACTGCCAGGGGGCTCCTTCAATAGTTGAATTCCAGCTAACCACGTTTTCAATTCATTCTCCACTTTTGATTTCTGTCCTGCTTGACACCCAGGAGGTTACAGCATGATGTAAAGACTTAGTAGCTCGACAGCAGCTTTAGGAAAAATCATTGCATGAGCTGAATCTTCTGGGGCTGGGAGCCAGGGAGAGTGGAACCCAACATGGAAGATATCATGGTTTTTGTTGATATCATTATGGTTTATATTCTGTTTCATTCCACTCTGAAAATACTTTTTAACCCACTGTTCCCACTGTGATCTGCAGTCACCCAATTGGCTTGTGATTCTCATCCCAAAGAAATCCTCACTAGGATCCACACTTGTATTGGACTTAGACAGTTCAAGGGTCTTTTTATAAATTTTTATAACCTTTAGGTTATAAAAAGCAAACAACCCAACAGTCCCTCCCTATGGCTGTGAACCCTTTTTAGCAATTCAGGCAGCATTTAAATCTCTTCTGTAGGGCAGGTAAACCTGAAGCCAACAGTGTAAGTGTCTATAGATCAAACAAAAACCCTGGAACCCATTGATTTTGGACAAAGGTCTGGCAAGTTCCAGCTCTCCCACACAGCATTTTCTAAACTGAAATTACCAGCCCTGTTAAATAAACAGAAAAATCTGTGCAGTATAGTACACATCTAAAAAACAAGTAGGACAGACAACAAAAGTGGAGAATGAATTGAAGAGCAACTCCTTTTTTAGAGTTTCACTCCATGTAGCATAAATAGGGAACAGGTCATTTTTAATTTGTAATATCAGTATGTACAAAAATCGCATAAACTTTTAAACTTAAAATATTTCATAATTATAGGAATGTCATTGCTGTTATCATCATAGCAACTGAACACACACTACTGCTTAACAGAATTGGAGGGGGGGGAAAGAAATTTCCCAGCAGAAAGTTAATACAGGACTTCCAAAAAACAGTTTTTGGACTTCAGCCAGAGAGCTTTTTTCTTGGACCTGGTTAAGTCTTCCTAAGGGAAGCATTATTTTTTTGATGCAGAGGCTCAAGTCTCTATTTTTAGAGCACATCATAGTCGATGAGTTTAGCACTTTCACATTTGAACCAACAGTTTATTAATATTTTTTTTTCAGGCCTTCTGTAACACCACATGGCAGTTTATTCACTTAATAATAATTTTGTAAATTGTCATGCCTGTCATTAAACGGGGTTCACCCCAAATAACCTGTTGGATTTGGCAAGTGAGACTCAGTTATTTCACATTGTGCATTAACTGTGTGACCTCCTTGTTTCCTTTCAACCCTTGCTCAGTGGAGTGTTCAGCACTGTGATCAGAGCAGTCCTTGTGTGGGAGGGGAGGGAGAGTTGTGTGCAGAGGAGCTTGACAGGCTGGAGGACTGGCTAATGGGAACATCAGGAAGTGCCACAGAGGTGAATGCAAAGCCCATCAGATGGGAGGAATAACCCCATGCACACATGATGGTTGTTGAGCAGCTGGGCAGAATCTCTGCAGAAAGGTGCTGGTGGAGGTGGCTGTGAGCTGGCAGGGAGCTCTGGCAGCAAGGAGGGACAGCAGCTGCCCCAGGAGGGACATTGCCCACCAGAGGGATGGCCCTTGGTGTGGTAAGGCACACCTGCAGAGCTGAGCCCAGCCCTGGGCTCACAGGAACACACCCAGCAGAGACTCCAGGATGACTGGAGCACAGAGCAGGAGAGGGGCTGAGCTGGATGGGCTGCCAGCCTGGAGAGGGGAGGGATCCAGGGGGACAGCCTGGAGAGGGGAGGGAAGGCTTCAGGGACATCCTGCTGCAGTCTGCAAGGAGAAGTTGTGGAAAAGATGGAGCCAAACTCTTCCTTGGTTTGCACAGAAATAGGACAAGAAGCAGCAGACCTATGGTACAACATAGGACACACCCACCCAATTTAGGACAAAAGGTCCACCTGAAGGTGGTCAGGCACAGGGTCCAGGAATCTGTGTAATTGTCATCCCTAGAGACAAGCAAAACATGACTGGACAAGGCAATAGAACCTGATCTAAATTTGGTCCTACTCTGAGCAGTAAGTTAATTGACCCCAGGGATCCCTTCCATCCTGAATTATTCTGATTCTCTGATCCACACCTCTTCACCAAGCTATGGTTTTTAACAATATACCTAACTCACTTGAAGCATCACATCCAAGCCCCTCAATCACATCTATGGAACCTCTAACCTGACCTATCATTTGTTCCTGAAAGCACCTAGTAGCAAAGAAATGAGTGTGAATTTTCAGTTTTTCTAACTAAGTGTTTATAGTATTCCACTTGTTAAGAAAATAAATAAATCTGCCTTTGCACAGCAGAGCCCACCAACACTGCTGCTTTTGCAGCAACAGGAAGGTGCTGGGCTCTGTGGGGAGATGCAAATCCAGATTTACACTTTCATCCAACACAAATGGGATGGATATCTTCCTGGGGGTTTAGATGTCACCTCTCAATGTGGAGCCACATCAACTGCTCTGCAGTCAGGGCAGACAAAACCCCACCAGGTACAGCTGAACACCTTGCTCTACTTCTGAAGAGTTAATTAGCAAATCCACACACCACCAGCACAGAGGGCAGGGCTCTGAGGAGGGCAGGACACAGGTCACTGATGACAGAGTCAGGAAACTTTAGGAAGAGCTGAGCAGCTCTGGAGTTACCCATGGACATGCAGCCCATAGCAGCCCCACAAAGGAAACATTGTCAGGGGCTCTTCCAGCAGCCAGCTGAAGCCAATTGAATAGAAACCAGCATTGGACAAATTCACTAGAGACAGTTTGGCTTTTTGTTATTTGATTTTCCAAGGGTGGGCAGTAATTTTTTCTATTTTTAAAGACTTTTTCACCTCCGCAAGGAAACCTTCACAAACCACAGAGTGATAGCAATAGCAATAAACAAGCACAAGAGCTCAGCAAAGGTTTGTGGTGAATTCTCTTTCACTGTCAATTTTTAAACTGAGATTGGAGAACTTAGAACTGATTCTGTGTTTTATAGAGGGATTAATTCTGGGAAGTCCAGTGTCTGATTATATCAGGTCATTTGACCACATAGCAAAGATATCTTCTGGTTCACAAGAGAAGGTTATCTTGTTGACAGAGAGATGAAACATGGGAAGAGGGAGTGTGGGGGCACCAAGCACTCAGGCAGAAATAGCCACACATCCCCTTGAGAAAACAGAATCCTCAGGGGGAGGAATGAAAGATTTGAGAAACAAGACTCAGCCTTGTGCATTTACAGCCCAGAAATCAAATCATGCTGGGCTGCATCAAAAGCAGCGTGGCCAGCAGAGCAAGGGAGGTGGTTCTGCCCCTCTGCTCTGCTCTCATGAGCCTCCTCCTGCAGAGCTGTGCCCAGCTCATGGGTCTCCAGCACAGGAAAGACACTGACCTGTTGGAGTGGGTCCACAGGAGGCCATGAAGATGCTCTGAGTGCTGGAGCACCTCTCCTGTGGAGACAGGACAGCTGGGGATGTTTAGCCTAGAAAAGAGAAGGCTCCAGGGAGATCTTGGAGCACCCTCCAGTACCCAAATGATGGTTATAAGAAATATTGGGACAGACTTTTCAGCAGGGCCTGCAGTGATGAGAGAAGGTGTAATCATTTTCAATTAAAGGAGTAGATTTCAATTAGACATAAAGTTGGTTTTTAGCACTTAGTGCTATGGTCTTGTTGAGAAGGTGATGACTGGTTAAAGGTTGGACTTGATCCTGTAAGTCTTTTCCTACATAAATGATTCCATGATAGCAGGAGGTGAGGCACTGGAACAGGTTATCCAGAATGCCCAATCCCTGTGAAGCAGAGCCCATGAGTGTCAGAGCAACTCCTGGGGATGAGGGCGATGCAGGATGCAGGAGGGAAGAGGGCAGGATGTGACAGGGAGGATCAGACAGATTCAGGGCAGGGATCAAGGCAGGATCCAGGTGGACCAGATGGGATCGGGTCAGGGATCCAGATGGGATGCAGGTGGGATGAGGGCAGGATCTGGGCTGGATCAAATGGGATCCAGAAGAGATCTGTATGGGATCAGATGGGATCAGTGAATGGATCTGAGCAGGATGTGGGTGGGATGAGGGCAGGATCTGAGCAGGATCAGACAGAATCAGGGCTGGGATCTGGGCTGGATCCTGGTGGGATGCGGGCAGGGAGCTGGACAGATCAGATGGGGTCAGGGCAGGGATCAGGGCAGGGATCTGGGTTGAATCAGGGCAGGGATGCGGGCAGGGATCCCGGTTGGGCCCTGGCAGGATGCAGGCAGGAATCAGGGCAGGGATTCCGGTTGGATCAGGGCAGGGATCCTGGCTGGATGCGAGCAGGGATTATGGAAGGAATCTCGGCTAGATCCCGGTCGGATCCCAGCAGGATCTCTGTCGTATCCCGGTCACATCCCACTCGGATCCTGGTCGCATCCCGGTCACATCCCGGTCGGATCTCTGTCGGATCCCGGTCAGATCTCTGTCAGATCCCGGCTGGATCCCGGCTGGATCCCAGTCGGATCCCGGTCGGATCCCGGTAGGATCCTGGTCGGATCACTGTCGGATCTCTGTTGGATCCCGGTCAGATACCGGTCGGATCCCGGTAGGATCCCAGTCGGATCCCGGTCAGATCTCTGTCGGATCCTGGTCGGATCCCGGTCGGATCCCGGTCGGTTCCCGGTCGGATCCCGGCTGGATCCCGGCTGGATCCTGGTCGGATCCCGGTCGGTTCCCGGTCGGATCCCGGTCGGATCCCGGTCGGATCTCGGTCAGATCCCGGTCGGATCCCGGTCGGATCCCGGTCGGATCCCGGCTGGATCCCGGCGGAGCTCTCGGGCGCTCCCCGCGGGCTGCGGGCTCCCCCCAGCGGCCCCGGCGCTCCCGGTGCGCAGCCGGATCCCGGCGGGATGCCGCTCCCGGGGCTGGGACACGCGAATTTTCCCTCCCCCTGCTCTCCTGAAAAACCCAGCGGTCGTGTCTGCTTCACCCGCCACCGTATTCAAATCCCAAAGGAGGTTTCAAAGCTTTTCCGTCTCTTTCTCAAGCGTCCAGGTTCCAGCAACAGCTTCAGAAAGAGTATCACAGCTGGTGGTACATATATGATTTTCTATTTCTCTATATCCTATATTTCTATATATTTCTATTAATTTAGGGTGTGTTTATATTCACAAAATTAAGACAAATTAATATTATAACTTCCCACTTACTCCAAGGCAAATTACACAGAAGAGGGAACAACTAAAATGCTACAATCAGCTCCCCCTGCCTATTTCCATTCACTGTTACACATCTTTTGAGCTGGGCTGGGTGAGCTATTTTCCACATCAGGTTTCTCTTGAGCACAAAGCTACAAATTATGTACCAAAAGGCACAAAAAAGGTACAAATAAGGTGTTTTCTGTTAGTGCTTTCTCCCCTGTCATTTATTTAAAAAGGGCTTTTGGGTTGACACCAGTCAATTCTTGAATTTGAAACCTACATAGCCAAAAGGGTCTTATTTTCAAAGTACTGAAAGGATTTTCTGGGGAAAATATCCCAAGTAGCTTAGGTAAAATTCAAATTAAATCACACTGAGTGACTGAGGGATGACAGTGACAGAATTTGGTGGTTGCAGAAGGTAGTTCTAAAAACAGGCATGTGCATGGCTTCCTCAGCGGCACTCTTGATTTTGAAGACTCATTCTAGGAACATATTTTCCACTGAAATGTTGTGTCTTATAGAGCTCCTGATGATAAGAGCATGCAGGATTTGAAGGGAAGGATAAAAGCATCCTGCTCTTAGGAGAAAAGACTGCAGAGGGCTCTCAGAGGAGCTGGAGGTGGCTGAGGAAGGTGAGAGCAGAGCTTGATGAAGGCTGCTGATTACTGGAACTTGCACAGACCAAGCACTGAACACCATCCAGTGAGGAGAAACATTAATATTTCAACTCCACTTCCACCATGGCAAAGCAAGGTTCTGAGGGACTGGCATGCAAAATGTATTTTCATATATCTTCCCTAATTGGTCGTGCATATTGAGTTAAGGGTAGAGAAAAGGGAAATGTTGGGAGGTGGGAAGGATGGAGAATAAACACCTGCTGATTTGCTCACTACTTTGGAGCTACATCTGTGGAAGAAAACACTTCTACAAGTCTAGAGTAGGCTGCTAAGATCCCCATGTTTTCTGCACAACAGGTTGTTACTTCCCATCTTAATTTAGCAAGACTATTAAGATTTCTGTCTCTGGGGGTTTTTTTGTTGGTTTTTTTTGTAAATTTTTTTTTTTTTTTTTTTTTTTTTTTTTTTTTTTTTTTTTTGTTGCTCATCACCCTTCAGCTCCTTGCTGAAGCTCTCCTTACAACTGAAAATCTTGCTTAATCAAGCACCCAAAAATGCAGTTAGAAAACTATGAAAAAGCTTGGATGGTTTTTGGGCTGGAGCTAAGACAAAAGAAGGGACACAGAACCCAGCATGCACGGGAGTCCTGACATTGCAAATTGCTGCTGCAGCATTCCCTGAGACATAAATCAGGCCAGTCATGAAGGGGCTGCTCTGCCAATATACATAGAGAGAAATACTAGAAGGAAAGCAGCAAATCTGCATTAGATCCATCTCTAGCATAGCAGAAATCCTTTACACCAGTTAGATGAGAGAAACTGATGTTTGCAAACCACAGAAGGTTTGGCAAGGGTAAAATTCTACATGCTAATGAGCCCCCAAAGAATTTTGACCTGTGAAGGATATTTAGCTACTGAGAAAGATTTATATCCAATAATACACAAAAGTGGAAGTGAACACAGAGTATGAGGAACTAGAAACATACTACAAACACCCTCCTGCTCACATCAGCATTGAGAAATAATTCAAGAAAATAGCAAATATACAAACAGTGAGAAAAGTGAGAATCCTTAGCCAGAGAAATTCCTCGGTATGATCTGTCACTGTCTGCATTTGCTATTTAAAAGCCTTATTGCTACAAACTGCTGTACTAGGTCCTTGCACAGACTCTGCTCTGGAGAACTTGTTGTCTGCCCAGTCACTGTCAGGGAGGTTTTATCTTACAGTGGCACAAGAGCCCAGTGATGTATTATTGATAGACTGGGCATTAACTGAACACAGATTTCTCAAGCCTCAGGTCGATGGAACAACCACAAGGCCATCAATCTCTCACCACCACTATACAGATGTGTTCACCCTCTAAATGACATTTCACCAAAATAGTTTGCAATAAAATTCCATATTAATCCTTTTCAGACTGTGGTCTCATGAAGTCAGAGGTTTTCTCAGCCAGTTTTCTGCCCACCTGCAACACCAGCCTGATGCAAAAGAAGATTCCATCCAGTGAAGTGACATCAATGATCTGCTGTTAGAGCAGGCAGTTGCCATTCCCTCTCTGGATACTTGCAGACAATGCACAGACACGTCTGTAATTGCACTGGGTCTGTCTGGGCTGGGGTTCATTGACCCCAGAGTGCTGTGCTTTGCCCTGGGAGCTGGGAAGGTGCTGATAACACACCCGTGTTTTGGCTGCTGCTGAGCAGGGCAGGCACAGCATCAGTGCTGTCTCAACATTCCCCCATCAATGGGCTGTGAGGGGGCAGGGTCTGGGAGGGGACACAACCAAAGGTGTCTTCTGGGCCATCTGATGTCAGCTCAGCCACAAAGCCAAGGAAAGGAGGAGGGAGGAAGGACTTTTGTCATTTACCATGTTTGCCTTCCCGAGTAACCTCCACACCTGCTGAAGCCCTGCTTCCCAGGAAGTGGCTGAATATTGTTTGATGATGGGGAGTAGAGAATAAATCTTACTTTTCTCCTCTTTGCTTGTGCATGCACAAAATTTGCTGCTGCCTTAGTTAACTCCCTTATCTCAATCTACAAACTGCCTCCATTTTTCCCTTAGATTTTAACAGCTACACACAATTGTTATAAACAGGTAATAAAGATTCCTTAAAGAGTGTAATAACCAATATACCTCAGCAAAGAGAACAGTGGATTCAGAAGTCAGTCTCTTTCTGAGGAATTCAGGAAGTGTGATCATTTGCCAATGCCCACATTTAATTCACAAACTCAAACTCCAATTCCTCTGCTAGTCCGTTTGACCACTGCTGCACACCACTCCTATTCACCCTAATTAAAGGGTCATTACAGGAAATTCTTAAAGCAAAAGCTTTAAAGGAACAAGTTCTGCCACTTTTAAAGTTTTTTATTTGGTATTTGGCTTCAAGCAGAAGGAAAAATTTGCAACCTAACCTTGCTTATTTATTATTTAAAAGCATGTCAAGGCAGAAGGTTGCCTTCAGCCACCTGTTGAAACCCTTCACACTAGAGAGCAGATTCAGCATTTGCATATTTCCAAATCCTGTTTAAAAGCAGACAGGAGATTACTTTCATGGACACAGCTCATCAGCATCCAGCCCTGTGCCTGGAATCTCATATGAAGAGCAATAAATTAACACTAAATAATCAAAACCAACAGAAAAATAATGGAGAGATTAGGTTTCAAAATGATATTTTTATTGTAACTAAACAAAGGACACAAGCTCCAATTAACATAAAAATTTTATACTGAGTTATGGCAAACACAGGACCAGTATGCTCAGAGCACAGACAAATGATTTTCAACTGAAATTTAAACACAGGCTGAAATTCATCAACTGAAAAGCAAAACTTGGAATACACACGAAGAACAGAATATGGGATTATTCTTTTAATTAAGTATACCCAATTATTTGGTATTAACAATTTAAAAGTATTTAAATACATGCTGAAGTAGCTAAAGTTAAAATTATTAGCAAGGTATGCAGATATAAAGTTACAAGAAGTATTTTGGAGTTGTATAAAAGATGTAGCTTTTCACCCTGACAAAGCCTATGCAAATAGACTCACATAGAGAATATTCTCTGCCTGCATGCAGTCCTGCTGACACACTGACTGAACCAGCTTTCTGGCACTTAACCTGCAGGAAGATTGACTCTCACAGCATGTAGTCAGTGATGAAAATCTCTGTGAAAACCATCTTTTGGGCTAAGATGAAACAGAAACAAGTTTTTCAATAAAATAGGTCCTATCACACACTTGTTTTGAAGGGGGAAAAGAAATCACATCCTACTCTACTTCTATTCCCTGTTGCTAAATGGATTTTTTAAAAAGCTTTTTTGTGTGTTTTACATTTTCCCTCTGAATAGTTTATAGTCAAAATCTTATTTGAATTTGCAACAATCCCATCAATGATCTTACCAATCACCTAAGTCTGAGCTCAGAGGCTTTGCCTGTGTAAGTCACAAAGTCATTGAAATCTCACACATCCTTTAAATTATTTAAAGAAATATTTACATCTCCTGATTAAATATTCACTCAGGAATAAGTTCTGACCAGTTAATGTACACTTAGAAGTCATCCTTCCTCTGAATGTACCACAGCTTCTGTTTTTTGGTCAACACCAAAGGCAACTGAGCACATTCCACTCTGCTGCAGTTGCCTGTATCACCAGGACAGAGCTGCTTGGGAGGTTCAAAGTTGGGTAAAAGTGGATCACTGAGGGATTCCTAATCTTTTAAAGCTTGCAGAACATGTGCTGTTCAAGTCTGGCTGCCATGGGTTTGCCTGCTTTCAACAAAGGAAGGTATTCCCCATGCAAGCCCTTTCTCTGGTTGGTGTGCACATCCTGTGATCACTTTAGGTCACAGCAGAAAGCTGGCACTTGTGACTGGTATTTAAATGAATTTTATGTAATCTGTAGAGATTTCACAATATGCCAAATATCCTGCAAGCCCAAATGTATCACAATTACTTTAATCAGAATATTCTTCATAAAATAAAAAAAAAAAAACTAACTATTTATGGCTCCCTTCTTATTTCATCCACAGAAAATTTAAGTGACCAGTAAACACAGAACAGCAGCAAAGTGTTTAAAACTCCCAACTACTGCAATCAGCCAATTTACTTTCAGGACAGTTAAAGCTCTATAAAATTTTAATCAATAAATATTTGAAAACATATTTTTCTGCTATTTCCCTGGTTTAAATCTGCACGCATTCAAGTGAATACAATTCTTAGGCTTTTGATATTCCATGAAAGGCAGCAGGCAATTTTAGAATATCTTTACCACGTTTCAGGAATGTCAAGTAATATTCTTATACATTGTTTTAAAATTGCAAATATGCCACTGTAAAAATTTAGCATACTTTAAAGTTCATAAATTCTAGCTGTAAATTATAAAGTGAAAAATTAGTTTCTAAGATTGTATTTTGGTGAAATCAGTTTTATTCTTGAACTTTCATCTAACATAAGCATTGGCCTAAAAAAAAAAAAAAAAAAAAAGCACCTAGTGAAGTCAGATTTTCAAAAATCTACAAAGGGACTTCCATGCTGAAACCTCCAAGGTAATCTCAATTTATGAGGAAGAGAACAGCTCCCTTGTTTTGGGATACATGAACCATAAAGATTGTACTGATTTGAAATTTCAGTTTCACCACAGCAATTTCACACTTCAGAGACAATTACAGTAATTCTCAGGAGGATCTTGCTGTAAGCAGCTTTCTTTGCCAACTGTACAGAATACAAACTCAATAGTTGAACTAGACACTGACTTTTTCTAGAACTGTACATCTCACTGTACATATTGCTTTGGAAACAACTAAATACAATGGTCCATATCATGCAAGCCATGAGACTGTCAAAACTTCTTTTGTTCCACTAACTTCAAATAAGTTTGTACAAATAATTTAGCCAATCTAGATAAATACTGCACATGGAATTACGCTGAAATATGCTTGGGAGTTGATATTTTCTACAAAAATATGCTACTATGACTAAAAGCATTAAGTACTAACTGCCCACCTCAATATCACCACGTACAGTGCCATTGTCAGATGTGCTCTCTATTATGAATACAAAATCAAGAATGGTTTGTAATACTGGGAGCAAAATAAAAACAGAATAAAAACCCCAAACCACAACCCTGCTGGTTCAAGCTGCACTACATGTATTTCATATCAGATTTTAAGAAAAGTGTAAAATTTAGGCTACCATGAAATATGGAACATCCCAGAGTTAGTATTTTAGTTTTAAAACTGTAAAATTTACTACTAAGAAGAAATATTAATGAGAAAACCTTGACCAGTATGTAGTCACACATTTAAAGGCAGTGACTACAAGCAATTAGAAAAACAATAATGTAATCCAAGCACTGGCAATACCAGAAATGACTTGTTGACTGCACAGTAAGCAAAGCCATGAGATGAACATATTTATGTACTCTGACTACACTTGGTTAATGACTTTATACCTGAGATGAAAATTGAGAGGTAAGAGAACTAGTTATGGTGTAAATAATTATCAGATGAAAAACAAGCACAAAGATAGCTACATTATTAAAAATATATGCATAAAGATCACAACTGACATTTCCCCCCTTTTGATTATTTTCATCCTGCTATCCAGACAAACACTTTAACTCATTTTACTATGTGACAGATTGTGTTCTGATACTATTTTAAAGGCTCCTGTGATTCCAATGCTTTAATAATTCATGGAGCTTTGAGTAGAAGCAATATACCCTACTCTCTAGTCCTATGAAATTTAAGGCACCCATAAGTAGCAAACTTCATGCCAAGTTTCCATTCTAGGGAAAAAAAAATCTGATTTTTCCCTTCAACAGAAAATAATGATAACCATGAATTCATAAAAGTGATCAGAATGTCACATTCTCTGTCAGTGAGGCAACAGCTTAGTGATATTTACCTTAAAAAACCCCTAAATCTATAGAGCTACTACTGAAGCCAAGCAATCTTCACTAGCAGATTAGAAAATGTGTAATATTGTGATGGAACAGAAAGTTTGTATTAAATTCTGAGAAAGCTAAAAGGTAAAAGCAGAGCAAGGTCGGGCCCTACGTAATGATGGAAAAAAGTAAATGGGAAACATTTCTCCATGATAGATACACTTAATTTATACAGCAAACCTCCAAGTTTAATGGATCACTGTACCACAACAATGAGTGCAAACACATCTTTTTGTGGGCAGGAGCACTGCTAAAGAAGCATATTCTGTTTTCATCAGTATGGAACGACACTAAATCACTTCTTTGATGAACGGAAATTTCATTCCATATGTCAGAAAACATATCTACAATTTATTACCAGAATCAGCTCAAAACACTTCCCATAATCACAAAGCTCAAGTAATATGTAGCCATTAGACACAGAAAGATATACAATATTTTGGTTACAACTGCAATTGGCTTCAGATTCTGAAGCTTAATTCTTTGCTTCTGCAGCTTCCTTATCATGCTTTTCCTTTGCTTTCTCTTTTTCCTCCAGTTTTTCTTCTTTTTGAAGCAGTGACATAATCTCAGCAACCTGGCTGGTGCCAATATCAATATCTTCTTTATCAATCAATTCTACAACCTACATGAACATAAAATTAAATTCAGAGTGCATTTAGTTTTTACATGATGGAGACCTTTTCCTATAATAAATTTTGTTAAGAGAACATAAGTATTCAGTTGTCATGTTCCAGAAAAAAAGCAAATCTTTTTTTATGTGGAAGACAAACTCAAACCACAACCAGTACCCCAAAAACATCCAGAGGACAGAAAATAAAGCTAAAATGCAAACTAAAAACTTAGAACTGATAACCTTTGTGTGTGCAGCACACAGAGACATTTTAAAGCATAGGTAAAACAGACCCATTTATTTTATCTGTTTCAATGGAAAGTTGAGATTCAGTACCTGTTGAAAAAGTATTTAAGATAGTAATTCATAGGCTTAGTTTTATTTTAATTTAACATGACTTACTGTACTAGACAGGCACAAATTTAGAAAAAATTAAAAGTAGAGGGGGTGGGCCTTTCAGAAAGCAAATGAAAAAAATAATCAGTAAATGATTCCAAATTCCTTTAAATAGCTTTTTGCACAAATGTATTCTTGGCATATCTCCTCAAGTTCCTAGGACTTCTGCAATATATGCAGAATTTACAAGCACATTTTATCTGTATTGCTAAATATGCAATGGCTGTTTAGAGCAACAGGGAAGATAATCACCACTGGAGCAGTAGAAAGGAAAAATGTGTTTCAAAAGGCTGATACTGTATTTTCTAGCTGGCCAGAGTTTAAATGCTATTTCTGTACCAAGTAGCAGAATAACTTGTGGGAAGTAAGTTTCAGGGCAAATCTAAATTTACTAAGTAAAAAAGAAACAAAAAAATGAAGGTGAAAGGCAGAGAAAACCTGAGAATGTTCAGCAAAATGATAGAACAGGACAAATCAGGCAACAAATAAAAAGTCATTTACAGTGGACTTAAAGGACAGCTGGGGATCTGTTGTCTTTCAAGCACAGGAATACAGATCTCAATTAAACATCTAAAGTATACAAGTAGGCAAGAGAAGCTACTGATTTGTATTGATATGAAAGACATCTATGGGTGCTATGTCAAGACTTTTGCTAACAGTTGTAGTTCTACTCCCTCCCATTTGTAAGGAACAACAAAATTTCCATATTTTGCAGAACTTGACAGAGACATACAGGAAAACTTATCATTTTAAAGATAATGTGGCAATGGACATGGATTTTTTCCCCCCCAAAACACAATATAGATTATGGTTAACCATACAGCCATATAGATTCTCAAGATGCTGTTATGTAAGATCTATTTGTAATACACATCAAAAACCTCACTGGCATCAAGTAAAGTCTTGCAAAAGACTACACCATGAATTTATGCCCAAACAGGTCCAATGTTTGAAGGATGGTTAACCTTATTTTCTTTAAGAAGTTCACAAACTTACCTTAACAACATTATCTATATCAATTTGGCCATCCTTGTTCTCATCTAGTGCCTCTGCAATCCTTGTTAGCTTCTCCTCTGGAACCTTCTGAATTTGTTTCATTGCATTAATTAGCTCAGCAATGCTGATGAGATTCTTCCTGAAGAGAAATCACAAACTCTACATGATAACCAGTTACTCCAAAGGAATAAGGTTGACAAAAGGCACTACTGGAAGCTACTACACTGCAGGATGCTTGTAAAATTGAGTTAATTATTTATAATCCTGAACAGAATGCAAAAAAGCAAAAGGGAATTACTGATCAGCAAGCAGATTTTTATCTTACCATTGAATCTCATGCTCATAGTTTCCACATATTTTACCGAACAAATACAAGTACCCAGGAGCATTTGAAATAAAATTTTCTGTGCTTCCCAGACTGTGTATCTAATGCCCTTTGTCCCCTCATTCCCTATTTACCAAAGATACAGCACCATGTTTCTGGCATCCTTTTACATATGGAGGCTGGCTGACAGAAAATCAATGAGTCACAGGAAAACAAAAGCTGAGAACCCATCACTTGAACAACTGAGCTGTTTTGTTAAATCAGCTTCATTTGCTCCTGTCAAGGACCTGACTCTGAGGAAGGAAGGACTAGCAGGTTTCAGATTTAACTCTCTGCTCACTGATTTCATGACATTCAAGTTGTCTGCCACAACCTAAAGCTCTTGTTTGCCTGTGTATTTTGCTGGTTTGAAGAAACATCTTCCAGCACAGATCCAGCTGAAATGCAGGAGACAGTGAAGCCAATAAATACTAAACTGAGGAGCTTTATCAGTGTAGTCCCAGCACTTCTGGGCACAGACAGACTTTTATGCAAGGAACATTTCTCAAGCAGCCACTAAATGTCCTGGACGTGGCTTGATAATGACTGTACCATCCTGAAGGTTGTTAAAAGATGAGTCTTTGATAACTAATCAATATTTAAACTAATATTTTTCAATCATCCACATTCACCTACAAAATTATCCAGAAAACCATCCATTACAAAGTATAATTACATTCAGTACAAGCAGATTCTGCATTGTATTGTTAGTTTACAAATTCAGATGGTTTTGATCAACAACTTCTCTGTAGCACCATTCACATGGCTGCCTTAATGCCATCACACAAAATCTGTAACAAATGACCGTTTGCCCTGGGGACTGGAAAACACAGAGCTCAGAAGCAACAAAAGCAGAATCCCTTATTTCTGTTTAGTTATGCTCTTTGGGAGCTGGGATACTCACACAACATGGTGCAAGCATAGGCTAAATTAATACACCATTCATGACCACAAACCATGACAGTTTGTGTCACAGTTTCCAGGTATTTCAGTGTGTATAACAAGCATTATATGACTACTTAACATAGGATTGCCTGAAAGACTGTCCAATAATATTAAGACCTGGGTAAATGTTGATAAATGAATTTTGTAATGAAACTACCAGGAAAGACTTTTCATTGAAAATGTGCATGTTAAAAAATTGAAATGAAGTAAATCTTTTTGGAAAAGGAGTGTATAAAATGACCTCCTCACTTCCATTAGACACATTTCCTCCCTTGTCTCCAGATACCATAGACCCTTGCAATTTTTTTTCCTTTTATAACTAAATAACAACAGCTATGGACATGCTCAGACACTGCTGTGCACCTATTCAGTCAATGACACAAAGCAAAATTACTGAGTGAGTGGCATGACTAAGGAGATGATTTCACCTGTAATCCTGTTAGTGCCAGAGGCACTACATGGGCAAGATGGTAAGGTTCTAATCAACACTGACTTTCAGAGAACCCTCAGCACCTAGGGAATTATACATCCTTTTCTCCTTCATCAGTTCTACCATATTTAGCCTTAGAAGAGAGGAAATCTGCAACACTATTTTGTTCATTTTATTTTTTAAAAATCAATTATCTCAATATTCTAAACAACAAGTTATTCACCAATTCTTTTCTAACCACACATCAGACAAAAGCATGAGTGAAGGTGAACAGCCAGACACATCCAGTGCTCCCAGGCCACTTACCCAGCAGGAGTGTCCTCACCATCCAGCTTTGCATCTGCTGTCTTTTGACTTGTTTCCAATTCCACAATAATTTTGTCTATCTGACCAATCATTCGGTTCACTCTCTTTGTCAGTCGCTTGCTTGCCTTTGACTCTTCCACTGCCTCTTCCTCACCAGTTTTAGAAAGTTCCTTTATCTCTTGCAAATCCTAAAAGAAACGGTGAAGAGCAAGAAAAGCTTTAGCTGGTGTGAATTCACAGTAGACATTCACAACAGACACTACTGACTTCAACCAGCATTTCAAGACAGGAGCCATTTGTGAAGAAATACAAGTGTAGAGACATATTAAGCCAGATGTAATTAGAACAACAAATTCTAACACTGCTGCCTTTTTCATGCACCCCTTTCTAGACCTTTCCTAAGACTGGATAAGGTCCACTTTGCTTATCTTGGCAGTTTCTGTAATACTGACATCCACACTTGCTAAGAAAGAACTGCAGCACACAGCAGTCAGTCAGCTCCTGTTACCCCAGTCACTCTGGGAACAACAGCAGGAGCAGGATTCTCAATTGCTGGGAATTACTCTAGTGATAACAATTAGGATTTGAACATGAGGCTCTGCATTGTCACATACAAAGTTCATTCACTCAGCTTCTACCTTCAGACTAACAGACAGCCAAGAAAGAGAATCTTTAAATTTGTGGATCATTTCTGCTAAAACTAAACACAAACGGAAAAAAGAACTTCCATGTCCCACTCTTCACCTCATTATACTCCTGGATATCATCCTTCAATTCCTCAAGCTCCTCCTTTTCCTTTGTTAGTGATTTTTTCTGTTCCTGCAGCTTGGTGCAAGCATCACTCAGCACATCAATCTCCTCCTTGGTGATTTCCTCACCCTGTACAGAAAACATGCACAAATTAGTAAAGGCACATTTGTGATCTCCCTTCAAGATTTTCAGTGTTTTAGAAGAAAAAAGAAACTCAAGATTCTTTTTCCATGTTTGGAATCACTACTGTCATGTAGTTATTTTGAGGCCAATGCAAAGATTTTAAATGGTAAGGCAGTTAATTTGCTATGGCACATAATTTTTTGAGGTGTACCAGTAATAAGTTCAGTTAATGTGATTGATTACACGGGTTTTGGCTATTTGAAATTCCATACCTAATCTTGTTTTAGAATGTTTTGTTTCATTCATTCCTGGGTTAAGCAATTAAAACAACTGAGAAATAATTCACCATGCATGGGAAAAGACAAATTACACCAAAAAAAAGGTAACACTTGGAAAATTGAGCTGTAGAAAAGTTATCTTCAATAACCTCTGTGAGAATGAGGATGAGCACCCACAGTTTGTGAAGTACACTTTTCTCTTGAAAGCTGAGAAAAAATATGCACAGGCCCATTCCATCTATAGATAGTGCAAGTGCCCCCAAAACAGGAATATTAATTTCAATAATGCAGATAAATGAAAGAGATGCTCTGAGATGTTTTGTGCTGACTTCAGCTTCTGCATTGGTGAATTTTCAATTCACTAAGTAGTTGTATTTAATTGATAGAATGTGGTGAGAGAGCTAAAAGTGAAGGGCAGACAAGCAATTTATCATGGTTCTCACATGAATGATAAGAATTTTTACATTCAAATGTATGAAAACATGTGGTTATCCAGATTACCTTAATGCCTTCCAGCACTGGTGCTGTATCTATCAGTGCCTCTGAGTGCACTGCTGCACCTGCCCGTGCCACTTCTGGTTCAGTATCCATCACCATCTGGCTTTTTTTAGCTTGCAGAACAGTTGCTTCAAGATCTGCTGCTGGTTCCACCACTTTCTAAATTTAAAACACCTCATTAAGTTTCATTACAAAAAAAACTCCAAAACATTAGCTGTATTTACATCAGTAAAGAATGACTTATCAAAATAGAAATAGTTGCCAAAGTAGAAACACATACTTTTATGAGAAGAGGTTAAAAACTGCAAAATATGGTTTCACATTAGCATGCCCACTCTCTTCTGTGAGCTCCTGAGGCTTAATGCACTAATAAAGCAGGCCAACAGCTTTTATAGTGAAATATATACAACAACATTATCAGGTAGACAAATAGAAAAAGCCAAAGATAAGAACATTTAAAATATGGCGGGCAGAAAATAAAATAAATTTTAAAAACCCACACAAAACTACTACCTTTACTACAGAAAAAGAAGTCTTCTCTTACTGCTTTAATTAAGAAGGAAAAGAAATCAAAGATAAGTAAGACTGAGCCAACATTTTATAATAAACTCTTGCATTGCAGTCAGTTTAAATTTCTCTCACCTCTTCCATACATGGATTTAAAGTCCAGTTTTTTGCAGACAATACCCAGAGCAGAGATAATAACTCATAACATGCTAATTTTCACATCACTTGACATTTATTCCTCAACAGTTGTGAGCAGAACTTACCATGGCTGCAACTTCAAGAGTTTCTTTGGCTTTCTCTGCAGCTTCAGACATTTTCTTTTCTTCATTTTCTTTTCTGATGGCTTCCTCTTCCTGAAGTGTTGCTTCCAGCCGCACTTTATTATCTATTTTTTCACCTTCAACTTCTGCCACTTTCACTTGAGCCTCTTTGGCCTAAAAATAACAAAAGCAGTCAAACAAAAGAAGTGTGTGTATATATACATAGAGGTATGGCTGTATAATGTAAAATTAGATATACTACAATCTATCCTGATAATTTATCTCCCTATATTACATCATGTATTTTCAAGTACTAATGGTCTTTACATGGCCTGAAGCATTCATTCTTTTTTTTTTTTTAAGTGAAAGGTGTGTTTTAAATCTTCTTATGCTATTACTGTCTGCTGCCATGTAATCCAATATTGCCCTGTATTTGCTTTATCCTCATACCTCTCCACATACAACACAGTTTCTGCATTTGAAGGTCACTCAAACAAACCTATGATTTAGTTTTTCAAGGAAAAGCAAGGAACTGAGAAGAACATCTATTTGTCTGGATGGATTTTCAGTTATGACACTGGAAGTTAGTTACACACTATGTCCATCAATACTTACAGCACTGTCTGGTAGTGTCTGAAGGGTTGTTTTAAGCTGATCAGCTGGAGAAAGGGTATCTGGAAGATACATGGCTCTGGATAAAATAAGCAATGAAGTAGGAATTTCCTGGTTCAGGTGCAGATCTAACCACTGTAAGAGTAATAAAAAACACAAGTCCTCAATTTGAGCATGTTTTATTCTTTTTACAGATAAAATCAAGCAAAAGTAAATACTTTTTTTTTGCCACTACTTATCACTCAATATCCTAGTACAGGAATTACAGACTATAACAGCTAAGAATTACAGCCATTGCAACGAAATATATGAAGATGCATTTTGTTTCAAGAAGTATTTCAAGAAGTACTGAATGAATATCTGAACAAGCAATTTGTTTCACATGCATCTTAAAATCACAGAACCATTTGGGCAGGGTTGAAGATCATCTATCTAGTTCCAATCCCCTATGACAGGCAGAGACATTTGCCACTAAACTGTTACTCATGGCTCCATTCAAACTGGCCTCAACACCCCCAGGGATGGGGAGTCCACATCTCTGGGCAACCTGTGCCAGTGCCTCACCACCCTCACAGAAAAGAACTTCTTCCTAATATCTAATCTAAACCTGCCCTCCTCCAGCTTATGGCCATTCCTCTTTTCCTATCACTACATGTCCTTGTGAAAAGTCCCTCTCCAGCTTTCCTGTAAGCCCTCTTCAGGTACTGAAGGTGCTGTAAGGTTTCCTGGAGCTCTCTCTTCTCCAGGCTGAACAACCCCAACTCTCTCAGCCCACATTCATAACAGAGGTGCTCCAGGCACCTGTAATCACCTTAGTGGCCTCCTCTAGACATGTTCCAATAGACCTTCCTCTAAACCAGGAAACACCAAAAACAACTGATCTACTTGGTGAAAACTTCCTTAGAGGAAGATAATAACTGCCAAGACAAAGTTTCAAAATTGCAAATATATTTCAGATATGTTTAAATTTAAGTATCTATCTGCATCATCAAAACATCATGGTCAAAAGGCAGCAACCCACAGCTACTACATACTTACAAAGTGCATGTGACAAAAACTTATTAGGAAGAAGGACTGTTTTAACAAAGCCTTTACTGAGAACAGGATTAAAATGACTTCTTGGAATCGGGATGAAAATCAGAGCATCAGAGCTAACAACTGGAATTAGGTCTGTGTGTTCAGTCCTGCCAAACCATACCTGTTTAAGCTGTTCCTTGAGACGCTCCTCTGTCACACCAAGAGCTCTCATCCCTCGGGCACGACAAGCTGCCTGCAGCTCTTTAACAGTCAGGGTATCAACTCCCTCTTCAGCAATCATCTGCACAATGGAAAGGAAACTTGACTGTGTTAGAGCTCAAAACAGAGGCACCACCAGCACTGCACTGCCAAGAGTTACAACAGCCACTAGAGGCTGCTGCAGTAACACAAAACAGCCTCAGCTGCTCCCACAGCTCCAGCAGGGCCAGCCAACCTCTAAACTGGTATTTCTAGCAGCTCCCTTACAAATTATAGCTTCATAGAGATGGTCTTCTTTGTGATATAATTATTTTAATTTCAATTAATGGTAGATTAAAAAAGGTCAGTTTTTTCCTAACAAATAAAGACACTTCTGATTTTAAGTTCTTAAGCCTTTTTGTTCAAAGTTCTCAAAAACAAGACAATTAAAAGAGAAAAGGAAAATGTCGAGAAAAAAAATATACATATATGCACACACACTCATTACTGTTATGTGTCAAAATTATTACCCAGTGCCTATTCAGAAAGACTTACCTTGTCATCTGCTTTTATGCTCCTCAACCTCATTGTCAGCTGGAAGCGAAGAAAGTTATTTGTCCCAATTGACTGAAGCTCTAACAATTTACAAAGTGCCACCAGCTGAGGCCTGGTCAGATTGTCCAGTGTCAACTCATCTTCAAACAGTTTAGAGAATCTTAAGATCTCCTCATTACTGGGTCTTTCACCAGTTTCCCTGATCTGTGAGAAAAAAATGAACACACACAAAGCTGTTCAAAGCAAATGTTATGGTTGGGCATTATTTTGAATAAAAACACTCTTCTGATTTGTCAAGCACTTTGCAACAGTTTTGGGATAAGAAGTAGCACATAAGGAAGCAATGAAAGAAGTTTTTAAAAAAACAAACAACTTACTTACTTAGGCAAAAGATGGTGTTGACAGCTTCCAACAACACTGCATAATGTACATAAGATAAAACTAACAAAACAAAAATTAGATGCACCAGTACACAAAGCAGCAGGTATAGCTGAATTGCACTGCCATGAAATACCTCAAGAAATATGTATATATACATACACCTTTGAGTTTATAAATACTTGCTACAGGAGTTACACTGACAGGTATTTGTTCTGGTACCATACTTACTAAACAGAGAAATACATAAGATAAAGATGGGAAGATAAAAAAGAAATTCACCCAATGGCAAAAATTTTGCAACACTGGTGTCCCCATTAAATGCAGATTAGGACACTTAACTACCTACTTCTCTCCATAACCACATTTGTTCAAATATTCTTTTGCTTTCAATTCCTAGGTACTCTGCAGCACCTCAGTGCAAATGTTTTTGTACTTGAAGTTATTCCAAAGTATAAAGCACTGTTTGGGGAAGGACTCTGCATCCTTGGTGATGGCAGGTTCTCTGTAACTGCTTGTACAAATGCAAAGTTAAGCTTATCAGTGATGTGTTACCAATGGCTTCCTAGTCATTAAATCTAATTACTGGAAGATGAAATAACAGCTCAAAGAAGTAGAAGAAAAATTTCCTAGTCTTATCAGATCACAGTAAAGCATTATCACCTGTACAGATATTGATTTTTCTATTTTATGTATGCCCCCAAAAGCTTATTAGTGACATCACTGCATCAAAAATCTATAAAACTTACAATTAAGTACTCCCAGTCACTTAACATCTTTGGTCTAATCATATATATATACATATAAAACATTTCCCAGTACCTCTACTTTTTTTTAAATCCTGTAAAGAAAACAAAACTAGGTGACATGAAGTTCAGTTTGAAAGCCTAACATTACCTGTACTGCCTGATTTATCACGCCTACCTGTTTTACCTGTAAACTCAAATATTTTAGTGAACAGCTACTGAGTACAGGAAAAGGCAGAAATCAAGAGACAAGATGGTCTTGAGCCCATTAACCTCCAGGATACTTTTGTAGCAGAAAAAACATCTTGAAGAAAGGTCAAAGGCCTTGTTGCTTTACTTCACCAGTGCCTTCACCACAGGAGCCAAAAATGGCACTTCAAAAACACAGGAAGCATTTTCTTCCTTGTTTAAAGATGAATTTTGACAGAGTCAAGCATGTGCTTCTTGAAAATACAAACTGAAGCTTTCTAGTACATCAATAGCTATAAAGTAACAGAGACAAATTCTGGAATTCTGCAGGAGACATGTTAAGCCTGTAATCAAGGGCTCTTGCAGCATCAAATAGTTCAGCACAGAAGTTGCTGTGAAAGCAACTGGTACAGCGAAATGAGATCAATGAAGTTTGTCTCTGTGGCACAAATGAGAAATATAAAGCTGTAAAAAGCACACCCACACATATGAAATGCAGGGCTTGAAACTTCTTTTTTAGTCATCAGAGGAACTTGGGACTTCCTCCAGCAAATGCAGAGTGAACCATCATTTATTTCCATGGAAATTAACGGCCAAATGTAAATTCTCAGTAGCAGCTCTTCCAGAAGAAAATGAAATGTTCTGAACATGAAGCATGACAGTGGCACGTTCCCAGAGGCTGCAGGGGCAGTGCCTCAGCCACTAACTGCTGTAACCAACCACTTAAAATATTCTGCAGATTCACAAGAACAGAAACAGATGACTGCATAGAGGCTTCAAAGTACACGGATTTTGCAAGAAGTTACTGACTGACAAATTCTGCCACTATGATTATGTGAGGTGATCTGTGTGGCACTATCAACATCATCTTATCTCTGACATGCAGGAAAATCTTAAGCTATTTGACAGAGCTTGGAAAGTTCATGTCTGAAAGCCCTGGGTTTATGTGCCTATTTCTGTGCATATACACACTCTCTCCTAAGGAGGGGATCACTGCCTTTCTTTCAGCAAAGCACCTGGTGATGTTGCTGGCTCCACCTCTAATTCCACAGCCCCACAATTAAGAGAAACAAGAGAGAAATACTGTTCTGAGAAGACTTAAGAAGGCATTTTTCATCTCTCCAGGGAGTAGCTTACTCTCCCCTACAGTTTGGTGAAAGGAAATGCCATGAAAGACCATTAATGCAGGATGTAGACATCTGACACTTAAGTCTCTCTATCAGCAACCAAAATTAAATAGAAATTTGCACCAAGAACAGCAACCACATTCTAGCTAAACCTCAGATTACACCACATTCTAGTCTATATAGCAACTGTGCACTTAAAAACTGTTTTTACAAGCAGAATTAAATTTGACCCAAAAAATTGACTTTTTCCCTCATTAAGTTTCAATCAGTTAATTAGGAAAGAAGTCCTCACCTGTTTTTCATACCCCATGTTAAAAAAGGTCAAAACATAACATGAGTAACCACTGAGCACACCATGTTTCATGTTAGAGTTAACTTATTAACAAATAAATGAACAAGAAGCAAATGAGCAGAAATATAGTGGTTCCAGAATTGGAGAGTAAAAGCACCAGCTAGAAAACCAAAGTTAATAACAGGAAAACTTCACCACACTGACCAAAAAATAAATTTATCCTAAAAAATCTACTACATCTTGTTTCTTCAAGTCCAACAAAATAAGGGTATGCAACGATTACCATAGACCAAAAATACCCCAAAGTTTGGGTTTTTTTTGTAGGAAGAGAAAATACATTTTCCAATTTTTTTACCTTTTGAAAGAATGTTGAAAAATCTTTTGTAACATTTCCCTTGGCTGCTTTATTTTTTAAGGCCATCTCCTCAATGGTGTCTTGAAGGAATTTAGCCAATTCAAGCTTTACTCTCAATTCTTTCTTCAGTCTTTCCTCCTGTTAAAAAAAATGTTTGTTTTTAAAAGTTCCTGCCAGAAACACATGAACTAAATATCACTTCTGCCCCCCCCCAAAAGTTATGTGGAGTAATTCTGGATTTCTGCTATAATACACACATTGCAAAGGGGCATTTACTCTTCCCAAAGATCCCCAAATCACACTGAACAAGCTGAAGAGCTCACTATGTGCTCTGAAAGTGAAGACTTGTGAGGCTCTTTTGGTGGGTTTTTACACAGCTCTAACAATTCTGAGAAAACCTAACTAGAAGAAATAAAGTTGAAACAAAAGCATAGGAAGCTATTTTATATATTAAATATACATATGAAAATCTTTGTATCAAGGTTTAAGACTACAAATGTTACAATGTCTCTTTTAATACAACCAGAAAATAAAACAGCTTTATTTCTGCTTTGCAGGAGTCATAGAAAATGGAAATGAGGATAGTAGAAGAGAGGAGAGAGGCTTTCAACCCTGATAGCTTGGCACTTGCATATATAAAAACCAGGGTGGCACTGGTTCATTATTTTATGTTAAAAACAAGATCTTCAAAATAAGATTAGAAAGACAAAAGCATTACTACAAAACTGAAAAAAAATTCCAATGTTTTTAGACTTTTTCTTATTTCTTTTTCAAGAAATTTCTAATTTTTAAAAAGATATCACTGGATTATAAATTTAGACCTGCTTACCTTTTTAGACTTTGTCTCAAATGTAGAGGGAAGCATATTAGGGAACAACTTAAGAGCTACTGGAAGCAAAAATTCCATAAATGGAACAACAAGAAAAACCAAGAAAGGGACCAGGCGAAAAAGATCAGCACATATTCGAAGAAACTGGAAGGGAAAAAAAAAATTGATAAGCCAAAATTTAAATACTTCTTTTAAAAATAAGTTTTGATCATCTAATTATCACTTAGACTCACATACATATATTTGCCATGAAGAAATTTTAAAATAACACAATAAAAGGATGTGACAAAGTCAGTTTTTAGTGGTTTATTTCAAGTTGCTATATACTACAGAGTGCTGGAGTTTCACCAGTTTTCAACACTATAGAAAGTATTTCAAAAGCCTCAGTGTGTCTCAATAGGATTATTGAACAAGTATCTCATTTAAACCTCTTAAAAGCACCTGAAAACAGGAGGTGGTCATTTGTTGTCATTAAAGCTGCTTAACTTCTTTTATGCATCTTTATTTGTGCTCCACCACTTCTTACATGCATGAGCTACTACAGACTAAGTAATCAAGAATAAAATGAAAGATCCCTCCCCCTCTGCCTTATAACAATTGTAATGTACATTTAAATCCAGGGTAATGAGGCCAGCTTGGTAGATTTTTTTTTTAAACCACTGCTTTTCCAGAGCAGTAATCCTCTGAAGCAGAGGGCATTCGTAACTGAATCTGGAACTGCATGAAATAAACAATGTCCTTGTGATTTCTGTACACTCACAAACATATATATTAGGCTGTACAGTCTATTATCAAATCTTTCAGTAATTGTTGAAAGCTTAATAACTCTGTTTATATCAGGGAGTGAAGACCTTGCTTGACTCTACCTTGTTTTACAAAGGAAAAAAATGGTTGTTGGGAATCCCATCAGCTCCTAAATCAGAGGTACACTCTGGTACTCTACTGCCACAGCACTGTCATTCCACATCAAGATTTGATAAACACAGCTCTGAGTGGCAAAATCTGGCAACATAAATGCTATTACAAAGCAAACTCCCACTCCAGCTGCTCCCCACAGCTCATGGCAACCAAGGGGAACAGCAGCAACTACCAGCACAGATCCCATGTCCTCAGGACTGACTTACTAGAATACAAAACCTGTAAAACTTCATTCAGAATTTTTTTACCATATAACCAGCCAAAATCTTAAGCACTACTGTATGTGGAAGGCAAATACTCAAATACTCTACTGATTCAAAGTGCACATGCTCTACAGATTCAAAATTTGGCATTTTTTTCTTTGTATATAAAAAAATCTGGTTTCCCAGAAGGGATGCTTTGGTCCATTGTTTACAGGCTCAAGGATTTTTCCATTCATTCCAACAATAGAAGGCAAATGACTACCATGGAGTTTAAAAAAAAGAAACAAAAAAAAAAAAAAAGAAAATTTTAAAACTCAGAAGAAAAACACATTTTCCTTAAAAAAAAAAAATAAACCCTCAAAAATTTCTATAGAGTACAGAGTTCCTATTTTTCCCCAGTCTCTATTCTCAGACAGTGCGTGCAAGTATTTCTACAAAATCCACATCCAAGGAAACAGTTTTACCACCGGATTAAACCAACCTAATGCTAACCTGAGACAAGGTATAAAGAGCCATGAAGATGCACTGGCAGTCACACCACTGATCCAGCTAAAACTGACCCATAAATACATACACAGCCAAGGAAGGCAAAAAGGATCAGTACAAACCAAGTGGGGGTGGGGCAGGAAAACTTGATTTAAGCACCAAGCTTTTCACAGCAGCACCGACCCGGATCAGCTTTCACAAATCATGGAGCTGCACCCTCTAACTCAAGGAAAAGAGCTTTATGCAGGAACCTAATACAATGGTGTATGATTACACACACAGTATTTGGCAGCACAGCACCAGAACCTTGTGACTACTCAGTATCTGCTGCTACAGCTCGTGTATTCCACTGTTCCCTCCTCTGCAGGGAAGTTTGTAAAGCTGGCAGATTTGCCACAAACTCCATGTGTTGTGTTTGCCACCTCCTGAAGCACTCTGCTACAGGAGCCAGCACCAGAGCAGTTAGCTTTTTAAAAGCCTGTATCACGTTTTACTTTTTCCTGCCTTCTCTCCTAAGTGCAGTTATATGACCCTGCTGAATCCAAACCCTGTGAGCAATTGTTCAAGCAGAATTTTGGAGCTGACTTTTAGTTTACAAAAGCAATAGATCCTTTTGTATTGGCCATGATGCAATTGCTTGTTCATGTGGTTAGATTACTTGGATATCTTTCCATTATTGCCTTCAAAGAGGAAGGAAAGGGCAGGCAGAAATAACTCATTTGTCAGTCTGCATGAAGATAAGATTTCTCTAGGACCATCAGCTCATGTGCAGCTTAATACTTTTAAAGCAATATATACTTCAATTTTAATTTTATGTTTTTTGAAGTTCAGGATATAATCCAGCACCAAAACATTAAGACTTCTTTAAATCAGTCAGTATACTATAATTTAAGGTTGAACTGATTAAAAAAATGAACTGTGTTGAAACAAATTTGAAATAAGGTTTAAAGAAACTCCAAAAGGGTTTTGTTCAGCTTCAGGCTGGTTTGCTTTGCAGTGACCCCAGGTTCTGAGCCTACCATGACCTAAAACTCCAGAGACAGGACATCCTCTTCATCCAAAGACAGAAAAACAAAACCTAGATTAAGAAACTAACATTACTGTTGTTATTTAAAGTATATTTTCTGTATCTCCTACACTGGATTTGCATGTATATAAATGCATACATACATCTTTAGATAAGAGACAGGCTACACCAATGTAAACACTAATTTATATCTGCAAAGCCAATTAATACCAAAAGTGAACATTTGCACAAAAAGAAAAATCCAGGAAGGCCAAATGCCAGATCACTACTTAAACATATGGAAGACAGCTCTATTATCACTAGATAACAAAATCAAAAGTTAATCAAATGAATAAATCCATCTATTGATGGAGTATTGCTGCTGTTTATAAAATTTCTCAGAAGAATGGTTCAGTAAAGATGAAAGAGGCAGGAAAATCAATGGTTCCAATCTTCCCCCCTGGAGAATTTCTGATTCTGTTTTTAACCATGAATTAATTTGTCTCACTTGGCTTTCCAAGTTCCCCAAAGCTCCCAATAATCCAGCACAAACCAGAACTGCTACTTGATGTGAAGCCCTGCAGTCCTCACCTTCCCCTATCCTCAGTTACTCTTTCTGGCACTACATAATCCCCTCTCACGTCAGCACAGACTGTTTAATTTATTGCTGAGCAACGTCTCAGCTGGATCAGCTGCCAAGCATTCCCCTGTACCAGCCAAGGAAGATGGCAAAACTTAAGGAGCACAAAGATGCTGAGACCATCAAGCAGCACAGTCTGAGAGGAAACCACACCCAGGCAGAGACAGAAACTGCTCCACGTGCCTGGAACAACCTTTGCTACTTGTCTAACCTTGTGAATTTAGTAAGAACTTTTTCATACTACATTTAAGATGTGATGGGGTTTACTTACACATCAAGTTGTTCAAATGTGACCAACTTTTAGTAGGAAATTATAAAAACAATGAGCAGATGCTCATATTTTTGATCATTTGCTGGAAATTTTGAGGGCAGAGATGTGAACCCAGCACACTGTGTGTGCAGGTGTAGAAACTTCAGAGAGCCCTGCTGTCCACAGGTAGCACTGTGCACTCCTGCCCCAGAGCACACACACCTTCTGCTCTCCAGCTTTTCTTCTAAAACACATTTCATCAACAGCTGAAATGCTTTTTTGATAAAGGCAGGAAGACAGACCTGAATTTTTAATCTCTATAAACTGTTTAAACAGCCTGTCCTTAAAAACAGTAAAATGAGAACTGTCAAATCAACATATTTGATATTTTACCAATGAACTGAAGTTGAATATCAATGCATTTTTTACAAAAAAGAAATAAAATTAGCTATACCAGCTTAATACTTTACAGTCTTTTCATCTATGAACTCACATCTAATGTTTTGAAATACCCATATAACATTCCATTCTATTTCATCCAAAACCTGAAATTAGTATTGAAATATATTTATTATCCAAATTTGAAAGCACTCCCCATTTTGCACTCCAAATTTAATCTCCCTTGTCTTTAAAATGATCAGTTGCATTTTTATCATTTCATAAATTTAAGCAACATGCCATAAATAAAGGAAATATATCTGGTATGAAATTATTTCAGATATATTTATAACTGAGATAGAACATTATCAACCATGCATTTCAGCAGCTTTTAACCTGTTCAAAAGAACCCTTTGAAGCAACAAACATGAACAGAACTGGCACAGATACAACCTTTACTAGCAGTGTTTTCCCACTACTTTTCCAACTGAGTGAAAAAGCAGAGAAAATAACTGTATATGACACATGGTTTGGGGCTTGAGAACAAACCACAATTGCTGCCCACATGACAAAAATCGAAGAATACTCTGCTGTTCCAACAAGAAAATAATAAGTTTATCTTCAATAATGGGGAACACAGGAAAAAAGTTTTGGGGCAATACCGAAAAATTTTTAGTGTCCACATAGTGAGGAAGGAAGAAAACAACAGAGGAATTTTAAGTCTAGGAACAGACAACAGCAAGAACTAAGTCAGTTCTGCTAAAACAGAGCAATCCCTGAGGACACCCCAAGGAAGCTGGTCTTGACTCGGTACCTGTCTCCGTTCCCGACGAGACAAAGTGTTCCCGTGCAGGATTCTCCAGAGCATCCTCGCCGCGATTTTTGTGTCAATCCACAGCAACCGAAACCCGTGGTAATAGTGCTTCAGTTCATCCACAATCCTCTGCCCGATGGATTTTTTAACAACTTCCACTTCTGTTGGACTATATACAGGACCTCCTTCTTCCAGCTTCTTGTTTTTGTCCTTTAAGGACTTCAGTGACTTTTCAACTATGGAGTCATCTTGAAGGGGACGTGAAGAATGCCACCACCTAACTGGAAGGTACTGGGGACCAAAAACACCCACGGCTGCCAGTGGCGTCCATGAGCCAGAAGAGCTCGTAAGAGTGAAGTGTATTTGCTCAGATCCTTTAGTCCAACAACAATAGTGAGTTTTTTTGGAGTAGGCGTAAACAGGAGGGACACTAGTGCAATATTTAAAGTGTACAGTCCTTCAAAAGAAAAAAACATTCAAGAATTAGCAACAGGTCATCAGCTATCTATGTATATTTGCACAGATGTATTTATGTATTTATAAAACATGAAATTTGAGCAATATCTACTGCATATTGAGAAATACCTACTGTTCAAGGGAAAAAATACTTTTTGACTCTTAAAACCAATGTCTATACATGAAGAGAACACTTTGTTTTACTTCATGAAAAAAAAATAACTTGCAGGGAATTTTCCATTGTACAAATTTGAAAAGGTAGTTTATTTCACTCCAATTAAATAAAGAGCAACCACCACATGTGCTTTCCGTTTAGAAAGCTACATTTAAAAACTAATATAATAATACTAATTTGAAAACTAATATGTAAATTCATAAGTAACAAAATCCCTTTTATCACTTTGCTTGTTTGTGCAAAACACTTGAGACAAAAAAATAGAAGTTATACACTTGGGATAGGTGCTGAGTCATAGAATTAGTACCAGAGGAATCTGATTTCATTAGAGTTCCTCTCTTACTATCTCCATGCATCCAATTTTCCTTATTCAGCAGAACCTTTTGTAAAAAATTCCATCACAGTACTGAGCTGGGCCAGAGAGAACCAACATTCTACTTGCTCAGAACTCTTGTTCTTTAACTAAATGTAGACTGAAGTTAGCAGGGAAACACTGCTCAAAAACCACTAACATTCATATACACAGAAGAACCACATATGCAAGTAGGATTGTACACACTTTAAATAAAAGATGAGACAAAAATAAAATAGTGGATATAATATTTCATATAAAAGAGTTCCATTAGTGTCCCTCAAACTGAAATGCCAGCATTGAGACACCAACAGGGCAGAAATGACTGGGGTTTTTCTTCATGCAGCTCTTGTACTACCAAAACAAAATTAGAATGTGTTTTTGTCTTTAGTCAATGAATAAAAAAATAGGTGCAAGTGACTTTAGAGGTCTTAATAACATTTTAAGGAAAAAAAGGTTTATCATACACTTAAAAGTGCTAGTCTCACTCACTTAATTTTCAGACAGAAACACTTAAAAATTTAATTATTACATGCTGAAATAAGTTTTAATTTACTTTAATGGTCCTGTCTACCCAATATCATTCAAATAGAGCTTCGTGGGGAAAAAAAAAAAAAAAAAAAAAGACTAAGTTTTTACTTTTTAAAGACACTATTCTCTAGTTTAAACTGAAGGTTTAGCATCTGACCATTCAGAGGTCAGATAACTGCTGGAACATATATAGTTACCTAACACAGTCTCCTGGCTAGCTAGAAAATTACACATTTGCACAGATATTAACTAATAAGAATTCCAGTTTAATTGCTTTAAGAAAGTAAACTACATATTTAAAACCAGACTAAAACATTTGCATAAATCAATCCACCCTAAGGCATCCCAAAAGCAGAGCTCCAGGCCTTCAAGCCAAATTCCACCTACATACATTGACACTCTTCTGCATGCAGAGAGGAAGAAAGCTCTGACAGCAGAACTGGTTCTGAGTCTGCAGGGAATAAAAATTTTGCAAGAAATGTGCCTCTCTGAACACATTTTCACAAGAAGGATGTCAGACACACAATTTCTATCCCACCTGTCCTCAGTACATATCACCAGAGTCCCCTGGGTCATGTGGGGTACCAGCATTAGTTTGTTTTATTTTAAGCAGCAACATTACGTTAATAGCAGCTTTGGTTAGAGGGAAAAAAAAAGCCAAAACAAAAAATCAAAACCACAACAAACAAAAAAATCCCACCCCAAACCTCCTCCACAGAATAGGATTTTCTGTCCCAATATTCTGCTACTCATTTCATCACAGAATCCTAGAATGGTTTGGGTTGGAAGGGACCTAAAGACTACACAGTTCCAACCCCCTGCCACAAGCAGGGACACCTTCCACTATCCCAAGTTATTCAGAGCCCCATCCAGCCTGGCCTTGAACATTCACAGGGTAGGAGCATCCACAGATCCTCTGGAAAACCTGTGCCAGGGCCTCACCAGCACAGAGCAAAGAATTTCTTCCTTATATCTAATTTACACCTACTTTCATTCATTTTAAAGCTATTCCCCCATGCCTTGTCATTCCATTCCATTGACAAAAGTTCCTCTCCTGCATCCTTGTAACTCCTTTAGGTGCTGGAAGGTGCTGGAAGGCTTCTGTGGAGCCTTCTCTTCTACACAAGTGAAGAACCCCAAATTTTTAGTGTGTCTTCATAGGAGAGGTGCTCCAGCCTAACAGGTTTAAAAACATAATTTTCCAGCTTCCCAAGAGAGGTCTTACATACTAACATACCAAAACCAGTGTTACGGGTTGATGAAAATGTTTCACATATTTTAAAAAATTAATCAAAACAAATTCTACAGCAAGTGATATAGAACTAACATGTCTAAGTAACAATTGGTTTGTTTTGTATTAAAGGGTTGTGTCCAGAAACACATCCTCATGTTAAAATGAAAACTCAGGAAATCAAAGAATAGGCCCTGTATCCTGAGCAGTTAGTTTATAAATGAACTACAGAACCTGTACTTAAACATTGCAAGGAAAGGTGTTAGGAAATTCTTATTTACAAGTATGCCTTGTGAGCCAAGTCAGAAACAGAGAATGGATTCTGTCAGCATTCAACTCCTTCAGTTCCATAAGGGCACACAACAGCTGGATTTGTTTTCAGAAGAGGACACCATCACCCAAGGCTGCAACATACAATAAACTCCTTTCTTTGGGTTAGCAGGGATCCCACTCAGATGCTCTACACTCTCATCTGTCAACTGTGATTTTCAACTGAATGTTTACTCTATGCAACTCCATGGACAAAGCACACAAGAAGCTTATCAGATCCCATTACGACACCTGGAAACACCCAACATAAATATTCTGCTGCTGTCACATCAGAAGTGAAACAAAAAGGGAGGAAGTTGGCAAAAAGGGGAAGATTTCACTTTCTTTTTCCCACACACAACCAACCAGGTGAAGCAAGTAATATCAGACTTCCTTCTTTAATCTGTCATTAACACAAGCTGAAGCTAACATTTCATAACTTTGGACTAGATTTAAACCTACATTTTAAGACAGTATACTAATTGATAGTTCAGAAAAATGTTCATATTTACTCACATTTTGTTTGCCAGCCTCAGGGATGTACAGCTAAGACATGCCCGATCTCCCAAGTTACCTAAAAAAAAATACCAATAATTAGCACCAATTCTGAAATTCAGGAGGACATTTATCCATGCAGTGAACTGCATATAAATACATGAGTGAGAAGATTGATCTTTACATAGAAATGGCTACTACTGAAAGCACAAAAAGATGTTGCTTAACACAAAGAGTTGAACTCTGTGGATGAGTGAGGTTGGTTTGTTCTTGTTCAACTGTCTGATGACAGGTTTCCAACTGCCCCAGGCAAGAAACTATATTGAACAGGAACTTCACAGAAAGCAAATGTAATTTTTTAACAGCTCTATGACAACATAGTATCAGATGATACAAAAGGAGCCCTTGCCAAGTGTTTGGGAATTAAATGGCTTTTTGTTTTGTTTTAAGCAAGACAAATAAAACACAAGCAGGAACCTAAAGACACTTCACTAGAGAGGTGGAATCACAACACCATTTCAATACACTGCTGCTCATTTTGATTAGCACCTGGTAAAAATAGCTCTACCCCATGATCTCTCTGCAAAGGATACAAATTGTCTTGAAGGGAGGGGTGAGAGTCTGACCCAAAGCACATGAAAAGTTGGCTTTCCAGAAAACACTATATCCCTCAACATGAATTTAATTTGAAACACTATCTCTGAATCAGTGCTAATAGTAGCTAATAATATCCGAAAGGGTTGATACCTAGATATGAGCACTCTCTATCCAGGTACACATACAAACATCATCCATTCTGGAAATAAATTGAGAATATCATCAAATCATAAATCATCTAAGTCATGTGCTTCAATAAAGGGCCACATTTGAAAGCCTTCTGATTATGGAAGAAGAATAAACAACATAAAATGCTACCTAGTGACTGCACACAGCCTACAATCCCTGAAAGTCATCCCTGACCCCACTAGAAAAGAGTTCATGTTCCTAAAGTAACTTTAAAAAAGCAAATCTTGTATCAACACCTTGCTGCAGTAATTCCATAGGTAGCTACTACCAAGAGCAAAATGACTTCTGGACAAATCATAAAAAAATCACATGAGCAAGACTTAAAACATATTGACTCTTTTTGGCCAGTCTTTTCAGAATTCACTGTAACCAAAATAAAATTGGAAGGCTGGATAGAGTAGGCATACTTTGGTTTGCTTCTCCTATCTGGAACCTACAATTTCTGTCAATCCTAAGAGACAGAAGGATACAAAAGGTCATTTGAGAGATCTTTGGTACACCTTCCCACCATCAAAGGCAAGGTACAGCCTATGACAGAACCTAAAGTAGACACCTGTATCTGAGAAAAAACAGCACCCAATGCTGATGATTAAAAGCCTTCCCCAACAAAATGCCCTAATTATTAGGGGAAAAGAGATGCTGCCAAAATCAGGTGGGACAATCAGAAGGAATAGAAGATAAGTTAACTTATCTGAGGAAAATCTTGATTATCAAGGGATGTCCCCATGTTAAGTGGGCTCTGAAGTAATTACAGCAAAAGCTGAGGCATTATCAAGTCAAAGGATTTACCCATGTCAAGTTGTATCAAACTCTAACACTCACCACCACTGCAAATAGAGCCAGGGAAAAACTGTCTGTTTCCAGCTCAAAAAGCAATTCCTAAGAATCTCTGAAGGCATTGTGATTCTCTCTGATATTTACAGAAAGAACAGCAGCTAAATTACCTAACCCAAGAGGCCAACCCAGAAGGACATCCCTGACCTCAAGGAGCAGCTGAGCAAAGCAGAGAAGTGCTCAGTGTCTGGAGGGATAAGTCACAGCACAGTAATCTGTCTCACCCCACAAAGCCTCATGTGCCTAAAGCAAGAGTCCCACTAGGAGAGGCCACTGCCTGCTATGGATAGGTGCCTCTAGAACTAAAAGGGATGATCTGGAGCTCAAAACTGGCTTGGAATTTCTTAAATAAAATTCCAAAGTTTTCACTTCATAGTTCACTTCACCTACCTTCCTTTGAACCAGGCACACTAAATCTTAAGGAATGAGTCAAAGAACAAAATTCCAAGGTTACCATAAAAAACCATGCTGACTAAACTTCTTGTACAACATGTTCAGAGTGTGAACAGCCTCACAGAAAATGTTAATTCCAACTTTGCCAGTTCTGACAAGAGCTCTATAGGTTTTGCAGTGTCCCTTAAAACCACATACCTAGGAGTAACCAGGTCTGAAATAAAAGGTTTCCTTCAGAAAGGGGCAAAGTCCATAATCCTCAGTTCTGGGATAACAGCGACATCCAAAAGTATCTGAACAAGGTGAATATTGCTAAACCACACTCAGCACTTTTCATTTAAGAAACCTGTATTGGCTTAGTAAGAAAGAAGGGCACCAGTGTCAGAGAAGCTGTATGCTAACACTTTCCTCATGGAAAAGTAGTCATGGGAAACTTCATACTTGAATTCAATGAAGCACCAAACCCAAAGTTAAGTTAGAATAGCCATACTGTTACTATGTTTAGAATTTTTAAAAATAAAGTGCTATCATGAAGTAAGTCCCTAGAGAAGTGTAAGCTTGCAGTACTTAACAGTCTGATCTTCACAGGAATAACATTTAGGATTCTTAGAAGCACTTAGCTTTAACTTAATCTTAGACTACTTACAAGTAAAGCAAAGAAGATGAGCTAAGTAAAGCAAAACACTACAGAAAAAGGCATACACCATATAAGAATGTGTCAATATTAGATTAACACCCCAAATAAAAGTATTAATTGTATCATAACCACAGTGCACCACAGCACATCAGTTATTTGATTCTATCACAGCATTTCAGCTTAGGTTGTCTAAGATTTATAACAACCAAAATTGCAGCAATCATTAGCAATACTTTTTATGCCATGCCACAAGAATAATCAAAGCTCCCATCTAATTTGAAGGCACATGGATGTGCTTCTTCCACATTTTAAATAAATTGGATGGTTAGGATGCCCCAGGATTTTGTTCAGGATATGGTCCAGGCTTAACCGAAATAAATGACTTTATAACAGCAGCTCACAAAATCAGTTAGAGGAAGATACCACACCTGAGTGACTATTGGCAACCAAGAGGACAGTTGTTCTTTGCAATGAACAAGAATCCCTACAGCTCATCAGGTCTGCCTGGATGTGAGTGTGCAGCTGCCCTGCCCTCAGTGACAGCACTCCCATGGGGAGTCAGGGCTGTGTGTAAGGGACAGGCAATTCCTCACTCATCCCGGCCATTCCAGCTCAGGGTTCTGTGTAAGGGACAGGCAATTCCTCACTCATCCCTGCCATTCCAGCTCAGGGTTCTGTGTAAGGGACAGGCAATTCCTCCCTCATCCCGGCCATTCCAGCTCAGGGCTGTGTGTAAGGGACAGGCAATTCCTCCCTCATCCCGGCCATTCCAGCTCAGGGTTCTGTGTAAGGGACAGGCAATTCCTCCCTCATCCCGGCCATTCCAGCTCAGGGTTCTGTGTAAGGGACAGGCAATTCCTCCCTCATCCCTGCCATTCCAGCTCAGGGTTCTGTGTAAGGGACAGGCAATTCCTCCCTCATCCCTGCCATTCCAGCTCAGGGCTGTGTCTCTGGCACAGGCAATTCCTCCCTCATCCCTGCCATTCCAGCTCAGGGCAAAGAGCAGCCAATGGCCTCTCGTCACAAGTTATCAGCTGTTTCACGCCACTAAGCTTCACCAACCAGAGATATTTAAACGGCCAAATTATCTTCATTATTAATCAGTATCACACAATGCGCTTCCTTCTTATTTTCCTAAGTTTTCAAAGCCACTTGGAAAAAGGCAAATTCATGTTTTATCCCTAACACAGACAAAGAAAACACCGCCTTGTGCTTTCTTAAAGAGAAGCGCATGACTAGTGACAACCCCACCTGACACCCAAGCCACGCCGAGAGCAAGGCAGGCAGAACCGAGTCGTAGTAACGCGTTCCTGAACTTTAACAAAAAGCACGTGTTTTTTCCCTTCCCCGACCAGCCGGCATTTAGGAGACACGCGTGTCCCACTGCCCTTAGGGTAAATCATCCCCTCCAACCACGCTGTGCGGAAGCACATGCGGCGAGGCCGCAGCGGCCGCCGAGCGTGGGCCGGGCCGGGAGCAGCGCCAGCCTCGGCGGACGGAGCGCCGGGGACCCGGCCGCGGCCCCCCCCTCCCGCAGCGGCCTCTCCGCCCCCGCCCGGAGCCCCCGGCCGCCTCCGGCCGCCCTCCCTCCCCGCCCTCCCGGCCGGGCCCGGCGGGCCGGAGCGGCGGGGAGCCTCACCGGGCTGTGGCGGGCGGCGCAGCGCTCGGGGCAGGCGGCAGGCGCGCCGCCCGCAGCTCTGCAGCAGCATGGACGCCATGGCGGCGCTCGCTGGGCAGGCGGGCGGGCGGCTCCGGCCCCGCTGCTGTCCCACCGCCCGGGCCGCGGCGATCCCCGCACGCCCAGCAGCGCCCGGGAGCCGCGTTCAGGCGGCACCGCCCCGCGGCGCCGGGCACGCCGGGAGCCGTAGTCCGGGAGCGCACGGTGAGAGCGGCGGTGGCGGCGGGGATGGCGTCACTGAGGGGCGGGCGGGGCCGCGGCTCTTCCCCGCAGCTGCCCGAGGGAGCGGCGGGACGTGCGGTGGCACCGAGGGTGGTGCCGGTGCCGGGGCGTTTGTCTCGCTCGCAGCCCCGGTTCCCCCAGGCCGGGAAGGCCACAGGCCGTGGCTGCTGTGAAGGGCGGGTGCCGGCGCCTCACGGAGCCGTGGCCACACACGGTGCCAGTGCAAAGTGCGGCGCTCCAGCAGCGCGCAGCGCTCTCCGCTTTGGCAGAGGTTGCCTTGGGTGATGCCCAAGGTCCCTTCCAGCCTGGCGATCCGCGCTGTGTGCGGCCGTGCTCCCGCTCGCCTGCGGCCCGCGGCTGCAGCGGCAGTTCCCCTGCACACGCGTGTGTTGGTTATGGATCTCGGGATGGTGCAGAAAAAATGGCTCTCTGGTGGAGCTGTGATGGCTTTGATAGGAAATAGCACATAAATCAGTCGGTTGACAGATGTGCCGCACTAGTACTGGTTAATAGTTGGACTACAATAGTAGTTATTCTTCAAATACGAGTCGAGTTCTGATCAGCAGCAGGATGTCTTATCAAATACTTTAGTACTCAGTTAATGCAGTATTACGTGTTACTTTATTTTTAACTATATTGGCAGATGCAGTGAATAGCAATAATCAAACTGCACAAATTGCAATTTAACCCGACAACAGTGACATTTTACAAACTGTGTGCATGAGGTTTGGGTGTTAATGCCTTCCTTGTTCCAGAAAAAATGGGGGGAAAGCTGCTGGGACTGTGTGTGGACAAGATGGCTGCCAGCCCTGCCAACAAGATGGCTGCCCCAAGGACAGGGCTCCAGGGGATGAGGGAGCCCTGGGATCAGACCTCTCCTGCCTCACAGGTAACTCACAGCACCAACCCTACACCTGCCTCAGCCCCAAAGAAAATACGTGTGACTTAACCTTATACATGAGGGGTAGCAGAAGCCTTCAGGTTTTACCCAAAATGTGACAGAAAACAGTGTCCTGGAACAATAAAAAAACAAGTGAGTTTGCAGTTTATCTGCCCATGCTTAGGACTAGGCAAGTGCAGGAAATCAGCTGGTAATTTTATAGAGTTCTTTTATGTATTTAAAGAAAATGCTTGGGGTTTCTCTGAAGTATGAAAAAATTTAGATGACATTTATATTATTTACACTTTAATTCAAAAGTATTAGTGAAGATGGAATATGCAATTGTCATGACTATTTAAAAAATTCATGGCACTTTTCTCACTATGGCTATAGAAATGTTAGTGTTGTTTATGTTTAGTGATAATTAACAAACTAATAGGTATTATTATGTATGTACTTATTAGAGCTACTTTTTAAATGTTAGGCTCCCAAATGCACTGCAAGATTTTTAGCCAGCCATGTTTGCTTTACAACTACTTCAATAGGTACTGCATTTAAATGGTTAAAATGATTTAAAATGTGCAACTTGACAATAGCGCTTTATGTTAATGGCAGTCTTGAAAAAAAACCAACCAAACAACATCTTCCCAATCTACACATCTCTCACTAGACTGCATTTGTATCTTTCTCTTGTTATTCATTTTTTCTTTCTGGTTGGCTGATAACAAAACCAAATGAAATGGGGCAACTAATGGCAGTTCCTCTAACAAAGCTGCTTAATTATGTAGAAACATTATATGAAGCCTATACAAGAAGAATAATATGCTCTGAAGTCATTAAACTGTTGACAAGAGATTTCAGACAGCAAACAGATGATTACAGAGGTCTCAATACATTTATGCAGACAAGTAACCAGCCTTTCAATAGTTTCATTAAATTCATTAGTATTCAGGGTGGCAGACAATGTAGATGCATGGGCCTTTTCAGAGCTGAATTCGTTATGTTTTTGTACAGTCTTTTGTTCCAGATTTGTTTATACCTGGAAGTTACAGGGTTTGCTACTATATTTGAAAAGGATTGAGAATACCTCTGTGAAAATTTCCCAAATAGATACAGTTTAAAAATACTAATTGATTGCATAAATTTACCAAGCATTGTGAAGCAAGGATTAAGAAAAGACTAAGAATTAAAAATTGTTAAGTATTTGTACAAATTGCTCCTCCATGAAAAGGCCTAGTGACTGTAGGTGACACATGGGCCTTCCATAGGCATCAGTTTTTGTTTTAAAGAAAAACATCTTCTGCTCTAGCCAGAGCAACAGCCCATGAGCTCACAGAGAAAACACTTATGCCCAGAATAAAGCCCAATACCACATAGTTAATAGGGTTTTGGGGGTTTTGTAAGGAAAAAAAAAAAATCAACTGCTTCACAGCCATTTTAGTCCTGGTTCTTAAAGCAACCACATTGTCTGGAAAAGTCGTCAGCCATCTTGCTGAAAAATTTTTCCAGCAGGAATAGGATGAGAGAGACTAAAAGGAAGAAATATAAAGCCTTCTTTCTAGATGACTGTATTAAGGATCTGAGAATCGTTAAAATAAATGTAATATTTGAACAAAACTAAGATTAGTATTTCCTGTTAAATATATTTCCCCCCCCCGATATTAACTAGAGGCAAAAGCAAGGTAGGAGTTGTCTAAACCAATTCAAAACAACCTCCAAATAAAAGGAAATTTTGATGGTTATAGACTGTGTGAATACTGAAATACGTATTTTATTGCTGTATGAGCAGAGCCCAGTGATATCACAAAGGCAGGACTGTTCAACTTGTCTGAGAGAGGTATGATGCATAAAACCCATAAAAGCACAGAACAGGCCTAGGGCTGTGCATTACTTGCATAGACATGACAAAGGAGCAGATGAATCTTATAGTTCTTATTGAACTATATAGAAATCTATCTAGAAATTGGGGGGCAAATGTTTATATGAACAGGGAGGAGAACTGCAAGTTTGTCACCCCTTCCCTGAAGACATGGCCCAGGAAGCAGTCCTAGATGCTGCTGATGTTTTTAAGGATTGATAGCAGCTCCCTCACTCCAGCTTGAGGTGCCCTGTGTGACAGTATCAAATCTGAGACACTCCTGCCAGACACAGGCAGGTCGGTTTCCCAGTGTGCCCTGATGAGAAATGGAGCTGGCAGCAAAGGCAGGCAAGGCCGGGGAGATGGGATTCAGGGCATGGGGGAGGAGGTGCAGTGTTTGATGCCATGGGCTGTAAATGGGAGGAGGTGGGGGCATAATTAGCATCTGATGAGTTGGGAGGCACCTTTGCCATTTCACTGCTGCAACATGGTGTTTGTGTACACAGTGTGGCTCAGTAAGCTGTGTATCAGTACAAGTCCATAGACAGCCCTTAAAAGTAGAATTATACTTTTAGGCTGTAGAATCTGTTTCCATGGCAACCCTCAGGTTGCCTCCTTGAATAGGTTTAACAATACAGGATTAACCTCATCTTTATTCACCACTGTTCAGCGTAAATGTAAAGAAAAGGGAGGGGAAAAAACACATTGCTGTGTAGCAAGTTGCATTAAGTTTCTACTCCAGGGAGAAAGGCAAGAGATTATTAGTAGTTTTTTAAAAAATACTTCCATTCATTATCAGGGATTTTTAGAACAGATTCATGGGATACTGAAGCCTGTTGCTCTGTCAATGTTACACCCAAAGGTAAAAGTTCAAGTGGTGGCTGGATTACAGATTTGCTGTATGTACATCCAGGTCACAAGTTCACTCCTGTCTGTAAATGTGCCAAAAACAAGCAGCACTGGCTACACATTAGCACTAGAAACAGGCTGCCCTGGGTGCCTCTTCATTCACTGCTCTGAAAAGCCACACAGAGAGTGCCTTGATGGCAATAACAAACAGTCATGTTCTGCAAACAGTCATTCCTCATCCAAGGATAATTAACTACCTGCTCAAATTCAAGTCAAAAAGTGATATTTTAAAAGATTGCTTAGGCTTGACCCAAATTAGCAACACAGAATACAATACAAATAACATATTAGGTTGCCATTAGTTAAATTTGGCATGCAGGCAGGCACAAGCACAGCTGGAGGAGCAAAACCAGATAATTTTGAAAATCTTTGCAAATTGAGGGAAAAGCATTTGTAGTTCAGAACCACCGAGGTTCTCCCTTTTCCCAGCAGATGGAGCTTATGTGAAACAATCAGGCAGAGAAGCTGTGGAACCACAGAGATTGGGGTACTGAAGGAACACATGGGAGAAAGCCACAAGGTTCTGGCCAGGCAGTGTGCACAACAAAAAAAGGGAGAATGTAGCTATAAAAAGCAAATTGATTTAAACTTTGAGAAATACAGAGGGAGGGAAAAAAAAAGAGTCTTTAGTGTTACAAACACACCTGTTAGCTCCAGCTGATATGAGAGACTGAGATTTTGCTGCAAAATCATCAGTGCTGTATTTAAGTAACCTGTTGTGCCTCCAAATGAATCAGTTTCATTTTATGAATGACAGGCTTTAAAACTGTGCTTTTGGAGTTATTCTTTGCTTCCAGGATTTTTTAGGCTGTATGTGTGCAGGTTCCTGTCTGGAATTAGAAACATAGAAAGCCAACAATCTTATGTCATTATCTGCCTCTCAGTTAGGTCTTCTAAGAAAACACCAAATGTTGTATTACTGTCAATAAAAGCTCTAAATCTGATTTTATGCACCTATCAAGAAGCAGGACAGGAAATGCAAGTGACTGGGGAGGCTCTCCTCCACCCCATCCCAGATTTTGTACACCCATTCCTGCACTTCTTGTGTATAACAAAATTCCTGGTGAAGTCAGGCAGTGTTATAGGAGTACTGGAAAGACAGGAGGTCCCTGCAAAACAGAGATACCTTTCAAATTGCATCCATTAAAGACAAAGCAGATGGTTAGCACACCATTTTAGGAGAATTTTTACCTTTGTATTCTAAAAAGTAGAAAAATGTGCTACTTCCAAGGGCCGTTTTAATCCCAACAATGTAACTTTCTTTGGCAATTTTCGCTGCTTGTGGTAAGTACTGGTTTGGAGGGGAGCAGGTTAGAGCCAGCACATACAGCTGTGTATGACCTGGTGCAGGCAAAATGCAGCATTGTCCCTCAGGCATATTCCAGCTTTCTCTGCCTCAGAGGAGGTGAGCAGAGCTAAGCATTTCTGTTAAAAGAACAAGTGAAAAATACTGAAGATGGATATGTTCATTTGCTGAAGCCTGATGCTTACAATCCTGAGTAGAATTTAGCCCTCTTGGGCCTCTGCTGTCGTTACCTCTTTCTTCCTGGTTTTGCTGATGATCTTATCAGTCCTGCCTCATATTTTTCCCTTACAGTCAGCCTGAATAACCCTACAGGAATGTGTCTTTCCAACCTTTGAATTCACTCTCTCTTATTTACCTTTCAGCTTTAAACCTTCTATGTTTCATAATCCAGACCAAGCCTGTAACACAGATCTCACACTTTTTCATCCTGTTCTCCTTGACCTGACTAACACTCCCATCTTCCATGCTGCTGTACAATGACCTCTCCTTTCCAGCATGCAAGCCCACAGCCCCTCCTTTATTCAAGTCAAAGAGCTGCTTTTCTCAAGAGGCCTCCCCACAGAGATAATGAAAAGCAGATTAAGAGATTTTAAAAAGGAGTTGGTTCCTTTGGAATGGTCAGTGCACTTTCCCTTTCTACAACCATCCACTATACTGTAAATTTTCCAAATCAGCGTTTGTCTGGAAGTCTGTGCCTTGACCTCAGCAGGACCTAAGCTGTTGGGCCCCAATCCTACACATGCATATGCATGCCATGTCCCTTTGCTGTCAGAGACATTCACACAGAGTGGTAAAGGATCAGTGCAGTTATGTGTTTGTAAAATCAAATCCTGTTGCTTGCCACATAGAATCATAAAAGTCTTGGACAGAGATGAAAATTAACATTTTAACCTTTGTTTTTGTGAGGCAGAAAGAATGGTAACCTCCAAGGCAAGTGAAGTGACAGCTCTGTTGACAGCACTTGATTTGTAGATATATGAGAATCTTGAAGGGAAATACCTGTTAAAATGTGATGTGAAGCTGTAGAAAAACAACAAAGAGCCATCAGCACAAGTACATCCCAGTGGTGCTTTGCCAGTATCCTGCCTTTTTCTTGTGTGGCTGAATTTCAGGCACCAGGAACAGAAGACGCTTTGTCTGGGCTTTCCCATGTAATCAGCAACCTCTCTCCTGCCTGTCTTAGGCCTCTATTCACTTTATTACTATTATAGTATCCCCTAGAGACAGACTTGGGAGGCATTCACCCCCAAACATCCTGTTACCTCCAAGCAATTAGGTATTTTCTCAGTAGCACATTATATGCTTTAATCCTGGTTGCACGTGTGTAAAAAGCATGGCTAGCAAGTTGTGTATGTAAGAGAATACAAAGTTGATATAAAAGAGCTTTACCATTGGATATGATCACTATCCAGAGGAAGTCCCCCAAAGCAGGCACTCTCCTCTGAAAGCAATTTCAAGAGGGAATTTTGTGTACAAACTGAAGGCTTAGCTGGGGTCTGCAAATACCTAGCAGTTCATCAGCTGGATAGAGCAAGAGGAGCTCATTGGGACTGATCTGTGCAGCAGGTAAAAGTGAGCACAGGTAAAAGTGAGCCATCCAGCCTGCTTATCAGTCAGGGGGGCAGGCCCCACACCCATTCCAATATGGCACGTGTCAGTCATTTTCTAATCACTAATCCAACAGCTGAAAAAGGAAATATGCCCAACTGATATCAACAAAAAGCTGGCTCAGCAGCAGTGCTTCCCTGTTGTGGCAAGGGAACAGTTTTCTCCCCTGTGTGAGGCCTCTCCTCCCAAGGAACAGACATCTAACTCTCCCTGAGCAGGGAGCCTCTTGCAGCGTGCCAGCTGGGAATCAGGGCCCTGGGCACAATCCCAGCACCTGTGCCTAGTTTTCTTACAGAGCACAGCCAGCTGCTCTGCTAGGTCTGCAAGTGTCCTGTATACCCTATTTCTCTTCTCTGGATTGCTTTGGATAAGCAATGTGAATGTGCTGCTTATATTTGGATTTTTGCAAATTCATTGTTTTACATTTACCTTAAACTGATTTGTTTAAGAAACATATCAGGCCACTGATAAATGAAGTCATGCCATGTTTTTAATAATTTTTAACCAGTAGTGCCCAGAACCCCATGTAGTATTTTTGAGCGAATTTGAAGGTAAGCAGGATGTAACCACAGGCCACTTTGAAAAGTGACATGGAGATTGTGAGGAAGAAGTGTTTTTGATGGCTGGTGTTTGTCAGCAAACTTTTCTGGCAATGCACATGGTAGCAGAGAGTATATTTGACCCTGAGGGTTCACAGGCATTAGATAATTGTTTTGGCTCTGACTTAGTTCATGGCATGTTAGACTAGTCATTTCTATCTGTGACACCAAACTATCAACTGCAAACTTCCTGTGTGGAAATAATTATGCATCTTTTCCAAGTTTGCATTATGTTCTTCTGTATCCAATAGTTCTTGTGCAGAAAGGCAAGGTTAGAGTTAAGACCATTTTCACTGTTAATAGCTTGACTCTGAAAAGCCTTCATATTATTCAAGAATCTTAGTATAAGTGGAGCCAAAGTGGGATTAGAATTCTGTACTGCAACAGGAAGGGAACATATAGAGGTCTGGAAAATAATGAAGGTGGGAGGAAAGTGAATAAAAAATGGTTATTACTGCTGCTCATAATGCCATATTAATTAAACCAGTTTATCTGAGAGCAGGGTTTAAAAAAGAACAGAAGGAAATATATTTTCATTTAAATTCATTGCCACAGGATGTTCTAAAACCCCAAAATATAAATAAATAGGCTCAACAAGAAAACAGACATGCTCAAGGGAGCTAGGCTTAATGAAGTCCCTGACACATGCTTGTCTAGCTGCAGTGTCCTCTTTGGAAATTAGGAAATCCCTGAACTACTGATTTTCAGAAGCAGGAATGACTCAAATGGGCAGGAGCTACTTTTCCTATAATCTGTTTCCAATTCTAAGCATCCATTACTACTTCCTTTCTTGGTTTCCCTTGAGGAAAGGACATGCCTAAGCCTGCTTTGAATGTTAAAAGCTTCCTCTGTTCTGCACAAATAGAGGTGAGAGTAAGAGACCATAAATGATTACCCATGGGCAGCTAACAGAAGCTGTGAGATGCAAGTCCTAACCTGGAACCAAGGAGGTGTTTGAGGTGGACCAAAGGGTCACTGTCAGGCTGTCTCCAGGCACTTGACTGAGCTGTGCATGGCTCACCCCATGCTGGGGGCAGTTTGGTTACTCCTAGACAAGCACTGCACTGTTTCTGCCACCCTTAAACTCCTCTCTCACCAACAGAACAAACTGGTTAACAAAGGTGGGGATTTTTTGTGTAGAAATATAATGAAAGCCAGGTCAGAAAGGGAAGAGATCTCAGTCTGCTTGGTAACTTACACAGAACGAAACTCTACCAAGGAAAGGAACTTGCATCTTCTCTTGCTTTCTCACCACAGTGTTGCCTCTTCACACGTTACAAAGTCCAACTTCTGCCATAATCCACCTGGCAACAAGTTACAGTCGATCTCCCTCTAGTGGGTAATTAATTAGCCATAAAAGCCACAGCAAGACTGAGATGTGTTAAAAATCTGCCTTGCATGTGCTTTCCTTCATCTCCTTTCTTCAGCTGGCTTTCTTCTTCTTTCACCTCTGATCTTTCTCAGACATGCATTGTGTGTTTTCTTCATACCCTTCCTGAACTTCATATCTGCTCCTTCTCCATTCTTGTGAGGAGATGGGCTGTTTGAGGGGTTTCTGTTTGACTTTGATGTAAGTGGAAATGAAAGTAAAAAAGTGTCAAAGAATGAATTTAAAATGAAATATTCTAGAGATTAGTGGTGTTTATACAGAGGTATGTGTGCAACCCCCAATATTCTAAAGGCTTAGAAACCTGGCACAAAGATAACCATAGAAAACCTACCTGATGTTTGTAATTTTTTTTTTTTTTTTTTAAATCAGGAGTCAGTCAAAGGAAATTTACATTTGGGTTTTCTTATCCTTAAGGCTGATTTATTTGGATTGAAAATCTTCTGCATTTTGCTTAATAGTTTGTTCCCCTTGCATTTGTTGTTCCATTACCAAAACTATTAACAGCAAAATACATAAGCCAGCTGTGTTCAATCTGAAGTTAGCTCTCTAGCAGCAACAGTTAACTACCAAAGAGTATTCCCAGAGCAGAGCTGACATTAATTGAGAAGGATAGTGCTCTGAAATATGTGGAGACAAGATGCTGTAGAAATTGATTTAACCAGACCATGCCTTTTGTGTATGGAACTGCATTTCTCTCCTTGCAGAGCATATAGGCTGGATACTATGACTGTTACTCCATTTAGATTAATGGAAATATATTAGGGATGATTCTCAAAGGTATCTCCTTTCTCTGACTATTCTGGGGTTTCTTGTGTGTGTATGTGTGTGTGTGTGTGGTAAAGCATATTTCAAACAAAGAGATGAACAAGTCAATATTGTCCAAATGAAAAATGACAGATCTGGTTAAAAGAAATTTTTAGGACAGGCTTTGATAATATATTCCTCCAATGATAGTAAGTATCATATTATTCATTATATGTTACCTTTCTGTTTAATACTTTGAATTATCTGAATAAACCAACATGAAAGACATTGTGCTCCAATCCAAGTATTTTCCAGGTTCCTGAAGGCACTGATTTTTGTCTCAAATCACTGTGGTAAATGGTGTTCCACAAAAGTCACTAATTAGAGCCCCAAGAGTCTTTATTATAGCAAACTTAGGTATCACAAAGCAGATTAATAAAATGAAGATAAACTGGAATTTTATTGAAGCAAAGGCAAGGTGACAAAAGTAAGGTCACAGATTATTTATTGTGAGCAAATTCTGCACCTAGAAACACCTATGCAATCCATATATTTACATTATTTTGTAAATAACAGCATCATATAAAAATAATTTTTCTATACAACATATCAGGATTATCGAGTTATTTTACTAACATGGGTGTAAAAAATACTGTAGCTTTTGCTCCCTTCATAACTGAGTTGTCAATATAACTAATTTCATTTCACTGTAATAAAGATGAAATGAATTCCAATTCTGCTCCTATATCAGTTGCAATATAATTTTATTCACCTGAGACATTTCATAAACCTGCTGAAGGTAAGAATTGCAGACAGTGCTGAGGCAGGATGAGGAGGCAGGGAAGAGGTTCTGCAGAAGAAATGTACAGATTTTGTCTCCACAGCTTTCCTTGTATTGATGAACAGGACAAAAATAATTCAGTGACTATCAGCTTTCAAAACCAGCTTGTAGAGAATGTTCTTTTGCATCCAAATTGAGTATATTTGTTCTAGAATTTATTAAGACACTGTAAACAAAGAAACCTACAGTGCCACATCCTGTTCTTTCTTTAGGTTGGATGAAGGCTTCATTTGGCATCAGGAAAACTAGAATGACTACACTGGGCTAAACCAAAGGCCTGTGAGTCCCTTTATCCAGTCTCTGGTCATAGTCAGAAATGAGTGCTTAAGGAAGCAGAATGAGAAATTGGGTGAGCATAGAGCATTGCTGCCTGCAGCAGTGACTTGTGTTTCATCACTGCTGCTAAACACACACAGAACAGTGGTCTGAGCAGAGCTGGGAGCTGTGAATCCACTGTTTCAGTGCTGCCTCTGTCACCAAGGTTACTTGTGCATCACTGTGTCCCAGCTCATGTGTGCTGGTGGCAAACCTGCCTTCAAGCCTCTGCACTGCAGAGGCACACACAGCTCTTGCTCAGGTAACCACACTCACATTCAGGCTTGTTTAGATCAAGTCTGGTATTATGGAGAGATTTGTTCTTCCCTAATGAGCTGCTTAACATCTGTGATTGTTTCCTGAAGAGCTGCATAATATCCCAGTGCACTTATTGTGCCCCTTTATCTCCTTCCCATTCCTTCTGGCTCCTCCCTATTTCACATGGTTATTGTCACTGGCCTTTGTGGTCCTTGTGCTTTGTCCTAAGCTTGTCATCCCTCAGCTCCTACAGTCAGGAACAGCAGGCTTGATGCAAGGTAAAAACTGTGCAAATATTTTCCCAGTATAGCCCAAGCAGCATGGAGAGGCTGACTCTTTCAAATGTCCCTGTGGAAGCTGCCAATAAAAAGGTGATGATGTTAGATTTGCAGTAAAACCAGAAAGATAATGTTGAAGACACCTCCTTAAAAATTCCTATTAAAAATTTTGTTTAAAATGAAGCTATGTTTCACATTGCTTCAGGGCTACCTGCAATTCCCAGCATGATGAGATTGCTCCTGAATGGATCATCAGCTGCAGACCCACTTCTGGTGAGTTCACAGTTTCATCATTGCTCCTGGAAGTCTGTCACTTCCTCCTCCTCAACCGTGTTCCCACCTCCACTGGTCTACCATCCCTTCAGAAACACCAAGTGGAGGAGGACTGCATTGCAAGGTTAAAAATGGAAAGGGAATTCTGACAACTCCTGATTTACCTGCCTGCATTGTAATGTTCTGAGTAGTGCCCTGAGTGTGGAGCTCGCAGAGTCTTTACCATTGTGATACCATTGGGGATTTCTACAAGCTAACTCAAACTGGCTGGATTGAAGGGCAGATTTGAGGAACTTCTGCCCAGATCCTTGCACCTCAGGTTGAGCAGAACCCTGGAGAGCTCCTCCTCCTCCCTGCAGCCTCCAGCTGCGCTTCTTCACAGAGCAGGGGTGCACAGGAACTGGGGGAAGCCACATGCAAATCAGGCTGAGTGGTAACCAAATATGTCTAACCCAGAGGGAAGCTGGTGGGAGTGCAGTCAAAGGGAAGGGAGCAAATAGACTGGAACATACAGGCCCTGGAATACTGGCATGACAGTGGAGGGTTGTGTAAAGTAAATAAATAAGATATGCATGTTTTAGCAATTTCCCCAGGGTAAAGTGAGTAGGAGTGTGTTCAAAGAGTAGTATTTGCTTTATACTGTCCTGTGAGCACAGGTTCAATATATACATTAGGAAGTACATATAGGGTGTATGTTTGATCAAGGAGTTTAGACAATAACCTAAGTAATTGGCAGCAGATCCCATCAGTCTGATCCCTACGCCAAGTTCCTTCTCAGTGTTACAATTGTGCAAGCAATTAAAATGGCTACTTAGCTACATTATGTTATTACAAGCAACATCACTTGTCAAATATTTTAAGTAGAAAAAATGATGTTAGTTGTTGTGAATTGCTGCCCAGGTAGAAATCACACCCCTGTGTTAAGCATGCACAACAATACACTATTAACCTGTTTAACATGATAGCCTGAGTGTTTTTCTTTTACATTTCTACTACAAGCCCTCTTTTATTACTTTGCACATTAAAATTTTTTTCTGCTACAAAGAGGATTCAGTGCTTTTGCAAACCAGCCTCATCCCTAGAATGCTATAATTTGACAATTTCAAGGTTTTTCAACTCAGACCCTTCCATTTATGTCATATATCGCATTGCAGATTTCATCCAATAGTCAAAAATGTACTCTCAATGCAGTATCATCTTATCAGTATTCTAGCACATAAGCTTTCTCACTGGAAGCAGGGGACTGTTCATTACAATGAAACTGAAAATGGAATAACTGAAAGATTGATTTATATGACCTTCACTCAGGAATGTTCTAATTCTGACATAATCTCTCTGACTGTGAAATCCTAAACACTGTATAATTTTGATTTATTGCCCTTAAAAGAAGGAGCCTGGATCTGTAGATCAACAGAATACCTGGCATGAAAAAGAATGGTGCAAAAGCTCAGGAAGACTGCAAGAAAATGCAGATTGATCATGTGACTTTACTCCAAACATTGTCTCAGCCAGCAAATCCATGAAGGAGCTGAAAACAAGTGGAAGAACATTATGCGGATGTTTTCCCAAATCCACTCTGTCACTCGGAAATCTCTCGTGATTACATACATTTTATAGCAAAGATAAGAGCATGTTAGTAAGTTCAAACATGCAACAGTCTGTTTACTAAAGGCTGCAGGAAATGTTTATTAAACCAACTAATTTATGGCAAAACAGGGCCAGAACTCGATATACTCCACAAAAGGCTGCTTTACCAGGCAGCTGTTTCCCTCCCACACTGACAGTGTAATGCACTCTCTGCTATTCTGGCCTCACATCTGCTGCCATGGGAGCCAGGAGAAGGCTTGTAAGGGTGTGAGGGCACGTTGGACCTGACTGCTCACAGGTGAAAGCTAGAGCAGCCCTACAGTGTGCTGCTTAAAATTAAGAGCTGATACCTTTAAAGCAAAGCAGCTGGATCTAAATCAAATAGAATCTTCTTGCATTGAAAGGTGAATCAGGCTGGTTGTCACTTCTTGGATTTTTTTGGTGAAGCAAAGAGAGGAGTTAGAAGAAAGAGCAGCTATAAACTATTCACAAGCTGGTTGTTAGATATATATTAAAAGCACACTGAGCACAATCTTAATGCCCTGCAGGAACTGAAATCAACAGGTCAATTTAAAGCAGACTAACAAAAAGAAGTCTGCCCTCCATCCATGCCTTTTTTCCTTTCTTAATATTTGTAAAATAAATGCTTGCCTCCTTTCCTCCCACACACTCAGCTCACAGTTCCCACTTAGCCATTTCCCAGTCCTATTTTAGACAAATCTTTATCTTATCATGTTTCTCCTGCAAATCCTTCTCCTCTAGTACACTTAACATCCTCCTCTTTCATAAAACCACCTTTTACAAGTGGTACCTAATCAATCTTACTTTATCCTAACCAGGAAATGGAGGGGTTTATTTTAGAAAAAAAAAAAATTATTCAATGAATTTTGTGGCTGGTATGAATTGTTTTATTCTAGCAGATAGTAGTCTCCTGTATGCAGGAACATTTGTCTGCTTCACTGCACAATCCATATTATTCTTACCTATGAATGGGCCTGTTCCTTATTACTTCCAAAGATCAAACATTACACAATTCCTCCAGCATGGAGCTACAGTCTGAGCTACAGCTACTGCAGCCACTGTAAAAGCACTACAGCCTCAGAAAGATTATTCCTTCCTTCCTGAATACATTAGAGTGGATATTCCAGGAACTAAATTTGTGCTTAGGGATAGCAGGAAGTGCCTGATTCTTTTTATGTACTTGCAGAAAGGGAGGGGAAAAAAAAAAAAAAAAAAAAAAAAACAAGGGAAAAGGAGGAGATAAAGGTAAGAGAAAACTGTAAAACTAAAAAAGAGAGACTTGGGTGGAATCATATTTAGGATGTTTATTCCCTGAACTATACATGGACAATTTTCAAAGTAAGAAAAGAAAGTATTTATATCAAAAACTGTGTTCTACTAAAATGGAACAAAGGCTTGTAAGCAACAGACAAAAGAGAAAAAAGCCATTAATATTATTTCTGTAATCAATTACTGTACCAACATATAGGAATACAATACAGATGATATTTGATTCTTTGGACTAGAAAACTTAACATAAAGCCCAGTTCAGCAAACCAATCCTGGCATACTTGATTTTCAGCATGAGCTGTTTATTGAATTCTCAAATGAATGTATTTATCATTAGGAAAATCAAAACAGCAGAGGAAGTAATATAGTCTTAGATTTCCCAATGGTGAATTAATTAACAGAGTCAATTCTGGCCTCAGCCTGGTATCTCATCCACCAGATAACACTCACTTCCCACTGTAAAGACAGATGATTGTAAAAGCTTAACAGTGTTTTGCCACTGCTGGTAAAGCTGATAGGGATGGGAGTGAAGGGCAGCTTGGTATCTTCTTCAACCAATGGCAAACTCTTCAGTATGAGAGGTTAAGAACTACTTTATTAGGATGATTATCATTACCCTCAACAGCAACTATAAAAAGCTCCAAGTGAAATGGTTCTGACTCACTTGTAAGGGTAATACCATGTGTGGAGGAAATTCTGGGTATGGGCTGTCACCAGTGCCTAATCCCCCTGGAACAGGTGCACAGCAGTTTGCCAGTCCCACATCACAGCAGGGCTGGGAGCCAGGGCATCCAGCTCACAAAAGAGATGCCTGCTGGAAGGGAGGTTGAACAAAAGAAGAAAGGGCCTGTCTTCATGTTTCTCCCAAGTGGCTTCCACTTGTAAAGTTTTGGTGACTAGAAAAATTTGGAAGCCATTCTCCCCTCCGTGTGCATCAGCAGTAATACCCTGTTTGTCTTTTCAATAGTGAGTTCTCCTGGGCCACTGCAGCAGTTCTAGGCTGAAATACTTTTGCAGACAGTTTGTTTGCAATTGTAAATTCAACAGATTCTCTGTAAACTGGTGACTGTTAATATAAAATATTTTAAAACAAAATGCCTAAATAACAGATCAGTCCAATCTGACTGAGATAAAAAAACATTTGTCGAGTCCATTCAGGACACAAGGCAGAAATATTCCAAAATCATCTTTCAAATGAATAAACAAGGAATAGAGACTCAAAATCTCAGCTCTGGCAGACGCTGAACTCAGTGTCATTTGATCTGCAGAAGCACTTGGGTGTCTGAGTAGGCCTGCTGAAACAGAAGGAAACCTTTCCCAAAAAGATTGTTCAGCTAGTCCAAACTGGTAGCTTCTGAGTAAAAGAAAAACATTTTCTTGCATTATAAGGAATATAAATAAAATAGCAATCTTTTCATGAAATAAGATACACTTATTAAAAATTACATGTTACAGAGTTAGAAAGGGCCCTATAATTAGGCCTGCACTAAACAGATGAAAAGACTTCTTAAAAGGATTTTTTTCAATCTGTAATGCAATACACCTTTCAATATAATATTTCTGTCCAATTAAAATTATTCTGTTGATGGAGAGTCTATCATAGTTTTATTATGATTACAATTTATTGTAAACTTATGTATTCATTATTAACCTGAGCTGTAAAAATGTAAATACTAGCAATTATTAAACTTGAACACAATGCAAAAAAAGGGGAAAAAAGATAGCAAGAAAAAAAATAAAGATGGAAATGAAGCTGATTAAATGTGTGGTTCCCATTGATTGCCAATAGCTGCTAGTGTTAAATTAAGAGGTTATTTTATTGTCTCCTACAGCCAAGCTCAGCCATGCTCCATTCAATAACCAATAATTCATGTCTTTGAGTTAATAATAATTACAATAAAAATATTCCCCATTTTCTGGCATGCTGTGTTTATTTTGGGATATTAACACAGCAATCCAAATACAACACTTAAAACTCCCTCAGGGTTTTCTGTCTCACATCCCAGACCTTCTGTTTCTTTATAAGCTTTAACAGCCACAGTTACAAGAGATATAAATAGTCTGAAGCACAAGAGAATCTCTCTTCCCTGACAGAATCTTTATTTACCAGCTCTACAGACCCAAGCAGGTCAAACAGTCCCTTGCTGGCAGGTTAATAAGGCCCACCTGCCAAATAAACCCACCAGTGAACTCCACAGGGCCTACATAAATCCAAAGCACTTGGAACAAGCTTTTCTCCCTGGGAATCATACTGAGATGGGATACTTATAGTTCAAAAGGGGGTCATCTTTCAAACCCAGAGTGCTTGTCTGCCTGGCACACACACATGAATGTGCAAAAGGTTTGCAAAAACCACAGCTCTTACCTGCAGAAGACACCATTTAGCATTTATATTTCAATATTGCTTACAGGACATACACATGCTGGGGGCTCCTCTGCTGGTTCCATATGAACATGTAAGGCTTGTAAGTCTCTGCCCTTTGAACTTTTTAAAGGGCAAATACAGTTGGGTCATAAATTAAATCTTAAAAATTTAATTAATTATTTTAATTTTAAAAAATAATTTAAATTAATACTCAAGACTTAACATACAATTAACTTGCCTACAGTTCTATGTAAAGAAAACTAAAGAATATGATAATATTTAAACCAATCTAGAAATTAATTCTTAGAAGCCAAAGCAAGTTTTTAATTAATATGGACAATTATCAAAGTAAAACTTCATTCTGAGACCTAAGCTGTTTGAGCACAACTCTTGGGTAAATGTTTCCCATTGAATCAATGACTTCTTTATGTTCTTTCCTGAATCAGCTAAGCCAAGCAACTATCCCAGTGTGGGCATATCCACAGACATCTGAAGAGGCCCACTTGCTATGTTTATATTGCATTGTAAAAAGCATCTCCAAAGCCTCCTTCAGATTTCTGTTTGCTGCTCATACAGTCAGCAAAGTGGTAAATTCTGAGCACATGCCTCATAATTTATTAGGATGGCACCAGACAGATGAAGGCAGACAGGAGCTGGATTGCAGCTGGGCAGCAGCAGCATTCTGGCTCAAAACACTAGAGCAGAGCTCATGATCCATTGATGAAGGGAGCTGGTTTACCTGGCTGAGAACTGCAGGGATGCCTGATCTGATTCACAAACAGATAAATGCCCCAGCCTTAAGAGGTGGCAGAGATAATCAGGAAGGGTAATATGCAGCAGGAGAGGCAGCCTGTGTGTAATGGGCAGGGATCACATGTCCCACTCTAATGAGCCAGTGAGCATCTGATGAGATTCTTTAGTGGGAAGGCTAGATCCATGTCAGGCCTACAGGATTCTTACAGGCTTTAAGAATCCTTGAGGACAGGCTACAGGCAAACCAGGGAGCACATGTAAAAAATTTGCAGCTCTTTGCTCCTGCAGATCTACAGTGATTTACCAAGGTCCCCCCAGGCACTGGGCATTACAGCTGTATGGGAGCATACACGATTGGGGCCACATACATTGGCCAGAGTCATTCCAAATACAGGCAATGTAACAGTTTTACAAGTGTAGGTGTGCATTTAAGATGGTATGTTGAGGCAAAGCACTTTGAAGGCTTTGAATGTCAGATTACCAGAGAGAATACTCAGTTTCAGGATCCTGGTACTGCAGTCTTGGTGATGTTATCAGTGGCATACTTTTACTGAGAGGCAAAAGTACCTCTTCTGGGCCCTATGAAGCACTTCTGGGGTGAGACAGAAGTTGGGGCTTTGAATCACAGACCCCTTGATTCTGAATGTCATTTAAGTGCCTATCACGTCCTGTGGAACCAGTGCAAACAGCTTTGAAGAACGAGCTCAGGCCCAGAAGATGCACATAACATCTGCCCTTCAGCAAACACTAGACGCCCAGTTGCTGTAGCAATTGCAAAAGTGGGAATGATGCTATTCTTAGCACAATGGTACTACAACCATGCCCAGCTTCAGCATGAGACAACAGAGTGGGTGAATCTTCATGCAGGCAGTGTCCTACACCCGGGCCAAGCCCAGCACCTTTCTCCTCTGCTGGGTACACGCTTCATTTGAATCAGTTTAATTCGGCTGCTGTAAGCACAGCTGAGACAGCCTGATGTTTTTCTGCTGTTTGTCCCTGGAGCCCGGCGCGGCTCGGCGGGTCAGTGTGTGTGCAGGGCGGAGCTGCTGCAGGGGAGCTCAGTGTGACCCTGCAGCAGCCAGGGCTGCTCACCGAGCTGCAGCTCGGCGCTGCTCCGCTGGCAGCGCGCACGCTCGGGCTCACCCACAGCAGCGAGCTAACCAGCTCGAGGGTACAACACTCGAAAACACAGCCCACCCCTTTCAGCTCTCACAGCAGTGACAGCACAGGTGATAATTTAACAGACAGGCCTGCATTTGCAAACCTGCTCATCCTGCATCCAGTTGTTTCAGCCCTCATTTGTCAAGTACATTTGCACATACTCAACACCAATGTAAAACAAGTGTTTAGCATCTTATATAAAGTCTCCAAACAGTTGTTGAAATTAGTGGCAATTTCTGAAAATGCCTGTCAGTGAGCATTTTTCTCAAGGCATATACACTGAGTAAATGGGATATGATCACAACTACAATTTTTCAGTACAGGAAATTGCCAGTCACCAATATAATTAGAAACAGTTCATGTGATCAAATTAATCATTCAAAAAAAAAAAAAAAAAAGCAATTACTGTTAACAGAATAATGGCATGCCTTAAAAAAGAATGAAATTAACCTTTAGGACCGACATAGTTACCCTTACCACTCTGTACTGAGGCAGCAAAGATTAATACATGTGCAAAATAAAACACTGCATTAGCATCTGCAGAAAACAGTAGTAGCATTATCCATCTGGCCTGTTCAACCCTTAACAAACTTTATTCTTCATCCCCAGCAGAGAGTCAAATATCAATAGTCACTTCTCTGCCAAAGTGAAAAAAAACTCTTCAAGACTTCCATTGCTATATAACTCACCACATTGTGATTATTGCTGACCAATAGTTACATGAAGATTAAACATAAGTCAGCAATTTGAAATGCAGAAGAATTTAACATTCAAACCTACATTACAACTCCTCAAAAGCAAAGACTTGGCTAGTTAAGGCTAAAGCTTAACTGTGTAAGATCTAAAAACGCATCCTAAACATATTGCAAAAAACTATATTTTTGCTCTGCTGTGCTAAACATTAATTCTGATTATAAATGTATTTTGAAATTTATACTTCTAAGTGAGATTATGTTTAGAAACACAGTAACACTATCCAGAGATAGCAGAGTTAATATGTTTTGAATCCTCAAGCTGTGTGTTTCTACATATATTGGATTTATTTTATTCTGAATGTCAGCAATGTTTAAATTAAGTCATACTTGGTGGGGAAGATAATTAGAGACATACAACTTCTATAGATAAATTTATTGATTCACTGAAGTTACTTATACCAAGTTGAAGCATGTTAGCTGCTGAGAACTGGTACACAGCTGGTTTTTATCATCCCAACACTGGAAAACAGCAGGGACATGCTCCTCAATTTTCCTTTCTCGTGGCCTCTGTCTTGCCCTGAAGATGTATCCCACTCCCTCACATGTTCAACTTTCCTCTTCCTTTTGCTCCCTCAATTACACTTTCTTCTGCTCAATACAAATTATGCAAACACAAATAGGTATTTACAACAAAAGTGATATTTACTCAATTCTTTTCCTGTCTGAAAACATACCTGGTAAACAGGCTGCTGTAACTTGTAGTATGAAGAAGATACACATTTAACTGTGTTTTTTCATCAGGTAATCATATTTTACTCTGATCAGTATTTAAGCCATAAACTGTAGCTGCATTTAAGATGTCCCTCATTTGGACAGAGACTAATTCTATTTAAAATTCTCAAATCAGATTATTGTCTTTTTCCCAATGAATCAACTTTCTATTTAAAAAGACCATTGCTCCATTTTTATACAGAGTTACACAAAGTCTGAAAAGCCTGCACCTTCTTATTTTTCAAGATAATTAAAAAGTTATTCTAATACACATCACATTTTTCAAGTAACCATTGTCAACGAATGTTCATTCAAATTAATTAGCAAATATATGTCCAAGTTCTCTAGAACACATTTACTACTATCATTTTTGAAACACTGGTTTTAAATTTCATCTTTCATTGTTTCTTAATTCTAGATCAGCAGCTTGCTGTGTCCATATTAAACAGCATGCAATATGCTGCATGGTCAGAGACTAACACATACCTGCTGATGGAGATTTTTCTGAACAGTTGTAATGACACATGGACTGACTGACATGCTGAAGATCAGTGTCCATGTCAGGCTATACTTAGCTAAGGATAAGTTCAGACAGGTTGAAAACAACAATTGCTCTCTGTTAATCCAAAGAAAAACATGGACTGCTGGCCAAAGTCAGTGCACAGGTGATGGGCTGCCAGCAAGAAAGTGTCATGGTGATAGCAGGGATAACACTGAGCAGGAACCTCTGCATCAGTGCTACATCAAAACAGGACAATGGGCAGCATTAACCACTGTGTTCGTGGTTTGAACCTTAACATCTTCAGTGTTCATCCCTAATATGTGGAAAAGTCTGCAAAATAAGAAAAAACTACAATCTGTAGATTCTATGTGGCCTAATACAGTACTTATTCTACACACTGCAAACCTACTGTGCTGCTCTACTAATATGGGAATATCTGATTAACACATGGACTACACTCATATATCTTCAGTTTAGCACTACTTAGAATTAGCATTGCCACCAAGATAATCTGCATGCAGTAAAACACATAATAGACAGATTATTATATAAAATCCTGAAACAAAAATAAAAATGGGTACAAGAAAGGATTTAAAAAGCAATCAATCAATCCTTAACATCCACACAGGAGAGAAATGTAGACACAAGGCTCCTGCCACAGACATCTACAATGAGATTGAACATGCTGATGAACTGCACTGTCTTTGCTGTTTGCTGGGGGAATGGCAAAGTTCAGCACAGGGACTGCTGATCCCCATCACTTCTAAAGGCAACAAGTACCCCAAAATGTGCCCCATCCCCCCTCAGCAGCACTGAGCAGGCTCTCCCAGAGGGGACTCTGCACTGTTGCACAGAGCAATGCCACACACGCTGCCTGTTCCCAGCCTCTGGCAGTGGAGCTGCAGCACCTCGGCTTGTCCGGCACTCACCGTCCCTGCGGCCGCAACAAAACAAAACTTCTTCACCTCCACAATTCCTGTCTGTGCCTGAAGCCAGGGGCACTGACTTCAGTTATTGCTGAATAAGTGATCTTGAAAAAGTGCTTGAATTGCTAATCACCTTTCAGCCTAGTAACTAATTGATAATCTCCAAAATAGGTAAATAATTCTAGGACAGCAGGCTACCACTACAGTTATTTAAACACTTTTGAGTTGAAAGAGGGATATTAATTATGATACTGTTTAACACAATATATCCAGAAAAGTTGAAAGTAAGAAGCAATGAAATTTTAATTTCCCACACCAAATAAAAGAGGAGTTACTGATAAATGAATACTTTTATTTGCTCTAGTTGTGCATGTTTGCTGTTTCTTGGATAGGCCATTGAAACCAAAACTGCTAAAATATATTGGCTAATATAAAATCACAAGGAAATATAATGAAAGAAAAAAAATCTCCCAGAGGTTCAGCCTGGGAAATTGTGACTGTTAGAAACTGATTAGAGGACATTTCCTTCAACTCTTTCAAAGCCATCACTCAAGTGTAATGCAGCATGCCTGTGATTTGTCAGCACAAGCTTCTTCTGCACTGTGTATGCATTCACACCTTGAGAAGTTAAAGCTTTTTTGAACTCACTTTTCAGAAGTGTCACATAACTATACCCCTTTGCAAAGGACCAGCCTCTTTCTGTACTGCAGCAGAAAAATGAGGTATCTTTATTACCTAAATAAGAGCTCAAGGAAATAATTTTGAAAATGAAAAAAACCTGCAAGCACAATTTCTATTTAAAAGGTCAAGACATTGGACAAGTTTGCACCAATGTCTATCTACAGTATAAGCTGGTAGTATTCCAATTAAGTGTTAACTCCCAGCATAAGCTTTCCTGGAAATCTGCATGGTGAGTTTATCAGGAAGTAATTACAAGGCTGCAAATCTTGGTCTCACAGACAAGGCCAGTGATCTACAGGAATTTAAGGACTAAGGAAGATTTGTCACCTTGGCCATGATAACAGAATCCTTCCACTTAAACAGAAGGCAAATATAGGAACTGTGTTATCTGTAGGATATTATGCATTAGTGATAAGTACAAATTGAAAATCTGTTTCTCTTTTGTAAGTCATACATAAAGATGATTTTATATCATCAGACCTGCAGAAAGAATTGATTCCCAATAGAGCATGGATAAAGCATTTGTAACACACAAATTTTTGATAATTAATGTTTCTTTTGGAAGTTAGGGTTTTTTTCGGGGGGAAAACAGAAAACACCCATGCTTTGTACTTTCAGTGTGTTAGATTTATTGTTCAACTATGAAGAAAATCAAGCCTGTATATTCTCTTAACAACAGGATTCACATACTTGTACTTCTATTTATTTGTATTGATATGGTGTCTCTATTTTTAATTAGAAAAGATCTTTAGTTTTTCTGTGACTGCATTTAACTGAACTTTAGAAAGGAAGCTGGATAAAATTGCCACGACTTATAATCCAAATTAGCTATTTTAAAATGTAGTGGCACTTTCTCTTTAGTGCTGTAAACACTGACATTAGGAAACTAAATCTTGTTTGTCTAACACCTTAAAGATAGTATTTTTTTCCACAGAAAGGCTGTAAACCAAGTAAAGTACCTTTATCACTGCAGACAGATCTCCTCCAGCCACCTCCAGCTTAAAAGTTTTAATCAGGTAATGATTAAGATTTTCATTACCAAGTACTTAGCACTAAATTTGCACTGTTCAACTGCTAACTGCCATGCAGCCACCATTAAACACTCACCTAAAAACACCAGCAAACTTTAACATATGAAAGTAAATTAAGGATCATGTAAAAAATAAACAGTCTGAGCCTTTCTGTAACAGATGGCTTAATTTCACCATTATCCATGAAGTATGATGCTGGTGTGTTTCCCCTCCCTCAATTATCATCTGTTTACCTTTGGCAGGGGTTGTGACAGGTCCGTCGCTACCAGGTTAATTCTCTGCCTTGTACACAAACACAGGTTCTCAGCGCTCCATAAATCCTTTATTGAACCACTGAAAGCTTGAAAAACCTGGCCATTACCTGCTTTACATTATCAGGTGCAACGGTTCATGAGAATATTTGTTCCTATTGTAACATGACGGCTGTTTAACGATTTGACCTAAAAGAAAAAAAAAAAAAAAGGAAAAAAAAAAGCTGGGTTTTCAATTGGCAAATTGCAAGCACATGTACTTATTTTGATGCAAGCTTAAAAAAAAAAAAAAAAAATAACCCAAGCCATACTTCCAGAAGAGACAGCCCAGATAATTCGCAGCCAGGCACACGTCGGTTCTTACAACGATTCGACAGCCTCCAAATTGTGTGCAGTTGCACAGAAAGTCAAAACATTTGGCTTAAATCAGGATTTTCAGAAAACGCACGTGTATGGTGGCTGGGCCAGCGGTGAGGAGAGCACTTTTCAGCCGTCCAGGAGGAGATAAATTATAATGCAAAGATATTTAAAACTAAACGCTTTTCGCCGACCTTTCGAGGAGGGAGGGGAGGTGGTTTTAACACATTCTTGCGCACCTGGGGACGGCTCACGGCCAGCATCCCCATACCCCAGGGGACATAAATAATAACAACATAAAGATGTTTTTTAAAAAGCGTTTCCCACCGGCGTGGGCGGGCCTGGACGCGCCCTCGCCCACCTGGGGGCGGCGAGCCCGGCTCCCCCGAGCGGGTCTGGCCCCACCTCGCCCTGTGGCCTCCCCTCTGTGCCGGGCGGCCCCGCTTGCCGCTGCCGGAGCCCCGCTCCTCTCCCTGTCCCCGCTCCGCTCCCCGGCTCCGCTCCTCTCCCTGTCCCCGCTCCGCTCCCCGGCTCCGCTCCTCTCCCTGTCCCCGCTCCGCTCCCCGGCTCGGCTCCTCTCCCTGTCCCCGGCTCCGCTCCCCGGCTCCGCTCCTCTCCTCGGCTCCGCTCCCCGGCTCCGCTCCCTGTCCCCGCTCCTCTCCCTGTCCCCGCTCCAGCCCGGCTCCGCTCCTCTCCCTGTCCCCGCTCCGCTCCCCGGCTCCGCTCCTCTCCCTGTCCCCGCTCCTCTCCCCGGCGCCGCTGCCGGCGGGCGGCGCTCCCGGCGGCCGCGCGTGCGGGCGGCTCCGCGCGGGGGGATTTGAAACGGCCGCTCCGGGGGCCGCGCGGCGGCGGCGGCCAATCAGCGCCGCCGATTTTTCGCGCTGGTTCTGGCCGGAGGAGGGGGCGGGGCCGCCGCGCAGGACCCGCCGGAGCCGCCGCCGCCGCTGTTGCCGCTGTGTCGCCTCGGCTCCCGCCGCTCCCCGGCACCGAGATACCGCCGCCGCCTCGCCCGGCTCCCCGGGGAGAAGGATGCGCTAGGGCACAGGTCGGTAGGCCGGGAGCGCGGCTGGCTCTCCCCCGCGGGAAAGGGGGAGGCACCCGGGGCACGTTCCCGCAGGCCCCGGGCGGGAGGCGGGAGCGGCGGGAGGCGGCGGCGGCGGCGAGGCTCGCCCGCCCGCGGGGATGCTGCCGCCCGGCCCCGCGCCTCGCCGCGGGCACCGGGAGCCTCCTCTCGGGCCGAGACCGCGGGCCCTGCCCCGCCAGAGCGCAGCGGAGCCGGCGTGGGGGACGGGGGGTTCCGCGGCGGGGCATCCGCGCCCCCCTCCCGCCGCGACGCTTCCCTCGGGGACTCCCCCTCCGCCGAGGCTCCGCTTCCCTCAAACTTACCGTCTCCATCTGCCCGGGCAGCCCGCGGCTCCCGTTCCTCGGAGGAGGGCTTTTTTGTTCGCTCCCCCCTCCTCCCCCCGTACCTGGCCCTCGCTGCGGGGCCGCGGGTCCCGCCGCCTGCCCCCCGTGCCCCCCGGTGCTGCCGCAGCATTTGTGCCGCTGGCTGGGCCTGACTCTCGGGTGGCGGAGGAGCGGAAAGGAGCGATGCCGAGTCCCGGCTGTTGCAGCTTCATCCTTTCCCCCCTGACCGCCTCCTCCTCCTCCTCGGCGCTGCGGGAGGTCGGGGGCAGCATAAAGGGGTGAAGGAGAGGTGCCCACCCGTCCCACCTCCCTCCCCGGGGAACGGGGAATCAATCAGTGCACATCGGAAAGAAAACCGGAGCGGGGGAACACCACCGATGGGAAGGGGGAAAAAACCCTCCCCAGGGTTTAAGCCGCCCCCTTAAGGGGTAGTGAGGCTGCCGATACCCCCCCGAGGCCGGGAGGCTGCGGGGGGTGGGGGCTGCTCCTGCCCCTTCCCGCCGGGTAGGACTGAGATTGAACGGCAGCAGGAGTGAATGTAACTCTGGAAATGTATGGAGGGGAAGCCATGTTTGATTTATTCCTCCACTAAACACTGGTGTGATGATCCTTCTACTTACACCCTTCTGCAGCCCATCCTGGACCGGTATGGGAGCAGAGCCTTCTTAGGAAAATGGAAAGGAAACATTCCTGCGAAGGCGTGCGGGCTCGTTGGCTCAATATTCATTAAGTACAAGAGGACAGGGCTCTTGTAACTTGAATTGATATTTGTGTGGTAAAAAGAGCCTGGGGAACTTGTATTCCCAAGGCCATAGTTACAGCTCATCTGCTGTGGCTTTACCGCTCTGGGGGTGGAGAAGGGAATTTGCCATACTTCTTGAACGTATTTATACTTGCTTTTTGGTTTTGGCTTTTTTAAAATATGTCGGCTGAAAGGAGGAGTAAACACTAGTAGAAGTACAGAGACGGTAAACACCATATTTAAACAGATTTCAGAGAAAATGGGCTTCTTGCAAACAGGCATAAGGCAAGCAAGAGGCTAGTATCAGTCATTGCCCATGTGTTTTGTGTGCATGAATATTTTCTTATTGATGTTTGCATTAAAATTGGTTTATGATGATTGTTAAATTTAGGAGCTAGTGCACTCCACACTGAGTAAGCTAAATAGGCCTGCTTAAAAAAAAAAAAAAAAAAAAGGAAGATATGTTTGGCTTTTAGCCTTTGCATACATCCAAGGAAGGTAAACACTAGGGTGGCAGTGAAGTTTGTAATGGATTTTGCAAAGAGTCCTTGCTGGTGACTTAAGCGAACAGATATATATATATATCTGTATCTATGTATAAGGTTACTAAAATTCCTTACACATGGAAAGTGTGGCTTCAGCTTCAAGAATAAATTGATTCTTTACCAAAATGTTCGTGTGTTAGTAGAATATCTGTAAACTTACTGCTGGAGCTATTATTTGCTTGTTTGCGGTGGAATTTCGCTTGGGAAATGCAGCATATCAACGTTAATAAACTCCTCAGTTTCACAGTGTGGTGAATTTGACTGTGGTTTATTTGACTGTTGGATGAAATAATTAAATTAAACCACTGTTTTGCAGGACTACTCAGGGCTCAGTACTTAGTGTATATGCAATTTTTGGTTGCTTCAGTAACTATATCCCATATATTAAATCATACATGGATTTTTGTCTAATGTGCAACCAACAGAAATTCTGACAGGTTTTTTCATTATGTGAATATAAATGCTCTAAATATTACTGGAGACTGTATGACTAGCTCTTGTGAAGATTATAGGACTATCCACCCTCATACATGCTTGGAAAAATCCAGGTATTAAAAGTACAGTAAAACCTACTACTTTATCAAATATTATTTGAAAATGTCAGAAGAAACTAGGTCATTATACTTTAAGGGTCCAGATTTAAGGTAGCTTAGAAGATGGAAAATAAAAATAAAATATATATTTTTTTAGAATGAATGTATGAATCCAACAAATGGCTAGTAAGAATTAAAAAAAAAAAAGTGTTTAGTGTCTGTAGGGCTACATGCCCTTTCTGAAGCCATTGATAGTTTTGCAGGTAGTGAGATTATTGCATTTAAATTACTGCATACATGCAATAGACTGGATATTACAGCAAAACCAACCCTGTTTGGGCTTAGACTGGAAGCAAAACTGGCTGTTGATGGGTGGCTTTCTAGTGTTCATAGTGAATATATACATACATGTGAGTTTGTGTCCAAAACACTGCATTAATAAAATAGCAAAGGGATGGTAAGAGGAGATTGTTTTTCAGTGTCCTCTCCCCCGTGGCCCTTTCACCTCTCACTTTTGCACTGAGCCTGTTTTTTGTTCCACCAGTGTCAGTGCATTTCCCAAGTGAGGTCTCGTTTCTCCAGCCTGATAAATGTGTTTCCTTGTGGTCGATCAGAGCCTGTTATTGGGGCATTTATGTGCATAAATGTTCACCTGCTCTGCTCAGATTTCTGTATCAAGGATCTGGTGTGTGATGAGTAGAAGATGCAAACAGAATTCTGGTCACTGCTGGTCGTTCCTGCTTATGTAACTACACAACATTTCTTAGGTTTTAAGCATGGAGGATGGTTTAATGCATGAAAATTGCATGTATTTCCTGTATAGAGCAAGGTAAAGGGCCAGGCCTTTCCTTGGAATAAAAATTAAACCTCTCCTCAAGAGCAATGTGCTGCACAGTGAGAAGTATCCAGTAAGTGGTGTTGCTGAAAACAACAGATTCCCTAACAGTCAGTAATCAGGCATGAATAAAGAACTGCCTGGGTGAGACTAATAATAATGCCATAGATGATGACTGCATGTTTCAGTGCTGTGTTGTGGCTGTACTATTTGAACTCTTTCATTGCTTTCCTGCAGAGAGAATTGAAGTGACCTTATGGTTGTGTAGATGTGATAGATTTGATACAATTCTCAAATCCAGCCTTGGGATGAAGGAATAATGGAGATCATAGAATTAGAGAATGGTTTGGGTTGGAAAGGACCTTAAAGATCATCTGGTTCCACCCCCCTGCCATGGACAGGGATACCCTGCACTGGAGCAGGTTGCTCAGAAGATCTGAGTGGATCAGGAGGTCCCATATTTCTAGGGAACATCATTCTCCAGTTAGGCTGTAGCTTTGAGAAATGTCTTCACCAAGGATGCACTGGAATCTTGGTGGTGTAAATAAGAGGTGGAGATGGAACAGGGCACCAGGATAAGTGCTCAGGTGGGGAAGTAAACAGAGAAAATAATTTCTCATCAGAGCTTGACAGGTGAGTCCAAATTTCCTTTGGTGCATGGTTGCAGAGGACTCTGGAGAAAGAGGGGCTGGTAAGGGCAGCCTCATTGATGTGCCAGTAGTCACCCTGCTGGTTGTAAAGTCATGTAGGTGTTTCAGTGGGTCAGTCAGCTATTTTATACAGTTAATGGTTATTTGGAAGGTTTTGATTTAGAGAACATTTTTGAAGGAAAAGAGAGAAACTGCCTAAATTTTCTCCCTTCATTGCACCTTCAAATTAGCTTCTCTATGACTTGCAGTCATTGAAGTAGCTGTATAAATGTATTTGCCTTTTTCCTGTCATTTTACACTGACAGAAATTACTAAAATTATACATCAGGTGTTATTTTTAAGGTTTTTATCGAGTTTGGCAACCTCTGTAATAGTTAATTCATATTTTCTAGCATCAGCAGGAAGAGAAGTTTCTGGAATATGTAGAAGGAAAATGTAGACCATACTCTATATTCTGCTGCCCTTTTGGTTGACTAGCAAGCTACAAAAATACTCAAAGTTCATGGTCAACACAAATACATACTAATATATATTAGTACCTCGTGATGATAAGTAGTGCATGATGGACTATGCATCAACCTTCCTGACAAGCAACTCTAAACTTTAGCACCAGATCATCTATTGACTCTCTGGTGCATTCATGAAGCAACTCCTGTCCAAAGCATACAGTAGATTATAGCATAAACTGAATTTTTTTTTAAATGCCTGTTGTGTGCGATAAACAAATACCTGTGATTCCTGGTTGAACCAAAAGCAAGATTTGTGCTGTCCTTGCTAATAATAAGAATAATACCACTGTATGGAAGTTGTTCTTATGGTACCATGATGTGATGAGCTATGTGTGGAAAGTGGGTGTTTGAAAATTTATTTGAAGGTTTCACAGCAATCATATTGCACTTAGTGACTATGGAAAAGTGAAGTAATAACCTAAAGTACTTCAGAGTTTTCATGTGTTGGGCAAAATGACTTTGCCCTGGGGCACCACTGGTGCAGGTTCTCATGTATGGCTTACTGTGAAACTAGTAAAGTGTATGAGAGATTTAAGCATGTTTTAAATTGCAAGGATTGCTCAACAGGTGATGGGTCTGTTTCTAGTTTTGTTCCCATCCTTTTAACTTGTCCTATTTTTGTCATAGTGCAAGATAGCAATTTGATCTTCTTTTGAACTTTGGTGTTCCACTCCCCAGCACAAATTGGAGCTATTTTATATTCCTATTTGGGTAAGGATACATAGGTGGCAAATGACTGGAAAACTGCAGTATGATGTGCTATTGAACTTGATTTCCATAGAAGTTTTACCATTTTTCCTCTGCTGTCTCTAGGATACTGTTGGTTTTCTGTGTCTTTTGGAGAAGCACAGGGATGTCTTGTTCTGTTGGCTGACAGAGATGACCATTTAACTGCCTTTGTGAAGTTTCTTTGACTTGTGCTTTATACAGAATACTGAAATATCAGCATCTCACATCCATGCTAAAATACACATTAAGAATGTGTTTTATACAGAATCACAGAATATTCTGAGTTGGAAGGGACTCCCAAGGACCCTTCAGTCCAACAGTGAAGTGAATGACCTGTACAGGGACTGAACCCACGATGTTTGGATTATTTAGCACCATGCTCCTGCTGAGCCAAGCTCAGGCTGTACAAATCATCTTCAAACGTGTTTGGCCTTGAATGCCCAAGATGAGAATTCCATGTTTTCTTTGCCAAAGTCAAAGAACGTAACAGGAGTGAGTTCTGTTCTGTTCTCTGAGTTCTGCCATAGTAAACGAGATATGCAAAGGAACAGAAGATGAGATTTCTGTGACAAAAAATATTTCTGAGAGAAAAGGCTGAGGTTAGGGAAGATCTCATTAGAAATGTGATTTAAATGCAATTTTAAATATTTTGAAAAGCCACTGATTAAAAAATAAAAGAAGGATTAGAAAGAATATGCAATCATGTAGCCTTCTGTCATGGTGTTTGGGACCGTTTCACATATATATATTCATTCTCATAAGCAGAAGTGTAAATATTCCTGCTGTGGCATGGGTTAGTCTGGAGCTAAGGTTCCCAAGATCATGTATCAGATAAATCAATTGTGGATCTTGCCAGCCTTGGTGGGCTGCCATCAGAGCAAAGATCCTGACTGCACTGGCACTCAGAAACATCTAAATTGGGGAGTTATCTCTGTACTAAAGAATGCCTAGATTCTAGTCTGATAATAAAGCCAGAGGGATTTGAGCCAAAGTAGGAACCTTGTGGAACAGTGTAGGGTGGAAGATGTGAATATGGATCATTTCCCTATATGGAGTGGTTGCCAACAGCTTTCAATCAAATACTTGAGAACGAAATGAATGTTGTGATTTTTCTGTGAGTGCAAAATGCAGACTATCAGAAGCTGGTTTATAGTAGCACTCCTGAACTAACTAGAAACAAATGCTGGGATTAAATGTGGAATGTGACTGAAATTCAGCTGTAGTGCAAAAAACAAGTTCCAGTCATAAAATGTGTAGCTGAAAGTGCATGTGCAATATATTCATCAGGTGAAAGCCTAGCTCAAAATGGTAGTGATAGCTGAGCCTTCAGAAACTGCAAGTAAGGAGAGCAACTGCAATTGCTTAACACTGCTTATTTCTACAGTCAGAACTAGATTTTCCCATGAGAAGTATGTACAACAGAATTTGTCCAAAGGACTAAATTTGATAAGACAGTGAAGTAATGCACAAAGCTAGTACTGTGCTGAAAGGAAAGCAAAAAATTGTAAGAGATATCCACTGCAAACCTCTCTACACAGAAGTTTTGGAAAGTAGGCAGGAAGGAGTTGTTTTGTTAGACAGGGAAATGTTTTATCTTTCTGTCTTCAAGTGGAATGGGTAAGGTACACTATATCTACAGAAACCTAAAACTCAAATTCCAGACCTTTTACCTCTAACAGTTACACTAATCACTTTCTGAGAGATTTTTTTTTATGAAGATGTAGCAAAAGAAATAAAAAAGAAATTAAGAGCCCTGAGAATTATGGTAATGCATTTTGGCAGGAGCATGGTAAAGCTCCAGCACAGGGAAATACTTCAAGTAATGTCCAAACCAGAAAGGCCACTTCATAGCAAGTAGTTAGATTTAAAAAGTGTCTAATATTTGAAGTCTCAGGCCTTGTTTGAGTGTTCCTGGCATACATCTGCTAGTTCTGTGTGTGTGTGTTTTGCCTCAAGGTAATTCACTGATAGAATTATTAATGTAGTTGCATGTAAATGGTTATGGTCTGTGTGAAGTGGGTCAGAATTAGGACACTGTGGCCAGGATCACATCATAGTCAGTTATGTTCAGATGTGGATATGTGCAGTTTCAGTGAATGGTGCATATCTGTAAGTAAAATTCTGTAGTGCCATGGAATCAGAATTAATTATGTGTGAACTTTACCCTCTAGAACTTTACCTAATACAATGAGATGTGAAGCTGAATGTCCTGGGTGAAAAAAATCAGCTACTTGCACATATTACCTGTCCACATTAGAGAGGTGTACTGTGAGTGCAGTGTGTTGCTGCTTCTGTAAACAGCAGGAGCTGTGGCCAAATACTGCTCTAGGATTATTATGCTCCCTCTGTGTACATACAGCTGGCCCTTCCTAGTGTTGGCAAAGCCTCACATATCACCAGTGTCACTGCCACTTCCTAGAATGATTCCAGTGCACCAGGCATGCTTCTGGCATTTAAATGCACCCACTTGGATGAGCAGGCTTTAATGCTGTGGTAGACAGAGAGCAGACTTGTCAGGGTCTGGGCAAAATGATTGTAGCCTCTGGATTAGAGTTAGTTGCTGTCTGGTCAGATCTGGGAAACACTGATTTCTGTAGCAGTGTAGCAGATTACAATTTGTTAACACTGCAGTTTGATTCATTACCTATAACATTTTGTAGTGTCATCCCAGGTTTGATTTTTCCTTCCTTCAATTCCCTCAGAGTTTGCACGATCAGAAATTTTCATGATTCTCTTGGTGAAGCTTAAGGCAATTGGTATTCTGTCACAACTACATATGGGAATAAGGGCAGAATCGTTGGCCACAGTGAAGAGGAAACAGATTACAGTGTGTTTTATCTGCAGCACTGAATATTATGTAAGCTAGATTATCCAGATCCTGAAAGTGTGGTGCAAGGAGCAGAGGTGGGATGCTGACAAAAAAAGGCAGTATGGGAAATTAAAATAGTGATAGACCAGGTGAAAAAGCAATATAAATAAAGAACTCTGCACCAAAGTGCTGCTGTTTGTGATTGTGTGATTGTGTTTGGTTCTTTGTTCCCAAGCTATGCAGATGCCTGGTGCACAACCCTGGCCCACCTGAAAGATAGAATGAATCATTTCATTGGTGAGCAAAGACCTAAACTGAGGAACTATTGAATTGTTGAGTCCTATTTTACTAGAGAGTGACTATTCCCTTTGGAGCTCTCCAGGACACAGAAGAGTCTTAGGTTTGGGGGCTGCCTTTTTGTATTTATTAAATATTGGTGGTATATTCATTAGTTCCTACCATTTTAGGCTCCAATGTTCCTCCCTGCTTATGTGCAGAGGAGAAGTCATTCTTTTCTGTATCATCTGGGGTCTCACCACAGTGGTATGTGTAGGGTCTCTTCAGACAGAATTACAACATCTTGGAAGAATTTTATTTTACTCAAATGTATCTCATTGCTTCACCCACCTCCAGCAGCAAGAGTGGAACTGACAACATTAAATTTCTGCAGCAGTGGAAAAAAAATATTTCTGTGATTTTCAGAAAAGGAACTCCTGGGGAGGAATCCTCTTACAGAATCTCATAGCCTTGTCCACAGAAAAGGGTTGGTTGCAAAAGCTTTTCCCAAGGAAGAACAAGAAGCCAAGTCCATCCATTTTGTAAGCTTGCTTTCTGCAGTAGCAGGTGGCACTTAAAGGGAAGAGATTGCTTTCCTTTTACAGTTCTTAAATGTACAAGTTGGTATTACCTATTGTCTTGATAAGAAGGCAGTAGATACTTGTTTTGGTTCATGAAAATAGGCTGTGACATTAAAGTTCAGAAAATTTATCCATCAGGGAAAAAAAAGCAAATTAAAATAAAATTAGAGATGGATACTCCCCCCCCCCCAAATACTTAGTGGCAAGTAATATTGGGTAGTAAGTGCAACTGTAAGCACACTAACTTTTTTCACAAAGTTTTTAAAATGTGCTTTATCTTGTTATATCTACTGAAAGATTAATGAAGTTTTTTACTTCAGGTGCTTGTAAATTTTTAGAAAGGTTTGGTATATTTAAAATTCTGTCTCAACTACTACAGTAAGGATTTTCCTCATGAGAGATGATGCTTTTGAATTTTCTGGCTAAAACTAGATTGTGACTACTTTTGGCTAAACTTGCAATGCAATTTTTAGTTGTGTTTTCTTCTAAAATAATATTCTGTTTAGATCTTGTAGTAATTTTTCATTGTTTTAATCTAGTGAAGAACAGTTACAGTGTACTACACAATAGTAAATACTTATCTGTTCCAATTTGATATTTTAGGGGTTTTATACAAGGTAATATGAGTAAGCATCCTCAAGTTTTCAAATGTATTAGCAAAAAAGTGTTGTAATCTTCTTAATCTCGTTAAGTATTTTCTGTCATTCTGATCTAAAAATAGGAATAACATTTTGTCTTAAAATTGATGAGACAATGGAGGACACTTACCAGAAAGCAATCAACACAAAAAAAGCAGCAGCCATCTATTAGCTTCTTAGTGCCAGCTGAAAGCCTGATTTGTAAGTAATAAAAATAGATTTTGTGGATAAAGTTTTCTTACTGTGAATTTGCATTGAGGTGTGTCATCCTCCCCTTCTTTCTTCATCCCTCTGTGTCCATCCCAAGTAGTTCACCAGATTAAGAAAACTCTTAGACAAAATAAAAGTGGTATTTAATAGAGATGCTTGTTGGTGGTTACTTACTCAGTTCCCTCCCTTTGGCAGAATTGAAAGGAATGGAGTATTCCATTATTTCTGACACACCAGAAAAGCATCTCTGAAATGACAGCAGATGTGGAAGAAAGACTAATAAATATCACATGAATTATAGTGGCCTGGACAGTGAAGGAGGGATCTGACATGCACAGTAACTCTATTTGGCTCATGACTCCTGTCAGATGATGAACTTTCAAGTAATTAATACATGATTTAAAATGTCTGCAAGATAGTTTGCCTTATATAGAACCTGTTTTCTTAGCATGAAAATGTGTACAAAGCTACTGCAAAGCTGTCCAGTTGTCATTGATTAAAAATCCTAGAGACCTTAGTCTGATAAGAAATCTTCCTTTGCATACTGAATGCTATTTGTTCACATGCCAAAATATCATGTTTATTCAGCAGACTCCTGGTTATACTGTCTTTTCCCTCCTTTGTTAGTGAAAATGGTACTTGTTGGGTCACCAGACATTCAATATGGGACGATACTGGCTTAAGCTCATTAGCTGCTACTAGCGTGTGGTGCTTTTGTCCCTCTTCCTTTCCCTGCCCTCCCCCACTTTCCTTTTCAATAGATACAGAGTCATCTAGAAAAAGATAAGGGATTGCTTTTGCTTCTGTGTGATACCCTGTCCAGCCATGAGTGCACTAGATTTTAGCTACCAAATCTAATTGTATGCTCAGCTGCTTCAGGACCATACTTGTACAACTTGAATTAACCAGATCTTGTCTGTGATTTATCTTATTTCATTCTTTAATGTCTTGCCTTCTAGATCTCCTTGCATTAATTCCAAAGTCACAGCAGCACTGCATGTTTGGTGGTTATTTTCTCTCTGCCCCTTCTCTGCTCTGAGTCCTTTTCTCACAAAGGGCCTGGTCTTTTTCTTCTTCCTTACATTGTTACTGTGAAATTTTGTAGACTAAAGGTGGTGAAAATGTACCTGGCTTCAATTCTGATCTTTCCTGAAACTCTTTGTTATTCCCATGTGTAGATTTTCTAACTTGTTTCCTCTACCCAGATCCCATAATGTAGCTTATTTTTTACAAAGACTGAGATGTGTATCACTAATTTCCATCCCACTGGTTGTCCTAGAGATGGTGACTAACCTGCAAATTGCTGTCTACATGTCTCATCTCCCCATGGGATTATATTTTCTGTTAGGTACTCACATCTGTTATCTTAGCCCATTATTCTGCCTCTTACTTTGAGCCTCTACTCATTTGTCTCCATTAAATCTTTGTACAAATGTGGTCTGTTTTCCATGTTTTGTATTCTGTATCTCCTGGTTCTGATATCTTACAGTTTCAAATTACTGCCTTTGTCTTAATTTTCCCATTTACTATTGTTGTGGGTACATTATTTCCTTTTACCAGTATTTACCTGGATTTGTTGTGTCTAGGCTCCAGTGATTAGAGGAGCCTTTTCCAGTGTTTTCACCTGTTTTCAGTGACCTGTATTAGTGTGAATCATTAACTGAACCTTCACCCACTGAAGTTGTTGAAATCTGTGTATCTTCAGATGGATCAGGCAAATCAAAATAACTGCTAAAAATTCAGGGTCTTTCACTGCATGGTCTTATTGGTCCTTTTTGGGGGGTTTATTTTGTTTTGTTGGGGGGTTTTTTGTTTTGTTTTGTTTTTGTGATATGGGGTGCATACTGTTAGGTTTATTAGCTAGAAGGAGAATGATTTGATTTTTTTAAGCCATAGTTTTTAACTTGGTTATCTAAGGGTCATTGTTCAGACAAGGCTTTGAGGAGTTCGATCAGGCTTAAGCAAGGAGTTGGAATACAGGATCTAAAGAAATCACTTTGGCATAGAGGATCTAAATAGAGGATCTAAAGAAATCACTTCCAGCCTAAATTATTCTGTGGCTATGGCGATTTTTATATTTTAACATTCTTCAGATACCTGTTTTAATTCATCCAGTGTCCCGAGATCGAGTGCAGAGGTAACACAGTCTCACTGGATTATTTACTGCTTTATTTTGGAGATGTGCCTCAAGCTTGATGGCTTTGTAGCTTCAAGACGTATATGAGTAAGAGTTGTTATTATTAAGCAGCACAGAACAAATCGTGGATTAGAAAATGCAGACCCCGAAATCCATCCCCTGATAATGGATCCATCCTAAAAACCGCTCCTCCGCCGGGATGAGCCCGGCACCACTGGAGGGCGCTGCGGAGCCGCCCGGCTGCCTGCGAGGGACCCGAGCGCCCGTCCCGAGCCAGACTGCTCCGCTCCTTCCCATTCCCTGGGAATGAGCACTGACTCAGCCACAGTGCAGCATTCCGAGCGCCCGTCCCGAGCCAGACTGCTCCGCTCCTTCCCATTCCCTGGGAATGAGCACTGACTCAGCCACAGTGCAGCATCCCGAGCGCCCGTCCCGAGCCAGACTGCTCCGCTCCTTCCCATTCCCTGGGAATGAGCTACTGACTCAGCCACAGTGCAGAGTTCCAGCTTCAATCCCAACCAAACTGCTCCGCTCCTTCACATTCCCTGGGAATGAGCACTGACTCAGCCACAGTGCAGAGTTCCAGCTTCCATCCCAACCAAACTGCTCCACTCCTTCAGATTCCCTGGGAATGAGCTACAGATGCAGCCACAGTGCAGAATTCCAGCTTCCATCCCAACCAAACTGCTCCATTCCTTCAGATTCCCTGGGAAGGAGCTACTGATTCAGCCACAGTTAGGTGTCTTGGTTATTTTGTTCTTGGTTTTGGCAGTTTTTTTAAGGAATTCTGCACTCCATAACTGTGTGACGTGCTTCCCAGCAGGTTTGCCTTTTGCCCAGAGATCTATAGATTTTGTCATTAGTTGTTTCTTAAGAGAAATAAGGTTTTGGTAAAATCTGCTGAATCACAGCTTGAAACACTGTCACGTTATTAATTGGGTCGAGAGTTTGTCTCGTGTCCGTGTTTTCAGAGATGTTGTGAAAGCACATGAATTCTCTTTTGGTTTAGTCACTTGTGCTGTTCTGGTTGAGTTTTGAGTTTCCTTTTATCTCTGATTCCTCTAAAGAAGAGTTAATATGGTTGGCTACTTTCTACTCGTTTTATCAGAGATTTTGTTGATAATTCAGACTTCATCTGACTAAAGAAAGATTAGAACTTTTTCTCTTGCAGATTCACTTGGAATTCAGGTACACTTGCTGTTCTTGCCTTGTTTAATGCCAGATTTTCAGACTGCTGTTTGTGCCTGGAGAAAGCAGAATTTTCATCTGTCAAATGAGTCTATATAGCTTGTGTGGAAAGATGCCCTTTTATCTTGTAGATATTTTAGAGCAGCATGTTAGGTAGATGGGAGCATTTGCTAAGGAGTGATGGAGTTTCGATTTTTAACTTTTTTTTTCCTGCATCTTTGTAAATGAAAAGGTTTCATGTTCATCAGCTGCTTTGAATTCAGGCTTGACATCCTTAAAAAGCTTTGCCAGGCTACAGCAGTGCTCAGTTATGAACATGTTTACATTGCTACTCCTGATGTAGACCTATCAAAAATGCAAGTTGGAGGAATATGCCAGTTGTAAGCATTATAACTGTGTGCATTAATAAACAAGGTGAGATTCAGAAGTGATTTCTTCCATAGCAACTGACAATTCAATAGTTAGTCATCATGGTTTTTTACTGCACTTTTTGGGAAGCACACGAGACTAGATGTGATGAAATTTTGATTCGATGTGACAGTCCTTAGATTTAATCATATATGAAATTGGTTACCTTGAGCATGGATATGATGATTATTCTGCTGAGCTTTCATAATATTCATGATGGTGTATTTTTTTACATCATATATATAACTGGACCTGGTAATACAAAAAACCTATGCATGTAAATTTTAAAAATCGAAACCATCATCTTGTGGGCTGGTGTTTCTGCCCCAAAGGCTCACTCTTTATTCATTCTTATGGCCAGAATGCTTTGGGAAATGTCTGCAGTGCTTTGATGGAAGATTGAAGGAGTTTGTTTGTGGAGTGGGGAAGGGAAGCTTGTGATGCTGCTGTCCATAGTGTAGGTGCTACAGGAATGCAGCTTGTGGGGTTTCTGTGCTGGCACAACCTCTTGGAGATAAACTCATCTGGTTTATGTTGTTATTAATGATATTATCTTAGTTCTAACCTCTTACTTGTTTTATATAGTGCAGTACCTTTGTGTAATTATTATAGGCAAGGCTCATGCTGTAGATGGTTAACAAATGGTTAAAATGAAAGCTGTGGTTTTGCCTTCCACTTTAGATCTAATAAAATTGATGATTCCTAAATCTGTTTTCCTTGGACTTTTTTGTAATGCATATTCACAGATATTGAGACATTTTGCCTCTGAAGATTGTAAACAAAGCTTTTTTTAGTAAAACTAATGAAGTACATTGAGTTTTATATTAGTGCTGACATCTATCTGAACACTTGATAGCTTTCAGCATTTCTTATTAAAAATATTTTCTGTCTTTTTGTCTTAATACAGCAGTGTAAGACTGGAAACATCTGGGCTGAATGGACTTTAGCATCAAAAGAAGTTCTCAACTGTTAACTCAAAAAATTAACTACATCAAAATGAAGCAGGTACCAGAGATCCTTGGAAATACCAACGGCAAACCTCAGAATTGTGAAGTGAATCGTGAATGTTCTGTCTACTTGGGCAAAGCACAACTTTCTGCCACTTTACAGGAAGGTGTCATGCAAAAATACAATGGCCATGAGACTCTTCCATTTCTTCCAGCTGATAAATTGAAAGATCTGACCTCTCGGGTGTTTAATGGTGAATCTGGGGCTCAGGATGCCAAGCTGCGCTTTGAACCTCAGGAAATAAAGGGAGTTGGAACACCCCCCAACACTACTCCTATCAAGAATGGCTCTCCAGAAATAAAGCTGAAAATCACTAAAACCTACATGAATGGGAAGCCTCTTTTTGAATCCTCCATTTGTGGAGACAATGGTGCAGATGTGTCTCAGTCGGAGGAAAATGAACAAAAGCCAGCAAACAAGGAGAGGAGAAGCAGAAAAAGAAGCATAAAGTATGACTCCTTACTTGAGCAGGGTCTTGTAGAAACAGCTTTAGTATCAAAGACTTCAAGCACCACTGAAAAGAAGGTAGTACTTTTTCATTGTTTTCTGTGTTTTGTGAAGTTTGTTAATCATACAGGAATTTCAGTGTTTGTATGCTCATTCAGGCTTCCTACAAACTGGGAGTAATTTTTTTGCCTCTCTTTGTCTCTACAAAGCAGAAATGCACTCTAGTTCTGGTACCTGGTTCTTCCCCAGGATTGGGATACCCTGTAAATTATGTTTCCAGATCAGTAAAGTAAGTTTCCAGAGCAAATCAGGGGGTGTGGGTGATTGGGATGTATGAAACAGAAATTTCCCCTCAGTGTGTAGCCAAGACTTAGTGAGGGTGTGCACCTGAGCAAGGGAGAGGAGGAAGTCTCTACAATTAGAGATGGTTTTTAACTCCTGGAGAATGAGGTATTCTTGCTTCTTAATGAGGAGATGTTTGAGAAAAATAGCTACCTTTTTCTCTATTTCTGGTTCTGAATTAAAAGAAAAATCAGCAGTTAATTGGCTGATCAGCCAGCCTCTTTGCTATCAGATTTTGGCAATTGGAATGTAGTCCCTGTGCCTGTTTGTCATCTGGAAAGAGCTGGTTTTGCTTGCTATAACCCAGTGATTTGTTTCAGTTGAAAATATCTAGATCTTGTATTTGGTGTCATTAATTTTGTGGTCAAACTCTTCAGTTTTTTGCTTCTTTTAAACATTGGCAGAAATGGATGTTTCACTTTTTAAAATTTGCCTTACCAAGTTTTAAGAGTGCTGCTGGGATCCCTTTCCCCCCTTTATTTATGTTTTGTTGCTAGACTCCATTTAAAGGAATGTGGTTTGCAATAATTTTATCCCAGAGGAAAAACCCTACATAGCAGGGATACTTCTATGTATATGAAGTTTCTCAGTAAATAATTCAGAATGGTGTTGTATAACAATGGTAAATGTTAATGAATGCTTTGGATTGTTAAAAGGTCCTGGTTTTGCACACCTTAAACACAGAACATGCATTACAGTTTTCTATCAGCTGCAGTTAATCATGGAATTGTGGCTTGAAAAATACCTCTAAGACCATCCAGTCCTACCATTAACACAGCCCTGTTGATTCTTACTTTCTTCTAAGGTTGCACATACAGAGAAGAAACACAGCTGCTGTATTGCTGATTTTATTCACAGTTCTTTTCAATAAAACTAAATAATAAATGAGTTCACAGAACAGTGAAAATGTGTTTCTAGGTATCAGAAACATTTATCATTTATTTATGGATTGAATGTATAATTCATACTAAAATTATTAATACTTATGTTTTCAGGAATGTTGTTAAGGAGTTTGTTTTCCTGAATTTTGTTAAGGAGAATGTTTTAACACTAACTGGTTCAGACTTCCCTGAATTATTACTCAAAGGTATAAGATATGGACAGAGTCAATATTTCGAGTAATTCTTTGTCCAGCTCATTGCTAATGAGGATAAATTGGACTAAAAGGTGGCATGTTTAATAGCATTGATAACTGGAGCATATTTGTGTGGATTTGTTAATTTGTTTTTTTATAAAGAGGAGGTGATTTTTAATATGTCCACTTGTGCAGTTTGTTCTGAAGCCTTTTAAAGTCATTGATTGCCCATTAAAAGTGGCATTTAATTTTTCCTGGTGCACAGTTCATTTCAAATGAAATGAAAGGTTTGTCTGGCTTCTTTGAGTTGTCTTTTGGGCAGAAATGGTTAGGAGAAAATCACATCAGTGCTGTTTCCCAGTCTGGCTGGGAGTTGGTAGCTGGTGAGTGATGGGGTCATTTGCTCCTGTGCCAAACCCCTGAATCAAGGCAATCACCTGCCTGGTCTCAGACCTTGCAATATTGCAGCCCTGTCCTCTCCAGAGAGTTTGAAACAGAGGGTCATGCTTCTGCCTTCTGTTCCTAGCACTGTGCACTTTAAAGCACAGAGGTCAAAAGGAGAAGCATTTAAAGGTTTCAGGATGTTATTTTATGATATAATTCCTTGATTGAAAAAACCTGGGGCTTTTCTTTCTCTCATAGGGAGGGTTTGTAACTGTGTGGATTTAAAGTAAGGAGAAACAAGCATGAGGGAACATGTAAAGGAGATTTTTCAAATGCTTGTCCACATGTACTTGTCAGGCTTGTGACATAAATGTGTTTTCTGTGATATCTTAGTATCAGAGTCTTTGGTTTCAGGCTCTAGCTGTTACTTCATGGCCAGCATCCAAAGCTTTAATGCTAGTGCATCATACTGTGGTTTTATATAGCTGATTGTGGCTGCAAAGTGGAAATTAGGTAAATATCCTTAGAGTAAAAGTTGATTAATTTTTCCCTTAGATACCTGTTTATTGTAGGTTACAAGTTAATGCAGAACCTGTTTGTCTAGTTTATTTTTCAGCTGATTTCTCATTGTCCAGCCTCTTACTCTTTTGATTTAGCAAAAATCACCAAGATTGAAATGCTGCCTTTTGTGTAGGGTAATTTTATCTCTGTCTGATGGACACAGCAGATTTCTGTTGCACTGAGGTGAGAGACATATCATGTAACAAATGTTCCAGTGCTCTGCTGCTGGGTGTTTGTGTTGTTTGGGCATTTTTTGTTAACAGAAATGAAGGCTATTTAAAACATTGTCTGAGAGTTGGTTTTCAGCTGGGAATAAATGTGATCTGCCCAGCTCTGATGTGAGTTAGATTTCTGTTGATAACCACCAGCTTTTCCAGTCCTCTGAGAAACAGCTGCAGTGCTTTCATTTTCCCAGGGTAAAGGAGATAAAGTGGAACAACCTGTGGCTTTTTCCTCTCCCTCTTTTTCACCCTTCTTCCCTCCACCCCAGTATCTCTCCACCTGAGGAGTTTACTTTAAAATCCAGCCCTCTCATGCTAAGGATTTTTTTACCAACTTTAATGTCCAGGCACTGCACCGTGAGTGTTCTGTGTTATGGGTGGTGGGTGTCATGTCAGAGGTTGGAATCAATGCCAGACTCTTGGGCTCCAGTAGCTGCTCATGTGCCAGGGTGCTCTGGGGCCGAGTTTTGTCCTGACTCTTTTTGCTACAAGTGAGGAATGAGATTTTCTTACTCGTTGCTCGTGTTAGAAGTGAAGCAGCCCTTTGGAGGAGAATGGCAGAGGTTTATTTCATCTATTAATGTGAAGTAATCCGAGTACAATCCCTAGAGCAATCCAGAGTCTCTGTACAGGAAACAGAGAGTGTATATACATATATACACATGTGCAGCTCTCCTGCTGTGTGTCCCAGGATAGGTCTGTGCTCTCTGACTGTGGCAGAGCCCAGTATGTGATCCTGGCACAGCTGAGCTCCTTCTGCAGAAGCTGGGATGGGCCTGCAAGTGGCAATTTGCCCTTTTGGCTGGGCTTCCTGGCCTGGCTCCCCAGCACGGCTGCAGTAGCTCACAAAAGCAGCAGCACTGTGTCCAGAACAAACCTGGAACTCCACACTCTGCTCTGCTTGCTAGTTTAAGGTTTCCAGCTGTGTAATATATGTACATGATCCAACAACTCTACCTTCCACATAGCTTCCTATCCACTTTGCTTGTAGTTCTCTTCTAGTATTATGCCAGAAACTTGGCAGGTTTTTACTCTCTCTCTCTGCAGGATATGGCCTATAAATGACCTTGCAGTAGCTACATGGTGGGCAATTGCAAATTGCTGGAGGAATTCCAGTGGTTCTTGTCATATGTTTATGTTGCCGTTTCATCTTCACAGAGGAAAACTTTCTGTTTAGCTCAATTATATCCAATATCTACATACTGGCAAAAATTTAAAAACCTATAAAGGTAAAAACAGTCTGAAGATGATCTTCTAATTGTGTCTGTGGTAACTAAATACAGGGGGCTGGGGACCACTGAAGGTGATGATGCTTCTCTGATGTTTGCATCTAATCAGTAGAGGCTAGCACAAAGCAACAAGTTCCCTTTGTAATATTGGTGAATGGAGTTCATCAAATGTTTTATTATCCCATTGCAGATGGTACAGACAGATCCTGAGATTGCTCATTTTGTCTTCTTAATTGTCTTCTTAATTTCAAAAATAAAAAGAAAAATGAGTAAAATAAAATAAGTATGTTTTCAGGAAAAGGACTTAATTGTTTCTTATGACCAGTTGTTAGGAATTCCTGGTAAAGTACAGCTCCTGTAATTGTCACAAAATGTGCAGCTAAGTAACCACAGGAGTCAGGATCTGTAGCTGTAGGATAAAATGAACTCAGTTATGTTTTCCTTTTTAATAGACTATCTTGAGGTATCAGATCCTGTTTTCAGGTGAGTGATAGCACAGGCTGTGTGGCTGATACCACCAGGATGCCAAAGGAGTAATCCTAAAAGTCTCTCCTGGGTGATCCCTTCAGAAACGAGAGAAATAACTTCTTATCCTTTGTGGAAGACTTTATGAACTACTGTTTTGCATTAGCCCTTAGTAAAGGATTAAGTTTAGCTAAGCCTTGAGAACTTTTTAGTGCTAAGCAGCTCATGATGTGCAGCAGTAATTGTTATTTTAGAACTTGAAATTTTTTTTTCTTAATGCCTCATTGGAAAAGTATCTTAAAGAACCACTTGTTCTTTAAGAAGCACCAAAAAGCCTACAGCATTATACTGGTTTGAGGGGAAATTAGAAGCTGTGAGTATTCTCAGAGTGGCTACAAAATTAATTGCAGAAAGCCTGAGTATTTGTTTAGGCTTTCCTTACCAGATTTCCCTGTTCTTGTATGTAAAAGTGGCTGAATAAAGTACACTTTTTACGTAAAACTGTTGTCTCAATAAGTATTACCTAAATACATTTTTTTGTCCTCTGCATAAACACATTGGTGGGAGAATGCAAATCAAATATGAAATAATATTTTGAAGTGTTGACTAAAATATTATCTAAGAATAGCACCAAGTTGGATCAAGGAGCCATTTGATTCAGCACCTCAGCTCAGGGTAGGGTTCAGTGGGAGAGGCATAATGGAGAGTACAGATACCTCAAATCATGGGGTGATGCTCCTTTTGAGCATATTCAGCCTCCAGCAGTTTGTGACTCACAGGTTCCTGGAGCTGGTGACTTTGTATTTAATGGCTGTAGATGGCTAAATTAATGGAAGGAGACCTCGGGTTCTTTTTGAGCCAGTGTGAGCTTTTTCAATCCAGTACATTAAGTAACAGGGCAATAGAGCAGCTCTTTCACCTTTTCAATTGCTACCTACCCATTTTGCTAGATCCTCCCATAATAATAGAGACTGGGATCATGGACTTCTATTATACTGATTGTTGCATGGATTTCTCACAAACCTGCTCTTCAAAATTCTTAATTTCACCTTGACCAGTCCTAGTGTGTTGTTCCACATATTACAGAAGCAATTCCAGAATGTGATTCGTGTTACCCTGTGTCTGAATTGTGCTGCCATTTGGGTTCTGCTGTCTTGTGGGGTTTTTTAGAATAAGGAGCCAAAACAATAGAGAACATTCAAAATACAAATGTCTGGTGAATGCATACAGTGGCATGTTAATGATTTTCTATATTGTTCTGAATTCCATTATTTTTCATTATAAGTAATACTTAGCATATGATTGATTCCTGACTCCTTCTGAACACTAAAAAAGAAAAGAGCTGACCAGATGCAGCTAAGTCAAATTCAAAAAATGTGAGCATCTCTTTCATTTTTTTTATATTTATCATTGATTTGTGCATTCCAAAGCTTTTTCTATTTTATCTTGTTCTTTTGGGCATTGTGGTGGACATGACAGATGAAGTAAAGTGGTGAGTAAGCCATCTTTGGAAGAAATAACTTCCCTTTACATGTCAGCAGCAGATGGTGTTGAGAGATTAATGGCAGTTTCTGGTTTTATAAACTGACCAGATTTATTCTCAGTCATTGCACAGGTAATGTCACAATTTAAATGATTTAAAGTCTCACCTTTTCCTTTTCCTCCTCCTGTCTTAACCATTATAGGTTGGTTTGGCAAAGAATTTGCTGCTTGTTTCACTGGGGCTTTTTCTATCCAAGATAAGGGAAAAGCCTTTCTGTTGCTCTGCTCAGTGTTCTGCTTAACCAAAATAATGCATGTCTGAGTCTCACATGTAGCAAGGAGTTAGATCTGCAGTTCAGGGTTGTGTTACTTGGATGGATTTGCAGGCAGATATTTGGGAAACATTAGTGATCTGTACCAGATGTAATTTCTGGCCCTTATAGCCCCCTTCTGTCAAGAAAGAAAGATATTTTTTAGAAAACCTTAGGCAAAGTAGCAGAAGCAAAATATTTTGATCTGTCTTGGAGCAGTGGGTTCAGCCTCCTTTACAAGTTTCCTTGTTTTAGGTTGGATTTCATGTAGGGCAGATGAACTTTGGGTTCTCCAATAGAGGTCTTTGTCCACAGACACTAATTTAATGTTTGTCTATTACCATCTTTCATAACTTTCTATTAGAAATAAAGAGATCCAACTGAGCTAACTTTCATAGTTTTGCTTTCTGCAAATACCTAAAGTACCTACAAGAGTTGTGCTCCCATGCATGATAAAAGGGCAGTAGCTAAAACTGTAGGTTGTCATCATTCAGAAATTAATCCCCTTCTCAGAAGGACCATTTTTAAAAAGTACTATTTTGGAACCTCACTGGAAGAGGGAAAACTCGATCTTGCTCATATCTTTGTTAAACAAGCTGTGCTGTGCTTGTGTGAGGAAGGGAATTTATGACCTCACAGCAGCAACTATTGCTAGAAAAGCTTGATTTTGTTTATTTTTTGCTGCCTTGTTTATTTGGTAAATAAATGTCAACTTGAGTGTATGTTGTGGATTCTTGTGATGAAGTGAAACAATCTGGAAGCTTAGTTCTGGTGGAATTGACAGCACTTTGGTTCTGTACATCATGATTTTGCACTGCAAAGATTGCCCTGTTTAAACATTTACATGGAGTTGGGGTTTCCCAGGTTTTTTTGTATATTTGTGTTGCTGGAAATCAAGGATGTTTCAGAAATAAGCTTCAGCATTGCCAGGTTAAAGTAATGTCATCTGTTCAGCATTTTCTTGGTTGTCTTCCCCCTACCTGTCTCAGGCCTCTTAACCACTGATTTGGCATTTCATCTGTAGAAGAGGAGGACCTGCTAGGTATAAGTAACAACCTGTGAAACTTCTCAGGTGTGGGAATTCATTTTAAAGGTCTGATCTATAAAGCAAAGTAATACTTGGACTATGTCAAAATAGCTCTCCTGGATGTTTGTGAGCTGCCAAGAGGAGATTACCTGTTCAGAAAGTGTCTTGGGAAGATCTGTAAGGGTGTAGAAAAGTGCTGAAGATAAGGTCCTCTTAGAGATTCTCATCTTGAGGAATGTGAAATCATGGTACATGCAGATAACCAGCTACATATGGATATGGCATTCTGAAAATCTGTAGGTATGCTGAGATGATTTAGCTTTCATTCTGCTATCCTGTGTGAAGTTCATATGGAAATTGTTCAGCAGTAATCATCTCTCATGCCAGAGTTCTTCATGGCTCTACAGTTATGTTTTTACAGACTTCTGTAGCATCTTGTATCCACACTCTCTTACATACCCAGATACCACATCAAAAGTTTAAACCTTTCAGAGTGGGTGAAGGTTACATACATGGGATATAAGCAGAAATCTTTTTCTGATACTCAGTATAAAAGGTGGGTTTATTCATTCTGATCAAACATTATCTAGTTTAAATTTCTGAAACGTGGAACCTTTCATTAATAAGCTAGTAACTTAAAATTTAGGAGGGCATCTAAATAAAAATGCAGAAATTCAGTAAAACAGCTGAAAGAAACTAATCTCCACATTTTTAAGAAAGATTGAGGATTGGGAAGTGCTCCAGAACTCAAATTTTACTCAATCTGTGAGTGATTTAATCTGTTTCTCTTCAACTCTACTCTGAGTTGTGTCCTAGTTACTAAAATATCATGTTAAGTTTATGTCTGAAATACTTGCTTATACAGTGTTTGGGTAAAGGAGGACTGCTGGTTTCAGTAGACAGATTTGTTTTTAAGTGAAATTTTCTCATCTGCTAGAGACTTGCTAATGAGGGAACCAAAGCCAGACAAAAAAAAAAAAAAAAAGAATTTAAATGAAACTAGGAATTTACTGCTTAATTTGAAAGACAAATTTGAGCTTCTGTCTTGTTTTAAAATCTACAACCTGCATTCTGAATTCCTGTCTAAACTTAAATGAATTTTATTGTCCTTTGTTTGCTTTCCCTCCTGGAGAGAAGGGTCCTGCATGGTAATACTCAACCTGCTGTTCAATAACTGCTTTAGATGAGTTTGTGGGAAGAAACAGAGGAAACAAACCCATTGTCATAAAACTTAATATGTAGTTTCAAACAACCTCAGCCAGCATAGAAGAGTTTTCAGATCTGCAGTGATTTTCTTCTGCATTTTTTCACACTATTTTACTATCTAAGCACATTGAGGGGAGAAAAGAAATCTGGGCTGTGGCAGGAAGATGAAAATATATTGTCTTCTGCAAACATAATTTTTCATACTATCAGATTTGACCCCCATTTAGTAATAGAAGAAATTGAGTAAGTGGTTAGCAATAGAAGAAAATGAAAGAGAATTTGATGAAATGCATTTAATGTAATTGCTCTCAAAATTGAATTTGGAAGATTTTAGTTAAATCTCTAGTTCGGTATAAAACAATTACAAATCTGGAAAACTTAGCAAGCCAATTCAGAATAGAGTTTGTTTGCTTTTCTGTTTTGAAGGAGACATTTCATGTCCTCTTCCCCTCAGTAGTCTTTACCTCACTGTATATTTTATGAGGTTGTTGCAGATTTAATTGTGCAGATATGGATGCAATGGCCTTTTGGGAGTTGCAGTCTTTTGAATGCTCTGTTGAAGTGTCCTCTTCTGTTTTATTGGAGATGGAACATAAAACTTTGCCAGTTCACTGCTTCTTTCTTTATTTCTCCACTTTGTAGTAATAATTCCACATTTTCCTTAATCTTGTGAGGTTCTGTTTACTCCTTCCTCTTCTGCCTGAAACATTCTCTCTGTAGGCAGTGGTTTGCCAAGTATGAATTGCACAGAGTTCTTCCATTAGGTAGTGAACAGAATATAACAAGTGACAAAATAGTTTTATTCTTAATGTATTCAATGACTTGTCATTTACTATCTGAATATACTCCCCCACATCCCAGAAGGTGGGAGCTATTTGGATAAACAAAGGGCCTCTCAGGCCCTTTGGGGATAAACAGATTTATTATAATGTGTGAATTATAATTAAAAAAAAAAATTAAAAACCACTTAAGCAGTAAGAGTTGTGAGGATACTGTATTTTTATAGACAGAGTCACTTAGAATGAGCACTGGCCATTTCTTAACAGACTTAAGTTACCACATTTTTTATTTGAAGCAACAGTACATATTGAAGAGTTTGCTTTGCTTTTGATCAGCTGTAGTTGTAGTTTTGGAGTTTGAAGTGATTTGAGTTAATGAGGTTTTTTCTGTGTGTGCAGGGACAGGGCAGCACTCCTGGGGACAGCAGCTGCATCCTGGGTTCCTTGGGCTGAACACTCAGTGTTGATTTGTCTTTTGGCATAAGAAATTCTGGAATTTTTCATGAAACAAGAGCTTTTCTCAGTACATAATTGTTATGGTGGTTTTCTGAGGAAGGAAAGCATGGGATTGTTCTCCTTTTACTTTGTTTTTTTTTTTTTTTTGGTTTTAGGTTATAATGTCCTTAGTCATTGGGGAATTCAAGTGGCAAAATGTTACAAAAATTAATCTTTCCTGTTCTGTTGCTCCCTTCTTATCCAAACACATCAGCACACCAAAAGGAATGAAGTTTTTTTCTATAACCATTTCCTTAATTCTCTATCTGTGCAGATAGACAGGCAAGACAAGACAAAACATTTTCACTTTTATTTTCGTTACATGGGTCCATGAGGGTCAATAGGAGTTCTAGCTGACAAAGCACAGCACAAGCAGATAGCAGGAAAATAAAAATAATGTGTGTTTGGTCAGCAACCAATCTTAGCTTTTTTCATGGGAAAGAAATAGGTTTGACTAAGTTTGTGTGTTCTAACTTCAATTCAAAATATATTTTAATTGTATATATTCTGTTTAGGGGCCTTGATTATTTTGGTTTAGTTCTTTGTAATGTGAGGAGCTTTGTTTTTATTCTGGTCTGCAACTGGACCTCCAGCAGTCTGTGTTTGTGGCAGGGTCTTCTGTTATAGTGAAAGTGGAAGTTCATTGGTACAGAGAGAAACTGAATTGGAAATGTAAAGGGAAATACCAGATGTCTGCAGTTTTATTCAATATGTACTTCCTAGTTACATTAAACAGAAAAGAGCATTTATTGGCTTCACTTGTCTTAGTGGTTAGTACTTTTTTGTCCAATATTAGTATAATCCCTTTATGACAATTATCAGGAAAAAAATTTTTTTAATGATTTCTATAGTTTTTCAAGCTAGTGAAGTAGTAGTTCTTTGATGCTCAAGGTGATTTGCAATAATTTTGAAGGGTTATAATTCCTTGCATATGTGTGCACATGAGCATATATACACAAAACAGATGGAATATACATAAAACATCACTGATTAATTTTGAAAGGGATAAAGTCATCTCAATCTGACACCACCTAATAAGCCTCCCAGGTGTTTTTTAAAAAAATTACCTTTCTACTTTGTTTACTAAACACTAATCATAGTGTTTTTTAACAGTCTGCCAGCAAACCTAAAGCTCTCAATACATTAAAGTTGTTGTCCTTAAATTTTAAGGTACATTTTAAGATACTTTTAAGTTTAGAAATTACCTATTATTCATGGTGTGTTATTGTCTCATTATTTTCCTTAGGCAGATTAGAACTAAATGGAAGTTGATTGGTTTCTTTTGAGCAGTGTAGCCAAAGTTAATTAAATTCTAGTGTTTTCTATGGCCAAGCCTCTTCTTTGGGCTGGTAGAATGTTGACAGCAGCGTTGTAAATTCTTGTCAATCTGCCTGTCACTCATTGCTTGTGAAAGTGCTGAGGGAATGACAAATAAATCTGTCATATGCTAAGGAAAGAGGAAAGGCATGTTAAATTTTGGGTTATTTTTCAGTCCTTCTCAGCCATTGCAGCTGCTGGCCCAGATGAGTTTTTTGAGGATTCTGCTTCTCTTCAAGTCATAATTTCTCAAAGGAAAACTTTGCTATAAAGTAATTATTCGATTTTCACACTCCACATCCTCCTGGACAAAATAAACTTGAAATCCATCGAGCTGCCTTTGTTTCATTACTCCAGAAATTCAGTAATTTCTGTGTCTGCACACTGAGTAGTGCAATGCCTGTGGAATGGCAGTGTTAGGATTATTCTGTGTGGGAGTCATCACCTCCTCACCTCAGTGTTCCCTATGTAGGTGAATTCTCTGCAGTCTCATGTTGAAACAGGAGCAAAATCCTCAAATTCCTTAAAGTAGAAAAGTAATCACAAGCTATTTATGTCTGATGTTTAGAATAACTGATTGAGAGTTTGAGGCTAAGATGATGACTGGGGTGGCTGAGGTGGGAGTTCCTCAGGCTGCAATGCTTGCCTGTAATTAAGGAAGGAGAGGTGGATGAAATTCTGCAGTTAAGTGTTTTTCATTCTGACAAAACTGCAGTAAAAGGTCATGAGATGGGGCATGTGCAGGGCAGTCCAGACTTACTTAGCAGTGACAGAATCAGAGAGTTTTCTGTGCTCCTCTGCAGCACAGGAAGCCTGTTGCCTGACATTAATGGGTAGGAGATCTAATTACAGGTGAGAACAATTTCAAGAAATAAAAAGCCATAAAAAAGACACAAACGAGCTAGAATTTGAGGGGGAGGTGTTTCAGAATAGTTTAATTTTGTGTGATCTTACCCTTCTTCATGGTTGGGTTCTAAACCAGGAGTCTCCTATCTAAATTTGTTTGTTTGAATATCATGACAGGAGGAATTGGTCATGCCTTGCAGGAGGTGCTCCCAGCTCACAGACTGTGCTCCTGGCCCTGCCTCTCCATCTTCCATGGCTGCACTCACATGCCCTGTGCTGTCTTACGAGCTCAGACTTCCCTAAACAAGGATTTCTGTTTCTTTTGGAAGAAAAAAAAACCCTGCAAACCAAATTACCTTTTTTTCTGTACCACTTTGTAACTTGGCGGTGATCTCCTGTTCTTTAAAAATGCATCTAATAAAGATGCTTCATTCCTCATTGTATGGGAAGAGAGATACCTGAGGAAATTGGGTGGCAAATTTGTTTAGAAGTAATTTCTTTCTCCCCTCACATTAATAATTAAAATAATCCTAACTGGATACTTAAGTAAAATCTCTATGTATGACTGCATGTATATTGCATGTATTTTGCATTTTTGGTTTGCAAAAATGTTTCTGAGAGGAAGTAGTGAAGAAACTGTTGATGTCCTACAGCTACATGTCCAAAGTGCATGCCAGGAATTGCACCTCATTGTTTACTGCTGAGGTACCTATTGAATACATCAGAGAAATTCCCAAAATGAGAAGATCAAACTAAACCAGAATGGTGTGGGAAAGTAAGATGGAAGTGAGAAAGTGGTGACATTTTCTATAGACTTTTAAAAAATCTCATATGAGAGCTCCATTGATTTAGAATGCTGTGCTGTATTTTGCCATTCTTTTAAAATATGAATGTTTTTTCAATAGAAAAAAACATAAGTGCACCAAACCTGCTATAGTTAAACCTTGCAGGTATTGTCAGAGCCTGTCATTTTCAAGTTTTTTTATCATGATACAATACATTAAAATAATTCTAGGCATTTCTAAAATTTTGTGAAGTGCTTGTAGACACATTGGAATGTGACATTCACCCCTGTACAGCCACCCCTTTTATAGTATCCTGCAGTTAGAAGCACTGCTAGAGCCTTTGCATTATTCCAGCCAGCTCCCTCCCAGACTGGAGTCATAAATCTTTGCAGCTTAGTTGCACTTTCTGAATAATACAGGGAGTCATAAATTAAAAATGAGTTTCAGACTACTGAGTAACTTTCGCATTTCTGAAAAGTTGACTCATTGAAAAAAAATTTCATCCTACCTCTTCAGTTGAAATGCTGAAGTTTGTGTATGTTAGGGTTGTATTTCCAGACCTGCCCCTGGCATATGGGCTTCTTAATTTTTAGCTTCTAAGCATAACTTTTCACATCATGTTTAACTGCTAGAAAGAGCATTTGATTTTTCACATCTGCCTGGAATCTTTTAGGTCTGTTGAAAGTGCTGGACTTGAGGCAAACTCACAGGAGGGGTTTTCTGACAGTCTTAGAGAATCCTCAGAGAGCCAAAAACCTTGAGACATGGGAACATAGCTCCAGCTGGAGTCACATGAGCCAAGTCTGAATTCATCAGAAAAGCTGAATCACTGGATGAGTAATTGTCCCCAGCAATCAGAGGACATGGCTCATGTGTGTTTACCAAGCAGAGCTTTAAAGGCTTTGAGAAATTGATTTCTGAATAGGCTGAATTTCAGGGGTTTTGACTGGATGTACCAGTGTTTGAATTGCAAATAAATCTCTATACAGTTGCAGCACATCAAAGATTTTAGTTGAAAACCTGTACAAGGTGAAGTGAGCTACTCTGGTTCAGTGTAGTGCTCCCAAGTACTTGTTTCTAAATTCTAGATTTCTGCTTTCTTGACCATCTTCTTTCTTTCCTCTTGCCACTTTTAATTGAATTTTAACTGCCTTCTGAATGATGAGCTGTACTTTGCAAGATGAATTATAAATGTTGCATATAAGTTTAGTACTAGAAAATTAAAGAGGAGATTCAAAATTCGTGATTTTATAAAATATATGATATGCCTGTAATGAGCCACCTTCTGTGCTTTTTTACAGTTAGTGCTTACCTAGGTAAAGGTGCACTCTGTTAATATCAAGTAGAACTGATAAAACCAAAAAGACAACATGCAGCTAACTCTGTGAAATGTTTTTAGTTGGTGAATAGATGTCTGTGGTGCTGAGCTTTGTTATGATGTAGTAAAAATGTGTCTGTCATAGAGGAACATGAAACACCCTTGTAGCTAAATCTATCCCTTGAAGTGGAAATAGTTCTGTCATTGTATTCCAATAGCTAAAATAGCTTTAGAGCATCAACAGAGCACTCACTAACTTTTACTGCTAGAACTGGAACAGAAAAAATCTCACAAAAGTATGTGGGGAATGGTTCATGTTGCAAGTTCTCAATAGGTGAACAAACAGCTTCTTGGGGTTTTAAAGCTGGTAATTTATGTAGTTTCTACTCATACATAAAGACAGTATTTCAGTCTGTTCTAGTCTGGGATTTTTGTTTGGTTTTGGTTTTTTGAGGTTTTTTTTTTTTTTTAATCTAATAGTACATTTGTGTCTGTAGCACTTAACTTGATTAATAATATTCAATACAGAGGGAGGTTGACTTTTCCACATCTACATCCAGTGCTCAGGTAATGGATTTGAAATCAAAGTAAGCATTCCTGATGTTCTCTCAGCAGTCATGTGAAAAGATAAAGGCAAGCAACAGCTTACTTGCCAATATTTCTAATTTAAAACAAAACTGTAACTGGAATGTGGATTTTTTTCACTGTTAGAGAACAAAAGCTATGACTTAAAGTTTTCATTACACATGAAATGCAATTATTGTTTACTAGCAAACATGGCAGCACTTTATTCTTATAAACTATTTCTTATTTTCCTCCTTCTATTACCACTGTGCATATCTGAAAAAAGTTGATGATCAGTTTGGGGTTTTGTTTTTTTTTTTTCTTTTTATCTTTTAAGGTTCCTTCTAAGAGAGATGCAGCTCAAAGTACCATCAAAGAGGAAAAAGTCCATCTGTTGAAATATAATATAGGAGATCTAGTGTGGTCAAAAGTGTCTGGTTTCCCATGGTGGCCATGTATGGTTTCTGCTGATCCTGTTCTCCATGCCTACACTAAACTAAAAGGTATGTAGTTCAGATTTCTTCAGGTATACAAAATGATTGCTTTGGAAAAATTCTGTTCTTCATCTATGCAGTTGATCAGCAACTTGTTGTCAACAGGAATGTTAAAGTCATGTAAATGCTATTCTTGAGCATATAGTAGTGTGTCTTTTAACTCAAATGTTCTCTGAAAGGTACCAGAATTGTGATCTGTCAAACTGTGTGGAGTTTCGTTAAAAAAAGAAAAAAACCCAAACCTGATTGTGTTTTTCATTGTTTTTGTGGAGATGCTTGGTGAATTGATACAGGCTGAAAATTTTATTAAAGCTGATGGGAATTAAATATTCCTGATGATTATGGTTTTCTAAAAGCAATCCATAATTCAGGCAGCTAAATTTTCTCTGATACGTAGTCAATACTGATATCTTCTGATAATATTGGTTGATTTTAAATGCAGGAACTACCAAGTGCAAGTGAAATTTTTAGGTATGAATTTGTACAATTTCTTAATATCATTTGTATCTTTGTTCTCTATTCTGTTTCCTGAAACTTCTGAGGCTTAGTAGCAATAAATATTTAGACTACACATTAAGAAAGAGTTGGTGTGGTTGGAGGCAGTAAGGCATTGGGGTGGATTGCCCAGAGAAATGGTCTGATCTCATTCATAAGAGGTTTTAAACAATGGGTGAATGAATCTCTCTGGGATTATATAGATTCAAAATTGGTAGTAAACTAAATAGCTTCTTGAGAACCTTTTCAAGGATTCATAATACAGTTATGGAATGGTTATTATAGACTCCTCAGACACATTTTCCTTGTAGCAATCTTTCAGAGTTTGGATCAGGCAGTCCCTGTCATTTTTAGTCTTTGGATTATTAGATGTATTATGACATAAAGAGATGGATTTTGAGAGTAGTAGATATTTATTTGTTCCTGTCAATTACTCTGTGAGGTTTGTGTTCATTATCAGAAATCTTTGTGGTACATCTTTATCAGAATCTATAGAAACAGACCCAGCAAAACCCAGTACCAAATGGCTGAATGCAGCCTGTGGAGCACAAACAGAAAGAAGGGCCCATGTACTGTGTAATGTTGATTTCCCTCTCTTTGAAATCATGGTAATGATGGTGATTTCTAATATTGCTCTGGAATTGGGCTTGCCTTTTCCTTGAGGAGTTTGTTTAGTCAGGGTCTGGGCAGCCATCCTGACTACTAAATGCACTCTAATGTGTGTTATTTCCACAAGTAGGTATTTCCAGTCTTACCTTCCACCTACTCTTTATTATTTAGGCACTATCAAAAGTATCTTCTTGCAAAAAGAAAAGATCTTTCATCAGGGAGTTGTAGAAATACTGAGCTGCATCTCTGTATTTCTCATTTCTATGGTTAGGATGAAGTATTTATAAGCAGTCTGAGTTTCTGGATGTTGATACTTGATTTAATCATTCCAGCTGATTAGGCTTGATAAAAATATTAATAACTCTCAACTTGTGGGAAGCACATTTTTATGTAATAAAGTCTGTACTGAGTCTGGTAAAGCTCCATCTCATTGAATATCCTGTCTCTGGCTGTGGTCAACCACAGATGCTCAGATACAGAGAAACACCAGGGGAGTGGTGGGTTCCCAGAACACTCCCAAACTGCCAACAACTAGTTGTGTCAGGATTTTGTGGGCCAAAAATTAAGTTTCCCTATGTAACAACCATTAGTGAATGCCATGATTTTATCCAGGAGCATTGGTACAAGTTGAAGTCTCAGAGGATACCTGAAGATTTTCCATTAGGTTCAGTGACTCCTATAGTAGGCACTGTTATTTAGTCATCTTAATTAGGCAGTTACAGCTGTTTAGCATTACAATGCAAAAAAATCACAGTGTCTGCCTGCTTGGCAGATGGGCTGTGGCAGATCTTTACAGGTGCATCTCTGTATCCAGCCAGAGCATCCTGGTAAAATAGAGAGGTTAAGTCATAAGAGCTCTGTAGTCACTAGTTAAACATTTTCTTGATGAGCACAAATTACTGTGCAAGAGAATTGTTCCTGACTGTGCAACACTGGAACATAATGTTAGACTGATGATTGGATGTGTGATGTGTACAATCCCAAGACTTTCCTCTAGATTTTCATGTTGGTCTCAGATGAGTCATCATTGTTCTTGTAGTTCTCAAAGATGTTTTTATATATAGTGTAAGTTTGTAATTGTTATAAAACATTACATGTATCTGTTAAAATTTTTGCTCATACCATTAATTAGGTTGATTTCATTTTACCCTTCCAGATACCACATTTTACAAGATTTAATCAAATAACCATTGGCTGAATCACCATGAAAAGAGAGTTCTTTCTAACTCTAGAAACCCCAAAATTAGTGTATGAAGCAATCAACTAGATCTCTTTGGTGACTAAGCCTGAAGACATGCAGTGTATGAATAACCTAATGGAATCTAGACTTGGTTGGAAGTCACCTGTAACAGAGAACTGGGGGTGTTACTTGTATGTGCTGGTGTCCATCCTTACCTGAGTTCCTCTGACTCTGTGTGTTGGACAGACTGGTGTGGTGGCACTGGAGGAACCACAGATACTGCAGGGAGCTTAATTAATCTAGTAGGATTGACTTTGGAAAACCATTTCTATTTTTAAACAAGGCCATTGCTTAGCAAATCTACAAGTTCTAATGAACAAGGTGCTAGAGGACATCTTAAGTATAGTCTCTTACCTCTGCCATTTTAAAAATTAATTGTTAACTATAAACCCTTTGAATTTTGAGAGTGGTTTCTTTGCCTACTCTGTAGAATAGTTGAGACCTTTGGAAGGGGAAGGTTGTGTGCCTGTATCATACCACAGTGAGACAATATTCCTCTTGTTTTCTCAGGGATAAAAGGGAATACTTATAGTTTTAGAGGAAAAAATGTTTCGTACTTAGGTTTTAAAACTCTCCCTTCAGCCAGCTGAATCCTTTACTGATTTGATTCCTGAAAAATCTTTATTATTATGAAGTTTTGATTGCAAGGGTTAAAACCAGATTAAGTATGTGTCTCTGTTTAAGAATACTAAAAGATAAAGTTTAGGAGACTCAGAGAGGAGGCTGAGTGCTTAGGCTCTCCAAGCTGTGGAACTTTCTCAGTGTTCTTTGAGAATGAGTGCTAAGTTCATTTTCAGCAACACCCAGACCTGCATGTAAACTTAATAAACATGGGAAACTGACAGATGATTGTAACCTGGAGTTAATTCAGCCAAGCATGTTCTTGCTGGGAGTTAAACTATTGAGCTTTTGGATCAGACTTATTCATACATTATATCTCAGAGACTTTCAGGCTTGTTTAAGTGGGTTTTTGAAAGATTATCTAGTTTTATTGTGCTTTTGTTATGGAAACTGTAGCAGCTTACAGTCTTGAAGTCTGAAAATGCAGAGCCTTTAGGTCTAAGATACAGACCAGTGTCTATATCTTAAATACACATTTTTTTTAAATTTTCAGGACAGAAAAAGAGTTTTCGTCAATATCACGTTCAGTTTTTTGGAGATGCCCCAGAGCGAGCCTGGATATTTGAGAAGAGCCTGGTGCCCTTCAAAGAAAAAGACCAGTTTGAACAATTATGCCAAGAGAGTGCAAGACAAGCCCTCACTAAAGCAGAGAAAATAAAGGTAAGAGGTTACCAAATCAGGCGAGATTTGGAGCTTTTTATGTTAGCATTACAGGTGTGTACAGATATAAACAGGTATTATAAAAAGCTTAAAGACAGCTTGTTTTACAGGATCCTGCAGTTTTATTTCCCATTTATAGATGCAAAAGATGGGGTGATTCACCACTGTTTGTTACTCAGTAAAAATGAGCACTCCTCTGCTTTGCCATGGATTGATGTGTGGTATCAGTACTATCAAATACAGCTCCATCTGATCTCTGAGTTAGAACTCTGCATGGCAGTTAGTCTCTTGGGATTGCTTTGTGTTGCTGCCAGCACTTTGAGAGCACAGGGCAGGTTCCTGACGCGCTGTCTCTCTCGCAGATGCTGAAGCCGGTGTCGGGGAAGCTGCGGCCGCAGTGGGAGATGGGCGTGCAGCAAGCCAGCGAAGCCGTGGGCATGACACCGGAGGAGCGCAGGGCCAAGTACACCTTCATCTATGTCAGGGACAGACCTCACCTCAATCCTCGAGTGGCCAAGGAGGTTGGCATTGCTGCAGAGCCCTTGGAGGAGATGGATGAGTCATCCTACTCAAATGAAGAAACCACTCCAGATCTGAAATCGATGAATGATGGCATTCCTAGCAAGAGGAGGAGAAGGACATCAAAACTGTCTGCTGATGATGATGCACAAGAGAGCAGTCAGTTGGAGGATAAGAATACTACTCCTCAAAAGTCATCTGAACAGTCAGAATCCAAAAGAGGGATAGGCTCCCCTCTCAATAGAAAGAAAACTCCAGCGTCTACCCCACGAAGCAGAAAGGGCGATGCAGTATCTCAGTTTTTGGTCTTTTGTCAGAAGTACAGAGATGAGGTTAGTCTCTTTCAGCTGTTATTATTATTGATTGCCTCTTCTCATTTCTGTACTTGAAGAAACTTCTGTAGTAAACAAAAATTAGTTATTACTGCACAATCCATAGTATTCTGGGTTTGACGAGGTATGCCCGCATCAATCTTATTCTAGACAGAAATAGAGAAAGAAGGGAATGTAAGTGAGCAATATAAACAAGATAGTGGTAACTGCCTTTGTATTTCAAGCAAAAGTTGTGTTAATATCTTCCCACATTAACTAATAGTCCTTTGTATTAGCCATATTTTGTCTTTAATGTATGTACAGTATAATGCATATGCATACATATATACTCAGGCAAATATAACAAAGATGAGGCTATTTATGGCAATCTGCCTGTAGACAGCTTTTACATTCTTTCTGAGGACATGGCTTAGTTGCTTCTTTGTGTTCCCTTATCTTTGAGTGCCTTAAAACCTCTTTATTTACCTGGGACCTTTTGCTGGGCTTCCAGAGAAGTTGCTTACCATCACTGTCAGTGTATGCAATCTGCTGGGACAGAAACTAGGTCCTCCTGAAGCACTTACTCTCCATTACAGGGTAGAATAAATAAATACCTTGTTATCAACATTTTTAGGAAGACTGTTAAAGGTGTAGAAGCACTACTGCTGGTGTAGCTCATTACTTTAAAATCAGGACTATAATTTTTCTTCTTACAACCTTTTGCTCCATTTGCAGTGCTATTCCATGATCTGAAGCTAATGTGATATCTTACATTTTCTTGTATTTGTACTCTTACATGTTGCTCACAGAAGGATCAGGAAGTTAGTGGTGACTTTGTCATACTCTTTAGCTACTGAATGGTTGACTTCATTGTAGTATATTTGTATTAGAAAAGAATTAATAGATGTAAACTTCATAAAGAAATATTGGAAAGCAGATTCTGTTGTACAAAAGTCAGTTGTGGTTCAACTTGGGATCTTATTAGATCATTGAAACTTAAGCTAATACTGAGAATGAAAATGAGCACAATGTTACATAAACCTTTCAGTGGCTTGGTTAAATTGAGAAAAGCATTGGCATTGCAGTTTGCTGGCTCTGGACTGGAAATGGTTCTGTAGCCAGACCATTAAATACAGATTTTGACATATTAATTGTGAAAAGCTGTATGGGTAAATCATCTGTTGGAGACACATGAGTTCTATTCACAGTTCTTCTGTAAGTGACATTGCAAGAGGGAATTACCTTGGCCTTCCATGTATGTGGCAAGAAGTCTTTTGCAGTTGTGAGGGACATAAAATTGGTTCTGTGGAAGAAATGAGATTATGATGGCTGGCTTTATGGACTCTTAGCCCAATATGCCTTGCAGAGAAGAGGCATGCTGAGCCTCTGATATTTCTGTTTCCTTTGCCAGTTATCAGGCATTGTTCCCTACTGTGGTTATACTGTAATTCTCAAATTAATAGATGGAAAATATGAAAACTATTAGAATATATGAAATTGAGGAAATGCTTTTCCTTCAGTGTCATTTCAGGAAATTGAATGATTTTCTTAAACTTGAAATTTTCACTGATGATAGTGGCTAATGTTGTACAACATTTAAGTAGAAGGATATAAGTGTAAAAATATTACGTTTTTTTGGAGAGAGGGCATCCTATTTCTGCCTAGAATACCTTTCAATAAGATCTGTCATGAAAACCCAAATCTGCCTGAATGTGTGATCCATTCTAACAGGTACAGAAACACTTCTGTGGGTAGAACAGAAGTAGGTTGTGAAAGCTGCAGATACCTCTAACTGATTGTCAGAGGAACCTGTCTTCCCTTTGTCTTGATTGGAATTTGACTGGCAAAGTGAGGAAACACCAGTTTAGATCTTTATGCTTTTTGCCTTTCATGTTGCTTTTCAAATGGCAGGTTCATGCCATTGGTGGAAGGTGGAGGTTGTGTTAAATCTGCTATTTGAGGTGTCCCCTTCTGTTAGGCTTATCTGGTTCAACTTGCATGACTTTCACCAAGAGTTTGTTTTGCTGTGTTATAGATGTTCTGATGCTTTGGAAAGAGTGATAATGTTGGCTGAAAAACAAACCTGGTTTTGAGCTACTTTTATTGGTGTCATGGGGGAATTCAGTGTATGGCTTTCTTAGTGTTTGCATGTAGAAACTGAGAAAAAAGGAATGTCACAGACCCTGAGGAGGCTGCCTGTCCCCACTCTTGGGAAGGGACAGAAGTCAAAGGGGTGACTGAAGACTCTTGTAGGGCTTTTAGTAATACCAAGGTCTCTTAAAAGTAGAGCCATTTCTACTGTGTTTTGCTTGGAGTCTGGTTTTATGTGGTAGTGAGATTCATGTACCAGTTTGATTTTATTATTATTTAACTGCTGGAGAATGTTTTTAATGATTTAAGAGACACACTTCCCACATCCCTGAGGGAGGTGCTGAAAGCTTGGAGCACTTTTGTGGTTGTAGTGACGCATTAAGTATTTTGTGCTGTAACCAAAGGAGTAAAGATGTATTTTGTGCTTTGTGTTATGTGAAAAATACAAACCTAGTAAGCATTGGAAGGCTCTAACTGGAGATAAAGGTATCATTCAAGTAGGAGGCAGACAGCTACACTGTTTACATGAATTGATTTGGCCTTGAGTCTGTTGTGAGGAAAATTAAGGAATAATTTCACTAACAGAGAGACTTTGGAGAAGACAACTGAGCATTTTCCTTGGAGGCCTTATTTGCAAGGGTCCCTTCACCATTAAGAATTCTGAGTGTCTTTTCCTTGTCATTTCACAGTACTGCTTGTCAGCTGAAGTCATTTTTATTCTTACTCTGTTGAGACTGGAGGTGATGTTAATATGTGTCTCATTTGTCCAAATGAATCTAGTTATTTCTCAGAGAATTAAATGGCTCTGTGCCCTCACTGAGCACAATGACCTGTACATTTGTGACAACAGTCAAAATTGATGGTAATTTCATGTCCTGAAGAAGTGAGATTTGTGGAAGGAGGGTATCTTGTGGGTTTATGTTCCTCCCTTTCAATAATGTGAATCCAGTTGTTGGATTTTAATCAGACTTTGAGTAGAGACTTTCAAAGGTGTTTGTACTCCTCAAGCTTTATGCAGATGGATTATACCAGATAGAAACAGGAAATTCTGAGTACTCTACTAGCAGAAAAAGCATCAGTTTCCATACTTAGATACTGACCAATGGAAGGAAAGTACTGCAACAATTTTAACACCTTGAAAAGCAACAGTCACTTGCATCCTGTTTAATAACAGGAAATGTAGTTTTAAGACCCTAAATTCCAAGAAATTAGGTTTAGTCATTTCACCTTATCAGAAGAATTACATTTGTGTTCTGTTGAATGGTGTTACTCTTTGAATGATTGGTTTTCTTGACCTGGTTTTTAATTCACTCTGTGTTTTTGGTGTATCAGTTACATCACTCAAGATTTTAGGGAATGCTGGGTAATGAGATAAGGATTACTTTAAAACATACTGTTTCATTTCTGTACAAGCATAGAGTTTTTTGACAGGTGTGATTAATCAAATCTGATTTTCCTTAAGTATAAGTAGGGGTGTAAAGAGTTCAGAAGGATTTTTCTTTCTTTTAATAGTGTGTATTTTTTTGGTGTTGAATAACATTCTAGAAACTCTATTAAACTCCATGTTGATGGGTATTATGTGTTCTGCCTATAACATAAAAAAAGATGTACAGCTTGTGAGTTCCTAGTATTCATATGCCTCATACAAAAATGATGAATCAATACAGGAAAATGTTGCATCAGATGCTAGTTTGTGTAAATCTCTCTGCTGAGTTAGGTGTACTGAGTTCTGTGATTAATGAATTTTGCTGTGAATTAATGGATTTCTTTCTAGGCAAGCATATATTCCAGTATTGCTTGCCTGTCATTTGTGGATATATATTTAAACCTCATTGACAAATAATATACATTTTTTTGAATGACCACAGCACAAGATTTATATTTACTCCATGTACTACATTTTTTGAATGACAAAAGGCAAATAGATACTTCCATGATTAGTCTTAATATTTCTGAATAAGCAAGTTTATTTTCTTTTTTACAGACAGAAAGGTTATTCAAAGCAAAACTGGATACAGTAGGTTTTATTCTAGTTCTGTCTGCAGCAGAAATGTTAAATAACTTGTTTGTATCCAGTTTTCCAACGTGATGGAAGTGTGTACACCATTCTTTCCAATGGTCACCCTTTTTTTTAATTCAACCCTATTTCTGCATGTATAGGTGGTTGCTGAACATCCAGATGCTTCAAGTGAGGAGATTGAAGAGCTGCTGGAGTCGCAGTGGAACATGCTTAGTGAAAAACAGAAAGCTCGCTATAACACAAAGTTTGCCATAGTGACCTCTCCCAAATCTGAAGAAGACTCTGGTAAACGTAAAACTGTGCTAGTGTACTCTAACTAAATTTGATATACATAGTGGCGTTAAACTAAGCACATATTTGAGACCCTGTAGGGAAAACAGCTTTCACTGTTTTCCAGTTTTAATTCTTGGTGTTTGTGCCAATAGCAAAGGAATGCCAATGGTTACAATAAACGCAACCCATGAAATCTACATTTCTTGCTCATTGTTCTGAAAAGTTGTTCTATGTAAACCTTCTGCTGTTTAGACATTGCTGATTTCTCATTCTTCTTCTGCCCATAAGCAGCTGCCATTGCATCCACTGCTTATTACAAGTGGATGGTGGGAAGGGAAGATGAAGTGTTACTGCTAGTGAAATTTGAGATGTTGTTTTTATAGAACAGTTAGAAACAGTTTAAAAAATTTAATCCTTGCTATGCCTTTTCTTCATATATACCTAAAGTGTATTACTTCACATCATTATCAACTCAGGAAGAGCTATTCCAAACTTTATTCTGAACCCTTCACCCATTTGGCATTTTATTGTGCTACTCAAAGTTTTTAGGACTTTGTGCCAGTTTGCAAGTACTTTAGTTTTCTCTCCTTTTATTTTTTGTTGCTGTTTTCTGGTGTTTGTTTTTGATGAACAGTCTCGATTGTTTTCCAAAATATTTGAGGGAGTTTAGAGTCACTTATTTGAGAAAAGATGGGGAAGAAGATAGTTTGCCATTTCCATGAACTCTACCAAATTTAACTAGCTATCATTTTTCAAATTTAAACAGCTATACAGCATTGTAAGAAGGCTTACTATGGAAGTGTTAGAAGCCAACAGGTGCTGCTTTGGGCAATGACAAGAATGAGAGGGGGTGTTTGAAAGTTTGTGAGACTTGGAAAAACTTGTATAAAAATGGCAGTCAGTTTTGTTAACTATCTGTGTGTGTGTGTGAAATAACATAATTTTGTGGAAAAAAGTTTTTAACTTTAAATTTTAAGTGTTAAATATTTGGATATCAGTTTAAAAAAAAAACACGTTCTGTATCTCTCAAGGTTCATCATTGAAGAATATTGGAGAGGCCAAACGTAAAGTGTTTCAAGACTCACCTAAAAGGAGATCAAGATCCAGAAGTAATTGAAATTTGTGTTGTGTGCAAATAGCTCATCATTATAAGTAGCTATTGAGTGTATTTTTTTATGTAATCACCCACGTATCATAATCTCTTTATTTTATCTCAGATGTTGTCTTCCTTGACGTTAGAACTTTAATGGATCCCAAATTAAATATCTTAACACTGTAGTGCTGAATTTTGTTCACCTTCCTCAGTGTCATATTGCAAGAAATGTAATTGAAATTGTACCTGTACCAGGTGTTTCTAGTACATATATTGTGTACATTTGTAGTTACCTACAGATGAAAATATGTCAGTTTACTTGTTTCCCATCTCAAATCCTCTTATCTTAAACTTGGAAGAATGTTGTGGGATTTCTTTTGCTGGCTTTTTTTAAGTAGCAGGTTCTCCTGGAGCCATTTCAGTCTGCTTTGTGGATTTAGTTTGATCATAGACTATGTCCTAGATTATTTAGATAAGAACATTAATTTGAAAATTATCCATATTTTCAAGCTGCTATATTTTTAATATTTGCAGATACTTCTTCCCACTGGAATAGAATGCTTGTAGCTGTAGGGCCATTTTCAGTTAACATATTTGTGCCCCTGGAGCTTGCAATTTTCATACTAATAATACTCTAGCTTCATGAACTAGGGAGTACTGGAGAGTGTAATTATGTTATCATTTCATCTTGATGAACCAGACCACTTCCCAAACCCTTATCTGTCTCTTTGAGGTGCAGACAATAGTAGAACCTGTGGCAGGGGTATGTAGATTACTCACTGACCTTTTGTATTTGAACTTTACCATCTAAATACATGAATAACTTTGTGGTCTAAAATGGCCAATGTGGTTCTGTTCATAGGATTCTGGTTCATAAAGGCAAGGGATCTTATGGTCTCATGTAAAATACAATCAGCTTGTTAGAGTCTGGAATTGCCACAGCAGAAAGAGAATTAATCTGTGCAGTTGGTGATATCTTGTCTTTTTCAGAGGCCCCTTAGTAGATGTCACCACTTAAAGCAGGCTTAAGGAGGAGACTTGGAAAGCAATTTTAGTGGTAAGACACAAAGTGCCAGGAGAGTTAAAAGCTGCATAGATCAGTCACGTGCAGTCTGATGATACCAAACAAATGTTGGGCAGTAACATTCTGATCTTAAATTAGTTTTTGTATAGGTAGACTCATCTTTGTAAAACAACTTGAATATGAAGCAGTTGATTTGGATTTGTTCTAGAGTTAAGTCTTCAGCACCAGAAACCAGATCCTAAGCAGGGTCATCAAACTGTATTAATGTTTAGCCATGTTTTAAAAATAATGACTGAAAGAAAAGTACCTTAAATAACTAGATCAGTTCAAATAATTTCAAAGTGGGTTTTAGATTATTTTTCATGTGAGTTTCCCCCATCCCCCATCCCAAGGTAATTTACATGGAAATAAAAGAAACCAAAAAAAGAGGACAAAGGAGCCTACAGAAGATTTTGAAGTTCAGGAAGCACCTAGGAAAAGACTCAGGATGGATAAACAGAATAATCGGAAGGTAATTATGTCATTGGTTTGTTGGGGTTCATTTATAGCAGCACCAGTCACATTGCTGTAGTTAAGTTTGTCAGCATTTCCATTTTCAGGATTAAAAAAGAAATGTCCATATATCATACCAAACTGTTGTCAATATTCAGAGATACATGTGGGATACCACTGTGGGATTTTTTTACTTTGGTTTTGAGGTTGGAGATACGACAAGTTGCATTTGCTACTTAAAGTGTTTCCCAGAAGAATGTGCAGAGGGAGGCATGACCTCTCTGTGTTGCTGTGCTCTCTAGTTCTTCCTCTTTCCTCCTGATTTGGAGCTGGTTTTACCAGAATGTAAAAGAAGTGCCTTTAGTCAATAGTTACTTTAGACAAAAGTCAAGAAGAAAGCAGGTAAAGCAAAACAGAAAAACTACTTTTCACAAATTAGAAGGCCATAGGATATTTTAGAGTGGCATGCTGACCCTTTCTTGGGTTAGGAGACTGCAGTAAATTTATATTTATCACACAAATCACAGGCTTCTTTTCTGGTTAGCTTGCTTGTGAGAGTGAGAATTTTCCTTACATAGATCACTATGTGTATGGACAGCACAAATCTTGGGGAGACTCAGGCACAGGTTTAGTTAGCAATGCATGGAGGGCAGTGAATGTCATGGGTTTTACTTGTGTGGAAAGCTTAGCTCATACCTGTGGTGAGTGTTTTATTGCAGTATCACACTGTAGTGTGAGTACCATAGACCTGAGTTCAAAACTTCAGTGGTACAGCAGTCAATTGAAACAACCTAATAGAAGGAGAGGTAGTAAATTTATTTTTTAAGTTAATTGTGGAGGTCTTATTTGTAGATGTCAGTTTGTTTGGTGGGCTGGTTATTTTGCTACTTCTGTTGATATTGTAGATATTAAGACAATTTGTTGTCTTAGAGTTTAATATATAAAAATACAGAATTTCATATAGGCTCAATGAGCTGATTAAATCAGCAAGGGACAGAGATTATTGTTAATGTTGTTATCTTTGCAGAAAGAAGGGCCAAAACTGGTTTTTGTACTTCTTGCTGGAATGGGTTAGTTGTTGCATATTCATGTGACTTTCTAGGAGCAGTTTTTCAGACATTTTTAAACTTGTCTAATTGATTTGAATACACTATAATACACTAGATCCACGGAATAATGGAGTTTACTTGTTATAATTTATTCCTCCTATAAAGTCTGTGTTTTGACTGTTCTGAAGGTACTTTCCAGTCCCACCAGCATTTGTACACTACAATTAACCTACATTCTGAGAAGTGGGATGAAAGGTGGTTGCAGTGTAGTTCATGTACAGGAGGTTCTGGTATCTTTGGTGCTGTGGCACACATGTGAATATACCAGCAGGAAGATAAATAACTGAGGTGAATGATTCTCATATTTATAGCACTAATGATGCTGACTTTGTAATGTACATTTTAAAAATGTTGTTTTCTCCTGGTCAGTTTATCAGAAGTGTTTGCAAAGGTTTTGATGTGTGTAAATATTAGAGAGTTTGGAAACTAAATGCATATAGCAGGTTTGTGCTCCACAGAATGGTCAGATATGTTTGCAGTTTTAGGAATTCTCTCTTAGACTTTTTCCTGCCTTCGCAGTCCCAAGGCACTTCCAGGTGTATGTGCTGCTCCTTAGTAGAATATTCAGTGGATGACAGTGAGAATATCTATGTAATGATTCAAAAATGCAAACACTAACCATACACCTTTCTGCTATTCCCTGTTTACCTGCAGGCTTTAGTCACAATCATTTTGGATATGAGGTGCTTTGATTTCATGACATTTTATTTCTTGCACAAGAGTTGTGGGTTATACTCTCCCTTCGTTCTTAATTCTTTGCAAAATCAGAATGTTTTCACATAAAGTAACCAAGCCATAAGTACCCATATGAAAGTTTTGAAAAACTAATTTGTCCATTGTTGCTTGGATGATGTATGTGAAATGCACATTAACAAAATGGGGGTTCTGTAAAGTGTACTTCAAATTTAAGAATGAACCATCCTGTGCATTTTCACAGAATCACAGAATCCTTAGGATTGGAAGGGGCCTCTGGAAATCATCCAGTCCAATCCCCCTGCTAAGACAGGGTCATCTAGAGCAGGTTACACAGGAATGTGTCCAGGTGGGTTTGGATTGTCTCCAGATATGGAGACTCCACAACCTTTGTGGGCAACTGTTCCAATGCTCTGCCACCCCAAAGTAAAGAAATTTTCCTCATGCTGAGGTGGAGCTTCATGTGTTTTAGTTTATGGCCATTACTCCTTGTCTTGTCACTGAGCACCACAGAAGAGAGTCTGGCACCATCCTCTTGACACCCTTTTCTTTCATTTTTGCCAGAGGTGTAACAGTAACCTTAGAAAACTGATACTGGGAGCCCCTGGTGGCACTGGTGGCAGGGCAGCTGAGCCTGCTTAGAGCTCAGTGACAGCCCAGTGTGGCACATCTGTCACCATTGGTGTTTATTTATACAAGGGAAATCAGCTCTCTGGTCTTTGAGGTGTTCACCTGCACATCTTTGGTACAACTGAATGTCAGATGATGACTGAAAAAGCATGTGAAGCATTGGAAATGTGTGTAAAACTTTCTGTTCAGGAGAGTTGTGCTTGTCAATCAGGTGAGCATGTGTCAGGGTTAAGTATTCTAGGCTACAGTTTTAGTAATTTGAATGAATTTGTAACATAAGAAATGGAAAATGATAGTGGCATGTGTAAGGAACAATGTCTTAATTTTGACAAAGATTTGACAAAAAATTCCCCAGTTTTTGGCTTAAACTTTTAATCATGAATTCTCAATTTGGAGCAAATTTAGGTGCTGTTTATTCTCCCTTTAAAAAGTAGTGGTTTTATTTTGGAAATGCTGAAACAATCTTAACCATAGTAATTTTAGAAATGGCACTGCTATAAGTTGTGGAGTTGGAAGCAAGCCTCTCTGAGACTTAGAGTTCTGCACAGGGTTTACTTTCAAATTTCTATACTAATTCTGCAATTTACCTTTAATAATTAAAGGTTTTAATTTGATCAGTTTGTACAAAGAGTAGTAAGGATAATTTACAAGTTTTGTGTTCATTTAGCACTCCCCCTTTTGATATGCTGAATTTGGGATGGATAAGTGGGATGCTGAAGTACTGTATTCTTTAATATTTCTCATTTGTTTATGGATTTGTTCCCTGTGCTGTAAATGAGTTTTAAAATTCACTTAAGTGGGGCTACTTTAACTACAGTACCATTCAGATATTTGTAAAGACACTTTCTTTTTAATAACATAAATCCAGAACTAATTGCCAGTTGTATCCAACCACTCATAAATTAGGAGTTTTTTTATTTTTTTCATATTTTTTTTTGTGACAGAGGGAGACAAGCAATGACAAAACAGCAAAAAACAAACTCTTCTAAAGTCACAGAAACCTCCTCTTCACAAAAGAACCAGTCAGGTAATGTGGTCAGAATAAGTTTTAATGTAACTTTTTCAATTAAATAATTTTCAAATGCCCAGGTTGTCTGAGACAGCTGGCTAAATTCTGCTGACTCAGTGAGCAGTTGCAGGCACTGTGCCCCAGCTGGGGGGAGCCCTGTTCCTTCACTGCCCTCCTGCAGCTCAATCCTGCTCTGAAATTGTGCACTGCTGGCTGGGAGCAGCAGTTCACAAGTTCCCCGTGTGATGGCACCAGATTAAAGCTGGTGCCCCGAGGTGTTGGTGAGCAGGGAGCAAACCCTGCTGCTCCCCTGGGCCCTCTGCACTGGCCTGTGAAACAAGTGACCATCAGTGTCATCAGCTACTCTGGGGTTTCAGTCCTTCAGAGTGGTGCTGGATGGGAGGCAGTGTGGAGCATGAGAGGGAATTCTATAGGATCAAAACACCAAAGTCACACTTGGTAGTGATGCTCAAGTTTAAGGTAACTGCCTATCCCAGCATCTCTTCAGGTGTTACAGTGATTTGCCAATGACAAGCAAGCTTCAGCAAGTCCTGCACAGTGCAGAAGTGATGTGCCATAGCTAATGTGTGGTACTTGGCTCCTGTGTATAAATTTTCTCTTAACAAAGTGTTAGTAGTACTCAGATGGTGATGACCTCACATAGGCTTCTCATAACTGTTAACCTCTGCTTTAAAGAGGTTCTTAAGTCACATGATTTTTTGATTTAATAGAAATTAGATGATAAAAATTTGGGGAAACCTATCTTAGCACGTATTTGATTAATGGAAACTTTTATTTTTAAAATAAAGCCAACATACAGGGCTTCAGAAGCTTCATGTTCACTCAGTCCTAATTAGGTGCCCAGAAGATGTTCCTAAATAATTCCTTCTTGTATCTGAAGGACTATTTTAAATGGCTTCAGGGAGATAACATTTTAAAGTTCCCAAACTTCACTTTGTAAACCAAATTATTTTACAGCAACGAAAATCTGTCTGATGCATGTAAACCTCTGAAGAAGCGAAATCGGGCTTCAGCAGCAGAATCTTCAACTCTTGCTTTTAGCAAGAGTTCATCTCCTTCAGCTTCCTTAACTGAGAATGAGGTAAAAAAAAAGTGGTGTTTGCACACAGCCATATAATTACAGAAATTATCAGGTGTGAATCTTGTTTTTAACAAAAAAAAAAAAAAAAAAGCAAAAATCCAAGGCGAATTCTCTAACGTTGGTGCTCTAGACAAGTTCCAGTTTTGGCCTCTGTGAAAGCTGTTAACGTGTGCATTGCAAATCATTTATTGTAACAGGAACTCTGATTTGGGGACGTCGAGATATTATTGTGGTTTTTAATGTATTTACCAACAACGTTTTAGAATTGTAACCTTCTATTAGAGGCAAAGTAAAATGCCAGTGTGTTCTGTATTTTCTTCTACAGACTTTTATGTAAGTGTACTACGTTAGTTACATTATGTAACTCAATATTGTCATGTTGCCATAGCTTTTATATCAAAGCAAATTTCCTAATCCTCTGTTTGATCTAGAACTGGACAGTCTTCTGAGCAGAGCCCCTTTTAAACTCAGATTAGTTTTCAGGCTGTTTTAGTGCTATTTCTCTGTGATGCAAATAGCTCCAATTCCAGTAGAGTTAAACAGGCAGTGAAGGATGTATCTTTTGGATACTTGCTAATCATAGTCTTAGCTCTGCATATTTGGAACTGTAATTCTTCTCAGCTGACATACAATAAATGAAATGTATGTACCAGAAGTGTATTGATACAATCCATTAAACCATTCCCCAAGTCATCTACACTGTTAAAACCAGTCAGCCAAAGAGTGGCAGCATGGGGGTGAAGTATGCATGCTGTTTTGCAGGTGGGTTTGGATCTGTAGTTGGTAGGATTTAGTAAAATATCCATAGACAAACAGCTTCACCCACTTTGTGTTACAAAAACTGTAGAGAAAATACTTGCCTGCTAACAAGGGAATAGGGCTTCCAGCTCTCCTAGAGACTTTCATCTTCCCTAACAAATGCATGAGGTGCTGTAATGAATGCAGTTAAAATATCTAGGCAATGTTCAGTAAAACAGTTTACCTTTGGGTAGGAAAAAAGATTGCATGTTAATGGCTGTATATCTTAACTGTAAATGGAAAAACATTTAACTGAAAGAACATCAATAAATGCTCCCTCCTGTACCCAATAAAACAAATAAAGGGGGGTCCCACAGGAAGTAATGTCCATAGCAGCAGCCAAACAAAGTAATACTTACTTTGCTTTCTCACTTGAGAGACTCCCATCTTTTGACTTAGCAGCTTCTGCTGGATTGACTGTGCTGATGGGATTGCTGTGTAATGGTTTGTTTGGGACCCTCTGTTCAATCAGACTAGTTTAAAGAAAAATCTGGAGGGGATTGGCTCAAAATATGCATGTCTAAATATCGTGCACTCACAAGAAAGATTGTTTTCTTTCTCAAGATCATCATTATAAAATGAATTATCCAGAAGTCTTTCTTAACAAAAGACTTTTTTTGTAGGATTTTGGACTGTAACATAATGGTTCACATGTAAGAAAGGATGTAGTTATATATGGCTGAGATGGAAATTCTAAAGCTTAGCACTAATTTACTCAGCTACTGCTAAACAGTAAAAGATCTGAGAAAAATTAACTTCATACACTGCTCACAGAACACAGATACACAAACTAGAGAGTGAATTAATTGTTTTCAAAGGGTTAAGATATCAAAAAAAGTCCCAAGCAGCATAACAGAAGACACACCTTGTTGAATAATTTTGAGGGACTGAGTGCAGGGGGAAGTAGATGAATGGGCTAAATCTTTGGATTGGTTAAAACTACACAGACCTGAACCTGGGCCAACCAAAGATTGGGCCCAGTTTGTTTTCTATATTACATATAGTTTTGCCTTTCAATAAAACAAAAACATCAGGCATATGTTTCAGAAATTAATATTGACCTGCTCTACAAAACAAGGAAAGACAGAAATTCTGGATTGTGTGGGCAGCTCTTAAAAACTTTTTCCCTTTATGTATTTTTATTTAGCACTTGTCCAAATAGCTAAATATATGTGTGTCCTGAGAGCATTCATCTGGAGAGAAACTTTCCCAGTATTAAGGAAAAGTTTTTTAAAAATAAGCAGAGTCAGGTAATGATGAAAGCCTTGCACAGCTAATTGAGTAGGATCTAATTCTTCTCAACTTTAAATAGATTTAATGATTAACTTTCACATTTCTGTGTTCACTATAATACTTCTAAGTGTTGGTTTAGGTGCTCTCTTATCAAGTATAAGAAAAATTCTCTGTATTGTACAAGCACATACATCTCCACAAGGTTTATATGTGAGGATTCTGGTCTTTTTTTCCCCCCCTTCCTTCTCATTTCTTTTTTTCTCATACTCTTTGTGAACAGCTTGTTCCAGAATGGAACTTGGATGTGACTGTTATTTGTCAAGAACTTTTGTTAGCCACACACCCCTTAAATGTCTGTCCTTTACAACCTGGTTCTAGGAAAGATGTGGTCAGTTCTTTCTTGTTTGAAAGATGCATCTTATTTGACATTTAAAAAAAAAATATTTTGAATGCTTTCTGTTGTTATTGGGGATATTTTTTAAATGGAGTTTATTTGAAATGCTATGAAATCAGACAAGGCCAAATTTTCAACTGATAAATTACTTTGGGAGGGAGATAAGAGTGGGAGTGTGGACTTGTTCAAACAGATTTATAGATGTGACTTATTAAAGGTTCACTCCCTTCAAAAAATTGGGCTTTGAAATTGTTTTAATATGGGTGGACAGAAGCAGTGAAGTGTTTACACAGGAATAAATGAATATCATACCTGCATTTAATTTTGAAACAAAATAATTTTACTTCTAGGCACTTGACACAAGTCACTTATGTGAAATGCGATTTTGTTGAAATATAATTCCTAAATGAGCAACTGGTAGGGCCAGATGTGAAAAAGATATTCAACACTTTGAAGTCTGCAAAAGCTTGGAATAGTTTTTTTACTGGCTATGTAAGACTTGGTGTAAGCATCTGAAAGCACATATTTGTGAGAAGAGATGCAGGTGGTGTATTTTAATTTCCTTTTTTACCTTGGCCCTCCACCCTCCAATAATGTAGTAGGTGCCAGTAAGAGTGTAATCAGTATTTTTTTTAATAAATAAAAAAGACTTTAAATTATCATTACTGCTGGATTATTGGCACACTTGGTGTGTTTGCATGAAACATATCTGCTTTAGCTTTTCAATCAATTTTTGTGATTATTGTCTGGCTTCATTAAACTGAATGAATTTGTTGACAGCAGATAAGTGTCAAAGTATTGTGCAGTAGGTACTACTTACAAACTTTGTCAAAGAAACTGTAATCTTTTCCTAAGAGAGGACAAAATAAAGCACATGTAATACTCTCTAAGTTAGCCAGCCTGTCGTTCATCACACCCTCAAGTCTGAGCTGACCAGCAGATGGCAGCTCAAAGAAGCCTGGGAAAGATTTGAAGAGGTGCTTTTATTTTAATTTCATCACATCTTCCTTAGAGGAATTCTTTCTTCCTTCTGTAACACCCAGTGTCAAAACAAGCTCGGTTCCTGGTTATAGCTACAAGTTCTTGTGTTTCCAAGGCCTAACAATGCAAATTATAATTATGCAAGCCTTAATGTTCTTTGTCTGCATATTGAACAGTGGCTTTTTTCCCCATTACTGACTTGAGACAGATTTCATGCATGTGCATTTTTAATGGGCATTAGCATGTGTACACAAAGGAGAAAACACGTGCAGCTCTTACAAGGTAAGGTGTTTGCTTGAGGAGGCAGTCGTGACACGTGCACAGCTTGCAACTCAAAAAGTACATCAGCTCCATTTATCAGCCCTGGAGTCTAGTTGTCCTAGAGCATGCAACCAAAAACTCTTACTGAAGGTGAAAATAACTGACTTTTTGATCCTAAGAACAGGAAGGAAGAAGGGAATTCGTGTTATTTTAAACAAACTACTGACCTAAAGAAAAAGCAGTTGCAGTTGACCTTGCAGGTTGTTAAACAAAATCATTGTGCTTCTAGTAGTTCATTCAAGCTTCCTGCAAATGTGATTCTTTCTTCTAAGCATTGCTTAAGGATCAGTAAATGTATAGTGCCACCTCACATCCTGTGACTTAGCAGACAGTTGTTTCCTGTGTTTGTTTCTGTATGCCTATGAATTGATTTTTTTTTTCCCATTTGAAAGCACCATTAAGCAATCAGGGGTACATTTTTATGGAACACTGCAAGTAGTTGGACTTGTTCCTTGCTAAACCTGTGCTAAAATCTCTAACATTTTACATGACCTGCATCACCCACCAGACCATACGGTTTTGTTACAATGGTTGTGTTTTCACGTGGAAAAAGGTTTTAAGCTTCACTTTTGTTCTTTGACAGCACATTCTGTGTAGAAAACTAAGTTTCTAATGTACTTATTCTCCTCTTGTGTGTTACTTAGGCTTCAGAGTGCAGAGATCTGTTAACTGAATGTTTACATGATGTAGGTTTTTATTCCTCATCCCCTACCAAAGTATCATGAGTATCTGTAGGCAATTTTATACTGTTTTAAAATGTTCTCATAGTTTTAATTAACTTTCCAGGCAAATTCAGAAATGCATAATATCCTTATCTGAAACGTCTAACTTCTGCTAATAATAAAAATGAAACTTGTCCCAGGCTGTCTTTTTTTTTGCTATTATAGTACTGTGTACACTTGTGGCACCGCATACTTAAAGAATTTATCTAGTCTAGCAGTATGGGCCAAAATATCACTCTTCATTCAGTTCAGGAATTCTTATATGAAATAAAGGAAATGTTAACTGTAACTCAATTGGCTCTGTCAGTTTTTCTGTCTCTGTGTGGGTGCACGGTAGATTGTCTTTTGAGTACAGCCTGACTTGTTTGTATGTTGCCTATTGACTTACTCTTACATAAGTTGTTCTTAGAGTAAAAGAAAAGACAACAAAGAACAAAAAACCCAACCTTCTATCTTGCTCAGATTTTGTTAATAACAAAAAAAAAAAGAAACAACCATTTGGGTTTTATGTGTTGGAAAGATGGAAGAGGTTATTTATCAGGACATGCATACTCCCAAGCTTTATAGAGAGAGCTCTTGGCCAGCCCACCCCACTTCCTCCTGGGTGACTGTGGTGTAGAAATCACCGACTCTAAAGTCTTGTCAGGAAGTCTGAGATTGTAGCAGTGTCCTGAGTGTTAAGGAAAGGGAAACTTAGTATTCAGAACTCCTGAAAACGTGCCTCTCCAATTGCCTGTGAAAAGATGCTGTGTATCTTTTGTATATGGTGTATTCATATCATATGATCATAGTATATATGATGGCAGGTGACCTGAGAGAAGATGTTGCTTCAGACATCCCTGTAAAAGGTGCAGGTCACTCTTTGTGGGCCCTTTTATGGATCCTTCTGCTCCTGCAGTGGAGGAGACTTGCCTGCCAAACAAGCAGGAGGAAATAATCTGCCACACTTTTATTTTTCATTTTATATCCTCCTAGCTTTAAGATAGTGTACATAGTGGGGTGTGTTTCCTTTTGATGTCCTACAGCCTGCCTTATAAAGCAAGTGATGCTCAAGTAAATCAGTGGGAAGTGGGAGGGGTTGCCTTATTTGGCTCTCTAAAACTTTGCCCTTCAGTTGTTTTTGTTACTGCTTAAACAGAATGTGGCAGAAGAACATCATTGTCTCGAATGACTAAGACCAAAGCTTGTATTCTTAAGGCTTAAGAAGGTTGTTACACAAGCATATGTGAGTAATACAAGAAGTGCTTTTATTAGACTGAATGGATTGATAAAGTGAGTTTTCTGAAGAAAATATTTTTTGAACAAAAACTGAGTTTTGCTAGCTGGAAAAATCTTAAGAGATGTGTGACTGGTGGAGTAGCAACTGTTGGAACCTGTTCCAGTGTGGGCACCATAGATGCTCAGATGTCAATAGCTGCTTCAATCTAATTTCCAAATTTGTTTTGAGCATTCAAACATGGCAGGAAACCTTGTCTGAATTGGATCTAGGAGAGGGGAAGTTCCAGGGAATCTGATGAGCACAGAGGTGATGATGTGCAGTCTGTAATTGCCAACACATGGTGAATAGTATTTGGGACTTGATTCTGCTCCATGAGACAGAAGTTTTGCCTTAACAATACTGATGCTGGTCCTTGAGGACAGCCTTTAGCCAGGAAGTACTTCAAGGGAAGACAAAAACATGCACCATGACCCCCTCCCCACCTCCTAGGATATCACAGAGGCAGCAAGAATGCTTTCTTTGATCAGCTGTTTAAAATGAAGACTTAATTCTAAATGAAATTCTGAAATGAAAGGCACATTTAAAAGCTGGGTCACCAGCTGATCAAGCAAAATGTTTGCACTTTTTTATTCTTATTGTTGCTACTTCTTAAAATTCCCTGGCTCTGGATTTCATGAGTACAGACACTTTATTTTCAGACCTAGAATTTCTGAACCTTTTTTCATTGAAATTACAGAGCAGTGATTTTGCTGACTTTGTTTTTGGGGCTGTCTGAAAGGAAGGAGACAATTTTAAGTGGAGAAAAACTATTTTTTTTCTTCAAGGGTGGAGCAAATGTCTACATCAGTATTGACTTCATCTGCATCTTTGAACCATGGCAGGATTTGAATTTTTAAATTCCAGACTGTCCTTTCATATATTCACAGCTTATATCATGTATCAGTATGATTGGATGCCAACAGAATATGTCACTACTTTTTTTTTTTTTTTACGTAAGTGACATTTCAGCCACCCAAATGTGAAAGGAACAATACCATTTGCAAAGTTCACCCACGTGGTTCTAGAAATAGGCAAGCTGAGTGTTCATAGCAGCTTGCATTTAACTCTTTTGTCAAAAGCCAGAGGGAATGAAGAATTGCCTTGCATTTCTGCCAAGGTGAGACTGGAAACAGGTACCTGGTTGTAAAAAATGCTTTAGAAATTGTAGCAGACCTGGATTCAGTATTTGGATGTACTGTGAGAAATGCTGCCCTGTGTTAGTGCTTATCCTTTCACCTCTAATTGGTGCAGTGAGCTGTGCAGTTAACTCAGACTCAGCATTGCAGCTGCAGGACTCGTGTTACAGCTGAAGGAAGTCTTGCAGGAGGAAAACATTGAGAAGTGATTTTGCACACAAAATCTGTGTACAGAGTCTTGTGTCAGATTGACTTCTGCCCACCCCCTTTTAATCATTTGAGTGCTTCAGGCAAAAGACAAAAATTAAGAATATAAATATATAAACTCCGAAAATGCACATAGCTGACTCAGTTTAATTCCTTTCAATGCTCTAGTGTGTTTTCTTATTGTAGCTATTGTATAGAGTTGCACACATTTCTTCCTCTAAGGCTGCTCAGCAACCTCTGTGAAAACCAAACACTTATTTGTTCAATATAGTCATGCCAGGGAAACCATTATTCCACCAGGAGTCCTTGCATCTGTTTGCACATGTAGGTCCCTGTTGCACATAACAGGTAAAAGTAGTCCAGGAAGCAGGAAAAAAAAAGTAAATCTCATCCATATTTAACAATTAAACAATTACCCAGTGTTCAGCAATGCTTGCTGATGTGATCTGGCTTTGTACATCCAATATTGCAGTATGCAAAGCATGTTCATTCAGTTATGAATTAGTGCTGAAGATGGCTTTTACAAGCATTGTTCCATAGTTTTTCTAAAAATAGGTCAATGTTTGTCTGAAAGAATCCCTTAAGCACTTCTTTTGGTTATTTTGAACAGGGAATTTTAGCATATAGTTCAAAAGAAAATTAAAAATACTTTGGGGGATTTGAAGTCTTTATATGCTGATCCGTGTACTGATGTGGGCCTGAGTTACTGTTCCAAAAATAAAGTAGTACTACAAAATGTATGCTCAAAATACCTCGAGATGAGTAAACCAAATTGTTTAATGACCCGTTGCTACAATTTCTGTCTTTTCAGGGGTAAAAATACAATACTAAACAAAGAATTTAGAGAGATGCCAAAATTTTGTCCCAGTTTGACTCAATAGTGAAGTATTTTTTTAATAATAAAGCTATGGGGAACTCAGAAAAATGCAGTAATGTGTCCTTACATGTTCCCTTTTGAGACTTAGGTGTTTAAGTAGTGAATAATTACTGAGACACGTGGGAAAGGAAGGATTGGCTTGGGAGCCTGATGGGCAATTGGCCATTTCTGTGAGTGGTAATGGTATTCAGAACCTCACTAGCCCCTGCAGTAAGTTCTGCCCCATTCCACATGAAAAGCATGAATTTGTTTTAGCTGTTTTCCTCCCTTTTTCTCACTTGTGTATGCAGGTGCACAGTTTCCAGTAGAAAGAGCTGCATTTGATTTCTGAAATACCAGCCTTGCTCAGTGTTCAGGCAGTGAAGTGTGAAAGCCTCTAGAGGCGAGTCCTCACAAAATGATGTTGGCATGCAGTCACTGAAGGAAGTGGGCAGGAAAGCCTGGCTGATGTGCAGTGTGTGAAGGCTGATCCTCCCTTCAGCACAGGAAGGGTGTCTTCCATGCCACAGCAGCAGTAATTGTAAAGAGAAGTAGAGATGATAATAGAGTTCAGGTACAATTTCAGTGCAGAAACTTGGCACTTGATAAAAATCTGAAGTAAACAGCCTTGGCTTTTTTACCCTAAGTTTGTACTCTTTAAAACAGTCCTTTGCCTTTATGAGATAAGAAATTATTTCAATTCTAAAGCAGAATAAAATAGCTACAAATTGACAACATGTTTTGCCACTAATATAAATGTTGATTACTTTGAACCTTGACCTGAATTTCAGAAAAGTTAACTATATACAATTTTCTTTGCTAGGAGGGTTATATTACAAAAATAAGGACAAGACAAGCTCTGGTATGATTACAAGGAAATATTTATATTTGTAACATAATAAGTAAAGTAACAAGTCCCCCAGAACCTGTCCAGATTTGTATTGAGGGCTGTGTTTTGGGCTGTGGTATGTGAACTATTAAAAACTTCCAAAGAAGTGTTATTTTTCATTGCAGACATGGCTGTGTCACATCAGCATGAACTGATTTCTAGCAGTCTTCCTGTAAATCTTCTTTACTTAGAGAATTTCAATCTACATGTGTTTTAATTGCCAAACTCAGTGTCCCCCAGATGAATTGGAACCTGTTAGGACTGTTACAGCTTTCTGGGAGTACAAATACAGTTTTCCCAACCACCTCATGTTGTACCAGAGTGAGGTTCTAAGTTGTGTCTGAGAAACATTGCATGAAGGGTTGTCTCAGCTTCTCCACAGGCCTCAGGGAACAGATGCTCTTTTACTTCCCTGCTATTTCCATTGGCTGTTCTGGGATAACTTCAAGGGCTGAGATGTTGAATTCCAGTTGTATTCATAGAGGGAGTTTTCCTGAGAGATGTCTGGTAGACAATGTTTCACCTTTTGCAAGATACAAATAAGGGTCCAATTAAATTATCCCAAAGAAATTAATCCCTTTCTTACAGCAGGGAATCTGCCAGCCTTCCCCTTTGTTAGGGCCCTGAACTGTGAAATCTGGTAATGAATTGTGTGTGAGCTGTGCATGGGTTATGGCTGTTGGAGAGGATGGTTGTAAACCTTTGCTCATGGTGGCAGGATAAGGAGTGTGTCAGGAGTGTGTCACTGAGCTGTTTGTGGGATGTAGTGACTCCTAGGAGTTGAGACAGCCATGAGCAGGTATCTGGTCTTGTCTGTAACTCAAAACTGGTGTTTTGATAGAACATTTGATTTGTAAAGTGTGTGAGACTGCTGGCAGCTGTAAAGGAGAGATTTTGGAAGATACTCTCAGCCTGGTTGCCATTCAGTTGATGAGGGTTTTTTTTCATGCTCTGTGTTGGTATTTGTGCTGGAAACCTGGCAATAATCTATAGGTGGGGTGGAAATTGCCAAGTTTTCTCTTGACATGGGCTGATAGAATTTGGCTTTTGTGTGGTTGCATTTGTGATGTCGGATTTGATTCTTGCCAGCACTGCTCCTTTTTCTGGCTCAGTAATCATTTAATTTAAATAAAGGGCTGGTGCATTAATTCTGGTATGGTAAATCTCCATTCTGTAGGAGAATTGATGTCAGCCTGAGGCTCACAAATGGCTGGGGTTTTGTCACCCATATCTAGGACTGACTTGCCTTCTGCCAGTAGGGTTCCTTTCCATATAGAGGTCTTCATTTTTTCATTTGAGGCAGAATGTATAAACCAAGGAAAATCTTGGAAAACATTGCTTTGACTCATTCTCTTAACTGAATATACTTATCACTGGGTGTGTTCTGTTTCTCTGCTCTGTTTTCAAAACCAGTGAGCTGGGAGAAGAGGAGCACCTTCCTCCAAGGCAAGGCTCTATGGCTTTTGCTGCTGGCAAGACTGCTTTAACTCAAGGGCTGCTGCACAAATGGGTTTTCTCTGGGTTTAGGTGTTTTTTTGCTATGGGGAAAAGGTGGAAAGCCTAGTGTCAGGTTACAGCAAGACTGCTTGTTTTGCTTTGCTTTGTTTTGTTCTGTTTTTTAAGTGGAAAAGAAATGCGGATCTAAGACATTCCAGCCTATTTTTCCTTTTTTCTTTTCTAACCATGACTAATTCTGGCCAGTTCAAACAAGAACTTAATGAGGTTCTAAAAATATTAGAGCAGGGTGCCACTTACCCTAATTAATGTTTTTGTGGGAATAGTTTAAACAGAAATGAGCATGTGTGTAACTTTACTCAAGCATAAGGGAAACTGGATTTGTGGTTTTGGCCATGCTCCCACACTGCCTTCCTTTATCTGCCCTTTCCCAGCAAGAACTTTGCAGTTCACTATTTCACAGCTCCTTCCCAGGGGACAGAGATTTCCTGGTGCCTGAACAAAGCAATGATTTTACCTGCAGTTTCTTTAACCACTTACGAAATGGTCGGGGACAGAATCTCCAAATCATTCCAGTTGTAGAAATGTTCATAGGTGAAGTATGAATTTGCACACAGGAGATAAATTTATACCCTGCAAGTAATGTGGGGAGGAAAAAACCACCAACTGTCAGTCTGATCCAATTCATAAAATATTTTTAGACATGATCAAGTAAAGCAATGTTAAATGGAGGAGTGCAAGTTAACTGGCAGCAGCATCAGTCAGAATTACTCACTCAAACCAGTGTTTCTAAAGGAATTTTATAAAGATTAAATCTAGGCCTGATTTGTCTTATATTTTCTTACGATTTCAAAATAAATAATCTCTAATAAATTTTCACATTATGTGGATGGGTTGATAGGGAGGTTGCATGTAGCTGTCTCCATGGCACATGTTGCTGGGCCTTTTTAGGAAAAGGTGGTTTGCTGTAGATAAATCTGAGATTCTGTGTCTGAAAACAGTAAATTCTTCATATAAAGTGGTGTGTCTGTGTCCTGACAAGTGGCTATTGGCAAAAATGATCTCTGAAATAGCACAGCAGATTAGAGGCACTTTCAGTGCTGTATTGAAGAGACCTGGGGAGATTCTTGCACGCAGAAACAGAAGTGGAGAAGAGTGGTATCATGTTGGCTTGCTTTGGATATGGCACTTACAAGACTTGTAATGGGTTATTGCCTCCAGTTCTTATGCTTGATTTTTCAACAACCTTTTTTAAGCACACTAAAGAAACCCCACTAAATGCTCTAGATGCTGGGAAAAGTCCCCTAGGAAGAAAATTAGAGGGCGGAACAAAAAGGATTGAAATGGGTTTAATTGCAGCATGCTAGAAATGTGCTTCCAAGGGACTGTTAATGCAGCTGCAGTGCCTGGAGAAGGCATCACCAACTGTGAGTTGCAGTTAGACATCCCAGAAGGGACAGGAGGCAGTACTTTTGATGGTATGTGTGAATAATAACCATTAGAATGAGCTCAGAGAGAAATGAAGGCTTCCTTCTGCAATTCCAAATTGTGATTCTCTCGTTGAAAATGTACTTATTAGAGAGGCACAACTCACTGAGTATCATCTGGGGGAAACAGCATGAATTCTGCATCTTCTGGTGTATTGTGAAATGAGACAAATGACTTGATTGTCCATTGACCTCCATAAATTCTATTGAACTGAAAATCACCTCTTATTTTCTTTTAAATACGGTTACTAGGATGTTTGGGTTTTTGTTAAGTAAATTACAACTAGTTTTGAAAACCCCCCATATTATTACATCTAGATCTGTTATATAAGATTTATGCATAACAGGGCTCTCTTCTGTAGAGTTTGAGTTTATTGTTGACTGTAATGTTCCTTAAACACATGGAGAGCGGCTTGTTCTTTCTTCTTCTCTCTTCTATATGCTGTTCACACTTTCCGGAAAATATTTGGGTCAGAGACTTTTATATACAGCTTGGAGTTTACAAACTAAATAAAAATGACTGTTGCTGTCTCATAAATCACATGCTCAGACTTGAATTGAGGGATTTGAAGATATCCCTGTGTTATGGCTAGGCACTTCTTGCTAACTGTATTATAGAAATGAGTATAAATAAAATGCCATATTCCAAAGTTTTGGTGTTCTGTTTTGGCTGCTGTTAAGTTGCTGGTGAGGGGGATTGTTGTATAATCCTTTTGATGAGACCTCCACAAATGCATATTCTAGTTTCAGTCAAGGTGGTTTTTGAAGATGGGGGGAAACAAAACCAGCAGAGCCTGCCTAAATCTGCCAGTCTGAGTTGCAGTGTGTTTGCTTCCATCAGTTTCTGATGCTGTGCAAAACTGACCATCTGTGCCTGCTTCTCTAACACCTGTGTTTAATCTTCAGATCTCTGATGGCCAAGGAGATGAGCGCTCAGAGTCCCCCTATGAGAGTGCTGATGAGACTCAGACTGAAGTGTCTATATCACCAAAAAATCTGAGCGGGAGCAGGAGCAAAAAAAAGAATATGTGTGTCAGGTGGAGAGACAGTAGCTGGGCCTGTGCTTCCCAGCTTCCTAGAAAACATCCTTTTAAATATGAAAATGACAATATTAGGCCAGAAACAGGTTTATTCATGTGTGTCTGAGATGTCTGTTGCTGATGAGGTTGCCATGGGCAGTAAATGGGATTCTTACTACCTAATTATTTTTTTTTCTGGACCTCAGTAAATGACTTAGCCTTTCTGCTGGCGTTTCCAGGTCTGTAAGATAGAGCATAATTAGGAGCCTCAGAAGAAGCACATGAGTGTTGCCAGGTGACTGGTCAGATGATGCAGCAGAGCTGCTGCTTTTCTCTGTTAGTGCAGAGGAGCGAAGCCCAGCCAGTGGGGTTTGTGCTCTGCCTGCAGCAGGGATGCAGCACTGCCCTGCAACTGAAAGCAAAAACCTTCCCTCAAACTGTTCTAGAAGGGCTCTTAGGCTATGAAATGATAGCACAGTCCAAGTGGACAGATCTAATTTGTTTCTGTGAGACTGGGCAATAAGTTACATTTCCATTTTTTGTGTATAGTTGGGGATGAGGTTTTGTTCTGTCTGTAGATGTGGGTAATCCTTAAATTCTTGCCAGCACTGTTGTTCAGTTTCAATTTTAGTTATGCATGTGTCACTCCTGACCACTCAGACATAGAAGTATCATTGTGCCAGCTGGGCTGATTTACTTTTGCCAAGGAAGGGAAAGGAAGGATGCTTTTTAACCCCACTCAGATGTATCAGTGTGCTAGGAATATTTCTTACACCTTTTTTTTTTTATTCCTTTTTTTTCTCTCAGATTGTATTTACTCCTGAGCCATGGTTTGAGAGGGGTATTCTAGTGGTTTAATGATTCTGTTACCTGTTTCAACTTGAAGCCAGAGCATGTGACAATGCTTGTAAAATTATCTTTCACTTGTTAAATTTGATTTAAACAGTGGGAAAAGACATTCTTAGGAGCAGTATATGAAAAGGAATAAAGAAAACAGTTTTTTTCCACATATGAACTTTTCTTTAACATTCAATGCCTTTGTGTTGTAAAAGCTGTGTGAAAAAAACAGGTGAATCTCCTGCTGTGTGAAGGACTTTGCTATCGAGCTTTTCATCTAAGCTGCCTCGGGCTCTCTGGAAGACCAGCAGGAAAATTCATTTGTAGTGAATGTACATCAGGCAAGTTTGTCCCTTTCTATTAATTGGAAAAAAAAAACCAAAAAGTTTTCCTGTATATTGTTCTAGGACATCCTCCTGGACAGAGTACATATCCTCAGAGAATTCTTATTTGTCCTTTGGGACCTGACAGTGTGGGAGTTCACAGAGTACCATAAGTGTGCCATGTTTTACACAGTTTGCCCTGTTTTCAGTGGGAGCTCTCTTGTAACATGGCTAATTTAATCAGAATTCCATTGCCTTAGTAACTGCAGATTATTTGCTTTCTGAGTACAGTTACAGATGAGGTTTAAAGTCTGTCACAAAGACTTACAAAGTCCTAGAAAAAGGAGCGGCGAAGTAAAACATTTTAAGTTCTTTTTTCAGTTCTTTGTGTGTCTGTATCAGTCTTTTGCTTTTCCTGTTAAAAGACTACCTTATTGCTATTAATTTCATTTGCCTTTAATCCTGTAATAACTGCTTGGAAGTTCTTAATCTCAAAACTTGACATAAGATTTGTGTTCTTGCTCCTAAGCTCATTTCAGTACATGCAGTAAACCCTGTTGGAACTGCTGCTTCAAAATAAAACTGCTCCAACTAGTCCAGAAAAAAAAATTAGAGGATACTTGTCTTTGTTTTGTGGTCCTGCTTCAAATTTCAGAGGACCACAGACAAGCCATCATCCTATTTCATTGGTTTAAAAAAATTTGAAAACTGAAAATTCATACTTGTCTTGGTGTACTGAGGCTTATAAATAAGAATATAAAATCAGATTGGTGAGGCTTTGGCTGTTGTTGGGTACATTTCAACTGCAAATGGGTTTGCTTTGTAGCTTTATTTTGTTTATATCTGAGCAGATCAGTATTTAATAGTGAAGAGATAAGTAAATAGATAGCTGCATCAAGTAATGCAAATTTATTTGTGAAAAAAACCTCCTCCATACCACAAAAGCAACTCCCTCATGTGTAACATAAAGGTGTGAGTGAAGTGTTTTAAATCCATGTGTTTGGATATTACATTCTGTTTATTGTTTTGCCACTAGGTGTGCACACCTGTTTTGTGTGTAAGGAGAGAAAAGCAGATGTGAAACGCTGTGTTGTGTCTCACTGTGGAAAATTCTACCACGAAGCTTGTGTGAAAAAATTTCATCTCACTGTGTTTGAGAACAGGGGGTTTCGATGTCCTCTCCACAGCTGCCTCAGTTGTCATGTCAGTAATCCCTCACATCCACGAATTTCAAAAGGTAGTTTCATTTTACGTTTTTATGACTGATTAATTAATTTTATTTATGGTATGTTAAGGTAAGGAATGTGTCCATTTCAGAGGTGCTGGCTGCAGTTTAGTTAGGCATAAATGGACTATCACTTGACTCAGAATTTAAAAAGAAGTATTAGATTTAGTCAGCTTTAGTATTTATCTTGTTTGTGCCCTTTTTTAAACAAGCTTTTGGTTAACCATAGTTAAATGTTTTCTTCTTAAGTGAGAAGAAATCTAGAATGTATAGATGAGGAGAGAAGCAAAGCAGTGAGGGCAGGACCTGAAAATGTACAAACACTGCAGCAAGGCTCGATGAACACAGAGACATTTTGGTTTTTAGCTTTGGGCAACATTTGCAGACACAATTAAATGGCTCAGGAAGAGCTGGTCTACCCTGATAATTAGAGTGCTTTAAATTGGGTGTAGGGTTCTCTAAAAACCTTTATTCATTCAGTATAATTACAAATATGCAAGCACTGAAAGTGCAGTGGCTGGGGGCTTGTGTGTGTGTGAGGTGTCTCAGCACTACCATCTCCTGCTGAAATATGAGTCAGCTTTGTGCCAAGGCAGCTCAGCAGTGCCTGTCCTGGGCTCAGGTCAGTTTTGGCCCAGCCTGAGCTGTGTGCTGAGCTGGGCTCAGGTCAGTTTTAGCCCAGCCTGAGCTGTGTGCTGAGCTGGGCTCAGGTCAGTTTTAGCCCAGCCTGAGCTGTGTGCTGTGCCCAGCCTGAGCTGTGTGCTGAGCTGGGCTCAGGTCAGTTTTAGCCCGGCCTGAGCTGTGTGCTGAGCTGGGCTCAGGTCAGTTTTAGCCCAGCCTGAGGTGTGTGCTGTGCCCAGCCTGAGCTGTGTGCTGAGCTGGGCTCAGGTCAGTTTTAGCTGAGCTGTGGTTGCTGTGCCCAGCCTGAGCTGTGTGCTGAGCTGGCTCAGGTCAGTTTAGCCCAGCCTGAGCTGTGTGCTGAGCTGGGCTCAGGTCAGTTTTAGCCCAGCCTGAGCTGTGTGCTGAGCTGGGCTCAGGTCAGTTTTAGCTGAGCTGTGTGCCGAGCTGGGCTCAGGTCAGTTTTAGCTGAGCTGTGTGCTGAGCTGGGGCTCAGGTCAGTTTAGCTGAGCTGTGTGCTGTGCCCAGCCTGAGCTGTGTGCTGAGCTGGGCTCAGGTCAGTTTTAGCTGAGCTGTGTGCTGTGCCCAGCCTGAGCTGTGTGCTGAGCTGGGCTCAGGTCAGTTTTAGCCCAGCCTGAGCTGTGTGCTGAGCTGGGCTCAGGTCAGTTTTAGCCCAGCCTGAGCTGTGTGCTGTGCCCAGCCTGAGCTGTGTGCTGAGCTGGCTCAGGTCATTTTAGCCCAGCCTGAGCTGTGTGCTGAGCTGGGCTCAGGTCAGTTTTAGCTGAGCTGTGTGCTGTGCCCAGCCTGAGCTGTGTGCTGAGCTGGGCTCAGGTCAGTTTTAGCCCAGCCTGAGCTGTGTGCTGAGCTGGGCTCAGGTCAGTTTTAGCTGAGCTGTGTGCTGTGCCCGCAGGGAAGATGCTGCGCTGCGTGCGCTGCCCGGTCGCCTACCACGCCGGGGACGTCTGCATCGCCGCGGCTGCGCCGTCATCGCCTCCAACAGCATCGTCTGCACCAACCACTTCACCTGCACCAAGGCAAGAGCCACCACGCCCACGTCAATGTCAGCTGGTGCTTTGTGTGCTCCAAAGGTAAAGGGGCTGAGGGAGCTCCTGCACAAACACAGTGCAGAGTTTTGTTCTCAGCTTTGTGGTGTTTCTCTAATCTGTTCTTACCAAATCGTTTGAAATGTGTCATTTTAAGTTAGGCTTTGTTAGGTTTTGCTGTAAAGTCAAGTTGGCTTATGCTGCTTCTGGGTTTTACATATCCTTTCTTTTTTTTTTCCAGAAATAATTTATTAAAGAATGTTTTTACTTGGGTTTTTTCCAACAACCAGAAGCCTGATTTAATTCTTTACAAGAGACACCTAATGAGTATTTTTCTGTTCTTTCCCCTGTGTTCAATGTGCTAAAGTTTTTTCTGTTTCTTTATTGCTAATGTATAATATTACACCATAAATATTTAAAGAGTTGCTTTTAGTTTAGCAGCAGACTGCAAATTGAATCAGTATTAGTTGTTGCTGGGTTTGCCACTAATTAAGGGTGTTTTGTTTTATCTTGTACAATAAATCTGTTCCTTATTGAGAACCACAAAATGCATAACGCTGATTAAACTTGTAGCAGTGAAACTTTACCTGATTTGTTAACAAATTAACATGCAGCATAGCAGCTTTTAATCTGCAGCCAACTTTCCACTTGATAATTTGTAGAACAAACCAATGGCCTTGTTCCTTCTGCCCCCCAAGGGGGGAAAACCCCCCAAAATCTTAACAGAAATCTGTTGTGGTTACAATTTTTCTTACGTAGAAATGTTAAATCTATATTAAAACTATGCTAAACATATTGCAGTCATTAAAGTACAGCAAAGTAATTATAATTTGTGCATTATTCTGGCATTTTTATCACCAGCTTGCTTGTTATTTTGCATGTGTTAGCAACCTGAGTCTGCCAGGCATTAAGATCAGTCAGGACCCTTTGGCTGCTGTACCCAGCTAAGTGATGTTTGTATTTGTTGCTGAGGGTCAGCATCTTTTAATAATTTATTTTCTAATTTAACCTACCACAAGTGTAGAAGTGTATCACTTCTAACCTGTCTGGAATGCAAAACTTACCCTTTGGTCTTGATGTTTTCCACCCTCTTTTCCTTTTTCTGTGTCTCTGCAGGTGGAAGTTTGCTGTGCTGTGAGTCCTGCCCAGCAGCCTTTCACCCTGACTGCCTGAACATTGAAATGCCAGATGGGAGCTGGTACTGCAATGACTGCAGGGCGGGCAAGAAGCTCCATTTCCAGGATATTATTTGGGTTAAGCTGGGAAATTACAGGTCTGATGAAGGAATTTGTGCTGTTTTACAGTATTGGCATGTTTAACTAAGGGTCATACAACTGGTTGATCCTGTAGGCCAGCCTTGCTGCACTCTGATTTCTGGGGACCTCACCTCCTTGCAAGCTTCAGGTTCAAAGACTTGCAGCTTTGCTGTTGCTCTTGGCCAAGGCATTACCCATACAGGACTGCTTGAGTCTTGTGATTTCTGCCTCCAGTGTGTGTTTGTGTCAGGGATTTCTGCCAATAAATTGGTATAACTGGTAATTGGCTAAATTACTCCCTTGCAGGCTGGGACATCACTCACACAGGTTGTTGGTGTTTCACACTTGGATGAGATTTGAATAAGATAGAGGTAGCTGGGAGTTATCCTTGAAACATTAATAGGTGTTATCAACCTTCCCTTGATCTTTGACAATTACAGTATTTGCAGGTCTTGTAAAGATGATGCTTTTGCTACCCAGACACAGTGTATGTCCTTACCTTGCAGGCAGGTGGAGTCCCACAGATCTGATTGTCAGGCATTCCTTTTCTAGTCTTCTCTGACTCTCTACTAAGAGAGAGGAGGAAAGGATTTTAAATCCTCTTGGATCTTGGAAATAATAGTCAGTTGCTGCTGTTTCAAGTGATTTTGTTAAACTGTCTCTAGCAGAAAGAGCTTGACTAAAATGCTGTATTTTTTTTATTTGTACTTCTGTGCTAGATGGTGGCCTGCAGAAGTTTGCCATCCGAAAAACGTTCCCCCAAATATCCAGAAAATGAAGCATGAAATCGGAGAATTTCCTGTGTTTTTCTTTGGTTCTAAGGATTACTATTGGACGCACCAAGCACGGGTGTTCCCTTACATGGAGGGAGACAGAGGGAGTAGATACCAAGGGATCAAAGGAATTGGAAAAGTCTTCAAAAATGGTACATAGCTAAAAATAAACAAAAATAGGATATGCATGCTTTGCTTTCTTCACACGTAGCCTTGGGTTTTGAACATTTGTTTTACAATATTGATTTAAAGAAATTTGTGGTGTCCTGGGCAGCAGTCACTATTACTCTCTTTGCATGAAAAAACATATTTTAATGTCTTGGGAAGTACTGGCATTTGACTGAAATTATAGCTGATGATTTTTACTTTCTGGAAAGCTTAAAAAAAGACTAAGAGTAGGTCTTTCAGACTCTCTCAGACTGGGAGACTGAAATAGTAGAATTTATATATTTCTTAAGAACATTTATGCATCTGTTAAGAACACTCCAAAAGCATTGTTTGCAAGAAAATTGAATAATGGGACTAGGAAGTAGACAATGCTTTGTTTTAACACACATAGGAATGAGCAGGTGAGTTTGAGGGGCATTAATTCTCTTTCTGGCATTTCTGTTGATGCTGCAATCTTTTTCAGCTTTGCAAGAAGCTGAAACTCGATTTCGAGAAATAAAACTACAGCGAGAAGCCAAAGAAACCCAGGAGAGTGAACGTAAACCTCCACCATACAAACACATTAAGGTAATGTTTGAGGAGATGGGTGCTCAAAGGCTTGAGCTGAGCAGTGAGATGGGCTCAGCTTGTAATGATGGTAACTGTGCTTTTGCAGTCATGAGGGTAAAATTTTGCTTTCGTTGGAGCATCTGGGGGGGTACAAAACCAAATTAGCAACCACCGTGTAACTCTTCAATAAAATAACTGTTCTAAAGCCATATTTTCTCTATTTGAATGTATTTTTCAGGTGAATAAACCTTGTGGTAAAGTGCAGATCTACACTGCTGACATATCTGAGATTCCCAAGTGCAACTGCAAGCCCACGGATGAGAACCCGTGTGGCTTTGACTCGGAGTGCCTGAACCGGATGCTGATGTACGAGTGCCACCCGCAGGTGTGCCCGGCGGGAGAGCGCTGCCAGAACCAGTGCTTCACCAAGCGCCAGTACCCCGAGACACAGATCATCAAAACTGATGGCAAGGGCTGGGGGCTGGTTGCCAAGAGGGACATTAAAAAGGTAGGAATTGCTCCTCCCCAGCCCACAGGCGGTGAGCTGCCTGCCCTCTGTGGGTTTGGGGATGTTGCACTGGTGATACTCGGTGTCTTTCAGGGGGAGTTTGTGAATGAGTACGTGGGAGAGCTGATTGATGAAGAGGAGTGTATGGCAAGGATCAAATATGCACATGAAAATGACATCACCCACTTCTATATGCTTACTATTGATAAGGTAGGGTATTTGTTGTTTTTTGCTGTTATTTACTTACAATCTTATTTTGATCTCACTCTGCTACCTTTGACATTCTACAGTTTCACTTTTTACAGCACTGCATCTTCTGTGCCTGCTCTCTCCATCCTATATGAGCATAAGTAATCTCCTTGATTCTGTGTTACATAATAAATTACATATTAAGGTCTATAGGTTGTGCTTTGTTGCTTAAAATTAACAGTACTTACCTGTACCTGTAAATACAAACTACTTACCTGCCCAGCCTTAAAATGAAGTATGAAATTTAGGGAAATAGTAGTGATAAAGTGGAAGAAATTGCTGTTAGCAATCCTTTTACTAAAATTTCAACAATAGAAAATAAAATTCTCACTTGAGAGAATGTTGAATAGAATTGTGAGATTGTCCTATATAGGGCGTTTAATCTTTTTTGAGCCATCTGTGCCTTGCATTGTTTATGGCAAAACTAGGCTTGTGCTTTTGTAGAAACTCTTTTGTGAAAGCATTCTCTGTTAGTAGCCAGCCAGCCCTCCACAAATTGAGTTGCAGCAGATTAATTAACACACCAAAATAATTTAGCACCTGTGCTTCTGTGCACACCTCTGAGTATTTTTATCCGCAGGAGGAGAAGAAAGTGAAGAACCTGGACAGCAGGAGTTATAGATTATCTGTATAATATTGCTTCAGTCCCCAGACAGCTAGTTAGGAGAAAAACAAGAGCTGGCTGCCAGTTCTGCATTTTTTTCAGTCCCAACCACTGTTCTTTTTCCCAAGGCTGTTGCTCTGCATTTCCACAGCTACTGTTTTCATTAGTCCTGTAACAAAGGAGTTCCTGCAGAGGAGTTGCCACCACAGAATGATGTAACCACATTTCTCTGAGCACTGAAAGTTTGTCACTCCTCTACTAGATTGGCATACAACATCAGTGTGTTAAATATCTGAACTGAACAGGTGTTTGACTTACTGTAATTAATAAATGCTCATTGTGGGTCTAACTTACCAAGACTGCTAGTGCCATTACCAGAGCTGTCCATGCAGTGAAGTGTGTGCACATAAGCATTATAAAAATCAGCTAGAAGGAAACTATAGTGCTACTTCATAAACAAGCAAAGCCTTCTCAAGCAGCTCTGCAAAGAAGCACAGTTCTGGCAATTTCAAGCTTTATTTTATTCTGTTTATATCTGGTATATTTGGTGGAGATAGAAATTTAAGAGCAATTGTTTGTAGGAATGGGATGTTTTTAGCTTACCAAGAGCTTGTTTTTGTTCAAACTAGGCTGATTTGGAGAAACAAATCTGGTGAGAAACTGGTAATCTCTGGAAGTAATCATGCAGTGATTTGGTAAATGCCATAAAGCACAGTACTTGTAAATGCCCCACAGCTTCATGAATGCAAAGTCAATGGTAAACGACTGAGTCTGAGTTTTGGGGAAGGGGGTGCCTTAACATGCCCACCATAATGCTCACAAGAGCACTTATCCTGCCAGGTGGCTGTGATGGGTGCTGGGAAAACGTGAGCTAGAGCAGAGTATTGCTTTGGGAGTGTCACATTCCAGGCCACATGGGACACTACAGTTTCCAATACAACATGTACCAGCAGTTGGCTTGTGTGCTCTGCACAGCAGCACCATGCCAGCTCTGAATGCAACTATTGAAATCACTTATGGAGGATTTTTGTATTTTTTTGTGAGGGGGGACAGAGAAAACCTTCATCTTGTTGCTGGTTTGTTCTCCAGGACAGGATTATTGATGCTGGCCCCAAAGGAAACTATTCCAGGTTTATGAACCACAGCTGCCAACCAAACTGTGAAACTCTCAAGTGGACAGTGAATGGGGACACTCGTGTGGGGCTCTTTGCAGTGTGTGACATTCCTGCAGGTACCTCAGCTCGGGGTGGCTTTGGTTTCATTCTCTAAGTTGAACCTCTTGTGCATTTATTGGTGGGACAGTCGTGGTTTAACTGATTCAGTGCAAGTATTTTTGTAGAGAACTCAGCACACAGATCTTTGTCATCTGCCTTTTACTTTAGTGTTTCTTAATTGTGAGTCCCACAGCTGCTTGTTGTTGCTTGCTTCTAGGCCAAGTACCCTTAGTAAGTTTTTGTTTTGGAGCTCTCAACTGCATCTTTCCCAAGAACATAATAAGCTCAAGGTGTGGATGTAGGAGGCTGTTTGAAAGAATCTGTTTTCTGGTTTGTGTACACACATGCTCACACACATACCCATCTATCTGCAGCTATATCTAGCTGGATAGATGGATGAATATAATATGTGGGAAAGCCAGACACAAGCACGGTTTTATTAAGTCAAACAAATTTGTTTTAAAATGTAATTGCATAAGACATCATGATATATGAGCATCTAGTTAATCATCGTCAGTGCTTTTAATCAGTAAAAAGAGGGAAAATTCTATGACAATACATCAACAAGCAAGTCCCAAACCAGCAGGCAGATGCAGCAGCTGTATTTGTTTGCAGTAATTTTAATAGAATTTGTTACCTTGTCCTTTTCACACTCAGGGACGGAGTTGACTTTTAATTACAACCTTGACTGTCTGGGCAATGAAAAAACAGTCTGCAAATGTGGTGCCCCAAACTGCAGTGGATTTCTTGGGGACAGACCAAAGGCAAGTAATACATCAAGTAATATATCAAGAGATTTTGACAGTCTTGTCAGGGGCAGGGTTGTAGAAGCTTCAGACTAACTAAGAATGCACATTCTAACTGTGGTCAGTGAGATTATTCTGACATTCTACTTTATATTTCCCCATTTAAACCCTACAGTATGATGATTTTGCTAAGATTCATTTTAAAAAAATTGAGTTGAACTGAAGAATAAAAAATTATGAGTCTTGAATGTGGGGAAAAAGTTACCAAAACATATCAAGAAATGATCTGTATGATTCCTGTCCAGGTTAGTTTGAAACCTGTGATCCAGCAGAAGTTGGTGGAGCTTCCTGAAGGGCTGGCATAGGAGTGTGAGGGAAGGCACAAGCACCACCTGTGGATGCTGAAAAGCTGCACTTTCCTCTGGTCCTTCACACTGCTCAGTACCAGCCACTTCAGAGGGTGGACTGGGAATCTTCAGAACCCACACAGCTGGTTTTTGTTAAGAGATGGACTTAAATGAGGTTTCACATCAGCCTGTGAACATTACACAGATAACCATGAAGAAATTAAATGTTACAGTTCAGTTTTATGGAGCTGTCTGCATTGGTAGATAGAATGGGCAAATTTTAAAGAAAGTAGGTAGTGATTACTGGGGTGAGAGGGAGGGAATGATGGTAGGGATGTTGAAAAATCATCCAAAATTTTATATAATGTGGAGCAGCAGAATTGAAGTCAGATTGAAATAAGGATAGGATTTGGTTTATACTTTCTGTCATTAACTACAGTTCCTGAAGTTCTGCTGTCTGTTGCTCAAAGGAAAATGGGAGCAACTTTTAGTAATTCCAGCATGAGTATTCACAACTGGAAGAGAAAAGCGGATATTGCAGTGATTGTGGTACAAGTACACAATGAGGGTAAATTAGCCACAAATAGATTAGACTGGAAATTGGAAGACCTTTTGTCAGTGACAAGAAAATGAAGGGGTTTTTTCACTAGGAAGGTTGTGTGGGGAGAAGATCTGGTTTCAGGATGACTTTTCACTTTTCAGGTTTTTTGTCAACACAGATCAGTACAGTGGAGCACTGGGCAGATCTGCCCCAAGTCAACTTTTTGGATGTGTGCAGGTCTGCCAGGTGTGCCAGTAGCCTGGCTAGGTTGTGTAATGTTTCTCCTTTGCAGAACTGGCATTTACAGATTTATATCTTACCCTTTTAGAATTCTTCCACTAATGCCTCAGAAGAAAAAGGCAAAAAGACCAAAAAGAGAACACGGAAACGCAGAACGAAAAATGAAGGGAAGAAGGAATCTGAAGATGATTGTTTCAGGTGTGGTGATGGAGGCCAGCTGGTGTTGTGTGACAGGAAATCTTGTACTAAAGCTTATCATCTCTCCTGCCTTGGCTTGGTGAAACGTCCTTTTGGTGAGTCAGCCCACTCCTTACACTTGTATAAATAACTCGTGCAGGTACCTCAGTTATTGCACTGAAACCTTGTCAGGAGTGTCATCCTGAAAACATTGGATTTGTACCCCAGGAATTTCATTTGTGCATCATGTGGGAGCAGCTCCTCTTAGATTTGAAGACAAAATGATGGCCTCTCTGCAAAATGAGACATTTGTTTTATGAATGTAGGTAATAGAGCACATCACCTGGTAGGAGCACTGTGGCCCTGCCACAGGAAAGTTACTCTAAGAAATGCATGAAGCCCTTTGAGTTCAAGCCAGAAGAACAGCAGCAGCTTCTGAAAGAAAGGGAAATTAAGAGCAGCAGACATCAGGTTGCAGTTCCAGATATCACAGGAGTTAGGTGGTTCCAGTCAGCCATGGGTGGGATATGAAGAAGGGAAGCAGGCAAAGCCTGTTATCCCAGAAACAAGTAAAACAAGGACTGGTGACGTATGCTGGGGTGGAGGAGCAGCTGTAAGTGACGCACACCAGTCATTCCTGGGCAAGACTGGCAGCAGACAGTGCTGCTGTAAGAGTAGGCAGCAGCTGACTGGGTGTTTGGATGCTCTGCCAGCCTGTGAGTTCTGTAAAATGCTTTTGAGTGAAGCCTGACTCATTTCTTCTAGCTGTATTTAAATGAGAATGTGTCAAGTCTGCTCCTTGCAGCTGCCAGCTGAGCTTTAGAAGTATGATGTAGCATTTTGAGTGTTGAGACCATCCCTGGTAGTTGCTGTCATTTGCTTTGTCAGGAAAGTTGTGCCTTGTTCAGCTGCTACAACACAAAACTTCCTTAAGCAATGATGCTGTGTTTTACTCCCCACTAATGGGCTCTTTGGTTTTGATTGCAGGAAAGTGGGAGTGTCCTTGGCACCACTGTGATGTTTGTGGCAAGCCTTCTGTTTCTTTCTGCCACTTCTGCCCAAACTCTTTCTGCAAGGAGCACCAGGACAGGACAGTACTAAATTCCATGTTGAATGGACAGTTATGCTGCTCTGAACATGTTCTCGGGGTGGATTCTGTTGAAACTCAGAAGACAGAGAAACCCCGCAAAAAACTGAACAAGTTCAAGCCCAGGAGAAAGAGGAGCAGATGGAAGAGAGCTGAATGCAAATAGTCATGGACTGCAGTTTCTACTGCTAACACTATCTTGTAGATAAGTTGTGAATATGACCAGGGAAGGACACAATTTTACGTATATTCTGTAAAGGTTACAATGTGGGGGGGGATGATTTGTTTTGTTTTGTTTTGTTTTTATAAATCCACTGAGCCAACCACAGCAGTCTTCTGCTGCTTCTGCACTGATAACAAGCTGCATAGTTCAGCAAACTTCAGGACAAACCAAACTTATTACTCAGCATTACAGTTACACTTGAATTGTTACGAATGTAAAATGTTCCCTCCAGAATGCTTGCAGGTTGGAGGTAGGTTAAAATCAAACCAGGTAGGCGTAAACATAGTTTTTTGAGATAGTATTTGTCAACCAACAGATGTTTAAAATAGTTTATCCTTGAAAGAAGTTGTTAGTTCTCAAGTCCTTTTGAGTAAGAAATGGCTTGGTCTGTGGCCCCAAGGAAATTTGCTTGCCTTGTGTGTTTTTGAGCAAGTGCTTGAATGCCAGTCATGACCCAGGTGCATCTCTCACTGCAACCACGCACACAGCAACTGGTTTGTGCTCTTCAAAAATGATCCTTAAGCAATCATGATCATAAATATCCTTCCACCAAGAAATGTGGTGCATGGTGGGAAAGGCACACCCTGTACCAGAGAGGAGGAATCTTACTTGTAAGAGATTTTTTTCTATATTGTTTTTTACTCCCAGGAAAATAGGAATTACTTGTTCTTGCAGAGCTGTACAGGTCTGGACTTAAAGGGATATTGTCTTGCAATCTAGGCCAAATGCTCTAGGATTTTTGTGCTATTATTTGGAAAAAATTGATTGATTTTTTGTTTCTCAATGGCAGGTAAAATGCAGAGGCAAACTTTTCTTTGGAATGCTTGGAGTCCAAGCATTTCAGATTTGTGATAATGCAAGAAATGCCCAACAAGGAGCAAAATCACCCCCACGAATGAAACAGAAAGTGAAACTTGACTGAAGTGCAAAAACTAATTTCAAAACAATTAAGTAAAAGGGAAATAGATTTTTGAAGAAGCATGTAAGAATTTTGATGTGAAATTAGCCTTACTCTTTTAAAGTTTGTATAAACCTGACTACTTGACAGACTGAAAATTTTTGTTACATTTTTAGGAGCTCTGCTCTTGACTCTCCTGTCACCACTGTGTTGTGTCAGCAAAGCTCTTTTGAATTTTGAATTCCTCACTCCCATCAGCAGTTTGTCCTCACTAACCCCCAGTGAGATGAATATACAAGACACATGTTGATGGAAATAATCCTAGAACTAGGAGAAAGCAGTAAAGAAAAAATCTTTGGCAGCTGCTGGCATGGCTGGGGCAGCATTCCAAGCACATTTTGAGTTGTGCCGTTGTGACCCAGCCCCCATCAGCACCACGTGCACCTCTGTGCCCACTGAGCCATTTGTGAATGTTCTAGCTTAGTTTGCCCCTAATAGTGCAGGAACTCTGTGTAGCCCTTTGGGAAATGAAGCCTTGCTATATCATGGAAATGTATGGATGTGTTTTCCCCAAGGTATTTCTTCAGGATTTGATTTAGTTTTTGGAATTGCCAAAACCCCCATTTATAAAAATTTTGGTCTTATTAGAAGATATTAATTGAAAGAGGTTTTAAATATTGCATTGCCCTATGCTGAACACTTTGGTTTCTGTTTTGTGACCAAAATGCTTTGTTTTTTAAATCAGTTGTTATAAACACTGTTGGAAGGTTAAATTTTTTTTTTTTTAATAATTTTGAAGAAATAGCACAGTTCAAAATCAGAGGAAGTGTTACATATTTGCATTTTTTATAATGGTATGCCAAGCCTTGCACTCAAATAAAATTCACAATTCTTTAATTGATTTTGAGGGGAACTTTTTTCTCTGCCATGGGGCTAAAGAACAGTCCTGTGCATAAAATCAAATACCAAAAAATGATATTATGGATGTTTTTCTAATACTGGGTTTCAAGGGAAGGAAAATGAGGTCAGGTAGTAAAGCAGAAATATTTTCCTCATTGCTTTAAAACAAAATGAAGGAATTTGATGTCACTGGGACCATTTTTTGAATATTATACCATGTAAGGAAGGCTTTGTAAGAATACTTTTAAATAAGTTATTATAAATTTTTTCCTTTACATTCCATTGCTTTCATAATTTGTTAATTTTTTTTTTTTTTAGTTGTTTTGTTGCTTTTTCCTCTTCATGTGTAGGTGTCCCATCCCTGCCACTGTGAGCAGTGATGCCCCAGGAGCTCAGAGGCAGATCCCCACCTGCAGGAGCCCCTGTTGTTGCTGGCAGTGCTGCAGGAGCAGCAGCCCTGGGTTTGGGCATGGACCCACAGCCTCTCAGGGGGCTCAGCAGCACAGCAGGATGCAGCACAGCATCCCTGTGTCTGTCTGTGGGGACAGACTGTTCACACACACAGACCTGAGCCAGGGGCTGCTCCACCCTCTGCTTCTTCTACCTCTCCCTGCTCTTTCCTGCTCAACCCTCTGGAGTTGTGCCTCACTGAGGTGCAGACCAGGAGTTCCTGGGAATTCATTCCTGCTGCTGCAGACTGATCCTGAGGAGCAATGGGAGCACACTGTCCCTTGATGTAACCTGTGAGCTCAGCTCAGGCACTCAGGTGGTGATCTGGGAGAATTTTGGTGTCTGTACCAGGACAGGGGAGTTTTGGGTGCATTGTAATGAAGGTTCTGTACCTTGCTCTGCAGCCTGGCAAAACAGGCTGGAGTTTTGTTTTAAAAAGACAAAAGAAAAATGACATTGGTTTTTTTTCTCCCACTGTTCAAATACAAGGTAAAACAATCCTTAAGACTTGAGCTTTCTCCTGATGCAACTCAATACTTTTTAGCATTCAGCAACTTGAAGGATTTTCTGTTATAAATTAATCTAAACAACATTAACTGTGGCATATTATGTGGCCTTAAATTATGTTCTTTGTGTCTTACCCATCAAAGTAGCAAAATGTCTTTCCTTTTCTGGCAAAAAGCTGACACATGACAGCCAATTTCAGAATTTGTTGTTCTTTTATCACATGAGCAAGCATGGAAACAATTTTCAGTTGAGTATGTTAGAAAATTTTCATACAACCTAGGAAAAATAATCAGAGTAAATGTCTATTCAATAGCTTTGTGTTCATGGTCAGGCTTTAGGAGGTTTTTTATTTGAATTACTTGGAGAAGCAAAATATCTTGAAAGACGTATTAATGGGATTTTTCCACATTGTTGAGTCTCATTATTCCATGTCTGACTGCTTGAGAAACTTCAATGTCTTATTAAATGTTGACTTTCATTCCTAGTTATTTAAGAAGTTGCTAAGTCTCTTTTGTAAAACAGCTCTATATACTTACTTTGACACCTTTTTTTTTTTTTCTTTAAGGAAAAAAGTGGAATTGATGCATACTAAGCAAGCATGGTTTGGCAGTGAGGGAACAGGGCTTTGTTCTCTCATAGGGAAAACTTACACTCCAGGCCTTCCTAAGAGACACCCTGGAAATGCTGTTTAATGCTTCCACTGAGGTGATAATGGTTGTGCTGGGGCTTGTGTTCACACTGTTGCTTATCACAGAAATGATGACATTTCTTGCAGCCCAGATTTTTTGCTGCTTCCTCTCTGTTCCTCATAATTTTACAGAGTTTTGTGATGCTGAGCTGGAGCTACCCAGCCCAGCCAGCACCATTCCTCAGGGTCCTTTTGCTGTCACAAATGCTGGCCCTGCTTGGTCAGGTCTGAATTTGACTGTTTGACTTTTTCAGACAGTTTTTTTTGGGGGGGTCTGGTTTGACATCACGTGTGGAGTTTCCCACATGTGACAGCAGATACATTTTTTTAAAAAGCGTTTCAGAGATCTGCCTTGATGGTGGCTGATAGTTCTGAGGTCACCTGGTGCTGTGCATCAGGATTGTGTCACTGCTGCCCTGGGGAAAAGCAGAGCCTTGGGCCAGAGGGAAAGTTCCCATCTGTCCTGGGTCAGCAGAGGGAGAGATGCAGCGAGCTGTGCCCGTGCTGGGCAGTGGGGAGGGGTGTAGGTGCCATCCCTGTTGCTGCTGATCCAGATCACAATCACACAGGGATGGAAGGGATCCTAAAGACCTTGCCCTGCCATGGACAGGGGCACCTTCCTCCAGACCAGCTCCAAGCCCCATCCAGCCTGGCCTTGAGCAATTCCAGCCTGCCTGCACACAATGGCTGATCTTCCACCCAGTCACTCACCTGGCAGAGCTGAGAGAGATCACACAGCTGATATATTCTATAAATTCTTTTAAACACTTTAAACACCTTCCCTGGGGAGAGGAGAATGAGTAGCTGAGGGCAGGAACCACTTAACCCCCCTCAGCTGGGCTCAGCCATCTCCAGATTAAGTGAGAGGAACACCTGCTACCATCTCTGTGCACAGCCATATAAAATCGTGGATCTTTTGAGAGATACTGTTTTTACTGGCCATCAGGAGCTGGTGAAGCACAGCACTGACACAAAGGGTCACAGCTGGCTGGGCTGGGTTTACACAGCACCTGTGTGGGAATGTCACTGCAGGAGGAAAAGGAAAACCAGGTGGGAGGGTTAAGAGGCCACAGGTACTGGTTTCATGGAGCTGGTGACACTGGCTCCAGTACAGGTGCTGGGCATTTCTGGGTGCCTGGGATGCTGGCTAAGCATTGCCCAGAGAAAAACATTGTAGGGGACATAGAGCAAACACGAGTCAAACAGAAATCATCTCTGGAAAATCACAAATCACATCAGTTTAACCAGATAGTTAATCTGGGCTGGGTGCACAGAACAAGGCTCAGAGTGCCACAGCAAACAGGTACAAACCACTCGTGCTGCTCTCCTGGATGGGGGATGAATGGAGTGTCCAGGACCAGGGATAGGACTTTTCCCAGGTATTGAGGCAGTGGGTCTCCTACAGACCCCTCTCAGCATGCAGAAAGGTGCAAGGCATCTCCTGTGCCTGCACCATGCTGCTCCTTTGTAGCTTCACACAAGCACCACCTGACAGCAGGAAACAAAAGGGACATTTTTGTCCAGGAATCAACCATTGCTTAGTTGCATGTTTGCTCACAGCTGAAAGGGAGAGCTTTAGGATCCCTTCCCTTGACTTGTGCTGGTGTTAAAACTTGAGAACAAGGAACAAAATTAAAACTTGCATATTACTAACAGGAGGCATATTCATGATAGTTTGTGCTTGGGTGGAAGAGAGTGTTGTATCAAAGGGACCTCAATAACTGGAGCAGGCAGTCCTCACTCTGTTGAACTGACTATTAAAATGGAGAAACAGATATGATTGTTTGCAGTTTGGGTTTTTTTTTTCCTCCTGAAGAAAGGAGAAAAGTATTTACTTGTGTGAAAAGCCAGGAATTGGAAGACTTTTCCCATCAGCCCAGTGCAGCAGAGCAGGGAGCTGTGTTGATTTGCACAAATAGCCACAACTCCAAAACCGAGTTTTATTTCCCAGCACTGATTTTATCCATACAGAAACAGGTTGCTCGTGGTTAAACACCTTGCCCTGAAGCACATCTGGGCTGGATCACCCCATGTCAGGTGGCTGCTGGCCCTGGCTGTGCTACCAGCCAGCATAGACTGGCTCTGTGTGCTCCGTGCCCCCGTACGTGCTGTGTCCTCCTGAGCCCCCTGGCAGCAGCAGCCACTTCAGGGATTGCTTGCCATGCTCTTGCCTCCTTCTCAGAATTATTAGAAACAAAACAAGGATTCCACCTGGAAAGAAAAGAATGGTAGTTATTCACAGATGGGAAGGTAAAGTGTCAGGTGATGTTTGCTCCAAGGCTTCTAAACTCAGGTATTCTCTTCTGATAAAATAGGGGTTTTTTCTCTCCTACATAATTTGAAAAAAGAGAGGGGGAAAAAATGTTTCTACTAGCAATAATAACACTCAGGTTCAGCAGTTCAGCTTAACTCTGGAAACTGCAAGGAAAAATGGTAAGTTTTAATGAAATAATTCAGTAACTTGCTTTCCTACTCTCATTTACTCTCTGCTCTCTGGAACTGCTTTCCACTTGGCATCTCACTCACTGCAGACCCCACCAAAAGGATCTTGTTGAAAAATTAATTTGCTCTGTGCAGCAGTCACACTGAAGCACATGAAGTAACTAACCTAGATTAACTCTGAGTCTAGACTGAGATCAGGGCTGTCAGGAAAAATTACTTTTGGATTGGGCATAGACACGGAAGTAATTGGCAAATCTCAAGTACTGCGACATTCTGTTCGTTTGTTTCTGGCAGAAGCATCATCAGAGAAAACTGATCTGAACAGAAGAGCACAAATCTGTTGCTGTGATGCAATATGGCCAGACAAATCCACCCAAATTTCAGTTGTGTGAGCAGACAGTGCCATGGCAAACACCTGGTCTGTGAGAGCAGCCTGAGACACTCGCAGGTTCCTGCGTGGGCTCCTTCCTTTCCCCTTGCAGCAAGCTCTGGCAGAGGCAGGAATGCTGCTCCCTGATCCTTGTTTATCACAAATGCTGCTTAATGGGCCTTTGTCCCTGTCTGGGCAGTCTGCTCATAAACTTCAGCTTAATCTACTTTTTCACATTAATACTCGCTTCAGATGGCATCAGTTTTGGCAGATTTTTGGACAGCAGCCTGGCAAGAGGGGATAGGGGTCAGTGGAGCTTTCTCCAAGCCACAGCTTGTGAGAACAGCCCTCATGTGCTCCAGCAGGCATCCCAGCCCCATGGAGACAGCATCCTGCAGACCCTGCTGTCCTTGTCTCCTCCCCAGCACCCTGGAGTCCCCTCAGCTGATGAGATTGCTGCTTTCTTGGAGAGGCAGCTTTGCTCTGTGTCCTGTTCACCTGGGGAGTAACACAAGTATTTAATCTCTCCTCTCTCTCCTTTTAACAACAGCCAGCCAGGTGGAGAATGGGTCTTCAGGAAGTACATAAAATACATTTGAAACACAGAAACTGTGAATATGAGGCTTGTTGGATATTCTTTGTCCTCTGATGGCTTACTCATCTCTATGACTTGACTCTCTTGACACAAGGTTTTCATCTCTGGTAGTGTAAGTGGCACTTAGGGATTTCTCTTCTGGGCACAGGAGACAAATTCCTCCTCCCAAGCTCCTCATCTGCCCTTTTTGCAATCCACAGCACTAATAGTTGTTCAGTTTTATCATAATTCTCTGATTAAACCTCTCCCCAACTTTGATTAAAAACAGGATAGCTATTTTTTCCTTTCCTAAGACTAGAAATGCATATCCATTGTTTTGGGATGATTATTCATTGTGCAGCTTCCCAGTTGAAAAGCTCATCCACTCATTAGGTTGCCCATGTGAGCTGATTTACAGCAGGTGGCACGTGGAGGGATGCTCCCCACACTCAGCAGCTCCTGCCTTGGGATACAGGGTGCATTTGGCATCAATACCACCAACACTGAGCCAGCAGCTCCCCATCCTGCTGGGTGCTGTGGCATGACCTAAGGCAGGAATGCTTTCAGGAAAACAAGTCTCATACCAAAAGGAAATTGTCACTCATCCCTGCTTCCCAGGGACAAAGAACAAGCATTCAGCACTGTGCCACTTTCCTTCAGGGAAAGGGAAAGGACTGTCACTGGCACAGAAAGCAGCCAGAAGGACTGTCACTAGAAATCCAGCTTTCCAGAAACACACAGTGCTTGTGAGAAACACACAGTGCTTGTGAGAACCCCCCCAGAGTGCTTGGTTTAGCTCACAGCTGCAGAGGGGTGAGCAGAGGACAGAGGGGCCAGACTCACCTGCTGAGAAGGTGGCCAGGACAATGATGGTGGCAGGGGTCAGCTGGCAGGAGTCCCCTGCCTTGTACAGGAACAGCTCCATGCAGTAGGAGGGCTCCACGCTGCCCCTGGGGCAGAAGGCATCAGGAGGGCACCTGACTGGGCTCACATCTGGGCTCTGCCCGAGAGAAGAAGCAACTCAGCACCAGCAAACTGCAGAAGGCAACCAGGGCAAAGGGAGGTAACATTTTAGCATTAGTGGGGGGAAATAAAAGAAATAAAGGAATGAGCCTGCCATCATTAAATTCAGCTTTGCAGTGTTAGTTAGTGGGGAAGAGCAGAAGGTGTCCTTACACAGCAAGTCCATACATGAAACCCTTCATTAATGCACACACCATCCCTCATGGCCCAGGCAGCTCCAGGCACAAAGCCACACTCCTGGAGCCATAACTTTAATCATCTCCCTGCATCAGAGCCCTGTCCACGCTTAAGAGAAAGGAAGCTGAGATTACAAAAAAAAAAAAAAAAAAAAAAGAAGTGTTAATTGAAGTGTATTTAGCTGGTCATGGGACAGCTCTGGTTAACACAGGCTGTCCCCAGCTGATGGACTCACAGGGCAGTAGTGGCTCTCTGGGCACAGGTCACAGCTCTCCTTGCCCCTCTGTAATTGGTACTCTCCTGTCCTGCAGGCCTTGCATCTGCTGTCACTGGCACCTTTGAATGTACCTACATACCAAATAAGCACAATATTAAGGTCTGACACTGAACCCCAGGACCTTTGCAATTGCATATGGATGAATCAGCTTTCAAAGCCACAGGGAGAAAGAGCATTAAGTGCTCACAAAAGCTGAGCCTGGACTTTGGTCCTGGTTTGGTGGCAAAGGGCCAGAACAGAGACAGAGGGACTAAAGAATATTTGGGGTCAGACCTTGGCAAACAGAGTAGTGTGAGTAGGAGTGAGTGGGAGAGGGGTTTAGTAGTGAGTCTGGCTTCAGTGTAAAGGGAAGATGGGAGCTGGAGGTCAGCACTGTTTCATCCTCTCCAATTCTGGACTCAAACACCTTTTCCAGCTGTTTGAAACTTGCTGAGCAGACTTCAAAGCACAGCTCAGCTTCCCCAGCTTTGTGGGAGAGACAGATCACAGAAGTTCCAAGTCTCAAAGTGGTAAAATGCTTTCCTGCATGTTTAAAATGCAGCTTGGCTGTGAGACACCCCTGGTGCTGTGTCCAGACTGGAGCTGCCCACTGCCATGGGGGTGGCCAGAGTGTAGTGCCTGAGCTTTTCAGACAGCACAGGGAGGAGCAGGGCAGTGTCCCTCACACCCCCTCCTGTGTCCCTCACACCCCCTCCCTGTGTCCCTCTGCCCCAGGCTGCCCCTGCAGAGCATCCATCTCTGACAGCAAGGCTGTGCCTTCCTCAGCAGAGCCTCCACCACCAGAAAAGGTGCTTTTTGCTGGAGCTGTTCCCCAGCTGTGGCTTTGGGCTCCCTGGCATGCCAAGGACCAGGATACATGAACCAGCCTGGCAGCAGGTCTGGCACAGGCACCAGCCCCAGGCCAGCACACGGTGCCAGGGCACAGCTCTGCTCTGCAGGGACCTGCAGCCCTGGGGCTGAGCTGGGGCTGCAGTGGGCCCTGGAAGGAGCTGCAATGGGCCCTGGAAGGAGCTGGAATGGGCCCTGGAAGGAGCTGGAATGGGCCCTAGAAGGAGCTGGGCTGAGCTGTGAGCTGTGAGCTGTGAGCTGCCCTCCCCTGGGCTGTTTTGTTACCTGGTGGGCAGGACTGGCACCCCTCCGACGCCGCCCCAGGAGCCTCCTGCCCCCCAGGACAGGACTCACAGGCCGAGCAGCTGCTGGTGCTGGCAGGGACAGGAGCAGGACACGCTGTAGGATGAGCACTTCCAACACCAGCCCAGCCCACCAAAGCCAGCCCTTACAAACTGGAGCCCCCAGGGTCAGCCACGCCAGCCAGGAACCTTTGCTATTCTGTGGGTGTCTCTCACACAATCACAGAATGATCTGGGTTGGAAGGGACCTTAAAGACCATCTCATTCCAAGCCCCATGCCATGGTCAGAGACACCTGGTGACTTGTCTTTGGGCACTACAGTGGTGGTTCCAGCTCAGTGGCTAAAGAAACCCCCCTCCCCTTCCCTGTCCACCTGAGATCCTGCACCCCACGAGGCTCCTTACTTGCAAAATGATCCTGGCTGGCAAGGCAGACAAAAAGCTGCATTTTGCTTGGAGCTAAAATAGCCTGAAAAAGAAAAGAGTAAGGCTTCAGGATCCTGCCTCCACATCTCTGCCCTACATTGTTGTGTATTTGCTCATGTCTATTTTGCAAGCAACTAAACAACCCACAACACACTTCAGCTGGCATTTCAGGGGTTAATTCAGGATATTTGGGGTTATATTTGTCAGAAGCTCTGAAAGAGCAATGAAGTTCCCTGCTGCCCTCTGCTATGCTGAGGGCTCTGTCTGATTCTCCTGGTGTCACATCTCTGAGCACTCAAAACCACCCCAAGGAGACAGGGAAACCTGTCACCATTCCCAGCACCACTGGCTGAACTGGAATGAAGCTGGAACAGGTGATCCCAGTGCCAGCTCCCAAGTTATTCAGCTGGAGCAGGTTTCTGGCCAGGGAAAACCTCTCTGGTCCCCCCAGCCCTTCCAGACTTTCCCCCAGCCCAGGAAGTCTGGGGTGTATCTTCTTCCCTGCAAAAGGAAGGACAAAATCCCACCAGCCAAGATGGCTCTGCTGCTGCAGAGCCCCCTCCCTGCACCACGGGGACCAGAGGGGCAGGAGGACATGCACAGACCCTGCCCAAAGCACAACAAGGAGTGAAGTGCCCCAAAGTGCCCAGGGGCCAGCAGGACCCAACCTGTGAGTCCCACCACAGCAAGAGGAAAGCTGAGAGAGCAGCACTTGGGCATTCAGGTGGGTTTGGAGCTGCCTGATGCTGCACAATGTGATCACTGCCCACATGGGACAGAGCCAAGGCTCAGAGAGCAGCTGGATGTGGTGTGGGTGAGATCTGTCTCAGACCTAGAGCTGCACCAGGCAGCAGAGGCTGAGGCAGAGCAGGATGAAACCAAACCCACTTTCTCTCTCCCTGCAAGGAAAAAGGAACTTTTTACATTTATACTTGCAGGATTAAGGGGCCACCCCCAGAGACTCCCCTGTTGTCCAACACAGTGCTCAGATCTGCTGAGTAAAGGCAGTGACAGACCCCATTGCTGGCACCAGTCAGATTTTGTTCCTCCCAAACTCAGCAAGTGACAGACAAGGTTTAGGTACAGCCCAGCAGCTCGGTGGGTGGATTTTCAAAGGAACAGTTGTGCAAGGACCCCATTTTGGGTGCAGAGGAGCTGCTGCACTGCATGTGTTAATTAGGGGTTTGCATAAGTGAGTGCTGTTCTGTACTGCACATGCTGTTACCCCATCTGCAAACACATTGTACCAGGCTTGAGTGGCATTAGCCAGGTGCAAAGCAGCTCCTTTTTAAAACCCCAGTTTTCATGTGTGGAAAATAAGGAGAGTATTACACTTAATATTCAGACTGCAGAAGATTGCCTAAGTGAAAACAAAGATGGTTTAGACTCCTTTTTGCTATCAGAAATAGAGAATATTTTATTTTCCTGACAACGCTTCCCCCTTGTGCCAAAAGTAAATTTCATAAAACTTTTTTCCCTGACTTTCATTTCAGAGTTAGCATTAATTTGTTGCAAAAACAAGCATGACTGAGATCTGTTCTTTTCATTTTAATAACAACAGAATAGGGAAGAGATCTGCAGGGCTATTTTTAGCCAGTTTACTCTTCAGTGCTTTTAAGTTACCTGGTGATTGCACCTGGCCCTGGGACAAAGCATGGTGTGATGAAAATGCATTTGTGTTGAACAAAGACCAAAGCCTACCTGGCTCACAGGCTCTGCAGACTGCAGCCCCAGACTCATTAGCAAAATGTCCTGGTGGGCAGGGAAGACACTCAGTGCTCCTGGGGAAGCTGGGAGGGAAGGGAGCAGAGTGGAACACGATTTTAGGTCACCCAAGCCTCTATCCACTTGGAGAAGAGAGAGCAGAATGTGACACTGGCAAGTCTAAAAACAGAGCAATTATGGAAAAGGAGTTCAGGCAGAAAAGCATCAGCTTGAACTCACTTGAATGCTAAAGGTCCACTAAAAAACTAAAGTTTTGTGTTATTAACATTAGAGATGCCCTGTGCCTGTGGGAATATGGAAAGGGACTATTGTAGGTCTTGAAAAATATGTTATGGTCAGGCTTAAAACCCTTGGCTTAAGTCAGACTCTTAAATCCACTCTTGAAAATGGAATAGGGAAGGTGTTTGCTGTTCAGCATCCACCAGAGATTTCAAAAGGATCTGCTCCACTGTTGGGAACCAGGAGCTGAAAAAAGGACCTAAACCACAGGCAGTGACATGTGACAGCCCTGACCTTAAACTGCAGGGACTGTGGGAAAAGGGAGGCAATATTCAGACATCCAGGGGGAGGAAATGAGGCAAAGGCAGGGAAAGAGGAAGATTTTACACTCATCACCGACAGAGCCCAGCCCCCCTCAACAAGCATGTGGGCATAGGAGTTTGATAACATACTCAGAGATGCTCTGGAAAAAAACAAGGACATGCTCTGCAATTCCTTCAGAAACTGCAGGGCTACATGAGATTTTCAGAAAACAAAGAAACAAAACCTAAACCCCCAAAACCAACTGGAAACACAGCAAATGCTTTGCTGTGAACAAACCAATGCAGCACATGTGCCAGCAGGAGCCACTCAGAGCTGCAGGGAGGGGAGAGGCCAAATTCTCCAAATACCCCAGCAATGTTAAATGTTAGATGTCCCATGGAAGCCCAGGCAGCCACCAGGAGCTGGCCATGCACACACTGCACCCCCAGGTCCCCTCCAGATCCCCCACTCTTGGTCCCTGCTCTGTCACCCACCCAGAGCTGCTGCCTGACCCTCCCTGTCCCTGCCCTCTGCACATCCCAGCAGCAGCAGCTCTGTGTGCCTGCAGACTGCTCCTGGCTGCTTTTAAACCAATTTGGGAGTACATTTTCAAGGCAGGTCCTCACCTCACAAACTGTAAGGGGGAAGCACAGAGGCAGATCCTGCTGGCACCTTGAGCTCAGGAGCTGCTGCAAAACAAACTGCACAGCCAGCTCACCCTTCCTACAGCCAGATTTTGTTGCCATTCCCCAGGATTGTTCCAAATGGAGTGGAAACAGTCCTGGGAGCCTCTTGCCACCCCTCCTGTCCTTGGCACCACACAAAGAACACAGCTCAGTGCTTGCAGACATGAATACAACAAGAGAAAATCTGATGGAAATGGAGAGAGCAGCACATGCAGGTGTCCCCACATCCAGAGGATACTTGTACAGCATCCCTGGATGAGGCAGCCTGGGGGAGCCCAAGGCTGGGCTCCTGGCTGGGATGCCTTGTCAGCTTTCCCACTCTCTGTCAGCTGAGGATATTGCTTTAGATGGCAGCCACTCAAATGCAATGAGATGCCTTAGGGGCAAGAAAACAGGGATTGAGAAAGTAATTGAGCAAAGCAGGGAGATGGAGCCTGTTGGTCAGACATATCCTAGAGAAAAGCTGAGCAGATGAACCCACACCTCACTGCCAAGTGTCTCCCCACCACAGAACAGCATGTTCCCTCAGTGCAGACAAAAGGCATGACAGTAAAAAAGGGAGGCCCACAGAGGGAGAGCCCTCAGCACAAGCACATCCACACCAAGGTTTCCTGAGCAGGAGAATCTGAGAAACAGCCCTGGCAGCACTTTCCCACAGGCCAAAGGAAGAGATTTTTCCATCTGAAGTGTTTTGCACCATGCAGCCCCACGGCCAGGGCTGTCACTCACCTGCTGTAGTAGCCCTGTGGGCAGGGCAGGCAGGAGGGTTGCCCACCCTGGGGCTGGTAGTGGCCAGGAGGGCAGGGGCTGCAGGCACTGGGGTCACTGCACGAGCCCCCCCCACAGCACCAGCAGCTCTCTGTGCCTAAATTGGGATAAAAGTCAGGATCAGGATTGGCAGACTCGACTGGAACCCCTGTGTCTGCCAGGACAGGTCACTGCCACAAAGGAAGGAGCTTTGGATGCAGTTCCTCTGGCAAGGCACTCTTAGAGGAGAGAAACTGCAGTGTCCCTGCTAATTATGCTGCTGTCCATTGTTAGCAAGCTGCAGAACAACCAAAAGATGATCTAAGGAGTCAAGGCTATCAGTGTGGATCCCAGTAATTTAGCTCTGACTGCTTTTTCTTTAATTTGAGGGGCAAGAAAATTTTCCTTGTTTTCCCTCCAACACACAATAAAAAAAGCAAAAAGAGAAAAAAACAAAAATCAAACAGCTAATACACTTTTTTAGATTACTGATAATTTAAGCTTGCAGGAAGCAGAACTGATGAGTAAAGCCCCAGAATCAAGGATCTGCCCTAAGCAGCAGCAGCTTTTCTTTGAGCACAGGTACCATGGCATTGCCAGCAGGCAACTTCTGCCCCTCTCTGCTCCACAAAACCAATCCCAGCCACACAGACGACCTGGGTGGGATTTACTGTAGCTGCACAAGCAACACAGACAAGAGCAGAATGCTCTGTCAAAGAATATCCTGCATAAAAGGGAGGTGGGAGAGAACTCCTGTCTGCAGATTCACCCTAAAGCATCAAAGCTGCTTTTTAAAAGTGCCCTGCAGTACAGGGAGTAAGCAGAAAGTACATGACTTGTATTTTGGATAACTATTTTCTTGATTTTTTTTTTTTTTTTTTTTTGGTGGGATGGGGTAGTCCTGTTTGAAATCAAAACCCAACCACATTACAACAAATAACTTCTGGAAAAGGTTATATTGTGCACTGCTGACCACAGTAGAGGTTGGTCAAGTATTTTCTCAAGGCCATGGAAAAGGCTGTCTCTATAGCAGAGATTCTCTTTCAAGCATTGGGACAACTGGAACATGACCTTGTATTTGGCCCTGGACTCAAAATGATGTTCTGCCAATAAATCAAATTGTGCTTGTGTTAGACTTTGTGCCACAATCTGACACTTTGTCACCCCACTGGGGAAGCCTCAGGAGGACCAAAACATAGCACAAGGCCAGGAAAGTCTTTGATTTCAGAAGGGTGAAATGAACCAAGTCCCTCTCGTGCTGCCTGTCCGAGCTTCCATCACAAGAACATGTGCTGGCTTCACATCCCCTGACAAATCCCTTTTCCCTCGAGGCAGGAGCAGGGACCCTTACCTTGGGTGGGGACTGTCCCTGGGGGGCAGAGGGCACAGGCTGTCACATTCACTGTGCTGCAGTTGGAGGGCTGGGGGGTGCTGGGGGGTGCTGATGGGGGCCCAGGGGACGTGGTCACTCCTGGAGGGGACACTGGGGCACTGCTGGAGCTGCCTGTCAGTGCTGAAAGTGCTTGAGAGGTGGGGACAGTCCCCGTGGTGCTGGGCAGAGTCTGGGCAGGGGTTTTTGTGCTTGGATCAGCAGATGGAGCTGCTGTGGATGCAGCAGGGCTTGCAGTGGCTGGTGTCAGTCCAGCTGAGGGTGTTGCAGGAGCAGCTGGGGGAGCAGAGGCTGCAGCAGTGGTTGCACTGGGAGGTGCTGGGGTTGATGTAACTGAGACCTCAGCAATGGTTGTACTTGAAGATGCTGGAGTTGATGAAATGGGAACCTCAGTGCTGGTTGTACTTGAAGATGCTGGGGTTGATGCAATGGGAGCCTCAGTGCTGGTTGCACTGGGAGGCACTGGAGCTGATGAAATGGAAACCTCAGCGCTGGTTGCACTGGGAGATCCTGGGGTTGATGAAATGGAAACCTCAGCGCTGGTTGTCTGGCCTAAAGCAATACCTAAGAGAAGAAAAAACATAATTAGAGGCTGAATTATTGTTCTCCCTTTAATGACAGCTTCTCATTTAGTCCTTTATCAACAGCTTAAACCATGTATCATTGTTTGATATCCAGAAACTCCCCTCTCCTGTGTTACACTACAGATCTGAGGCAGCATCTGAGCATGTCTGGCACATGGGAGACTTACCAAGGAAATAAATTAGTGGATCCATGAGGCCACAAATAAGTAGATATCAGTGTCCAGGAGGTCTGACTCATGGGTGTGAGAACTGCCTGAAACAGCCAGTTTTGTTAGTTCCTTGAGACTGTTTATACTGAGATCTCATGACAAACTGACTTAAGATGTTTGTCAAGCAGCTGACTGCTTTATCCCATCTCCCTTAGACAGATCAGCCAAGAAACGTGGGCTCAAGTTTTTTAAGCTGCTCTGGTGGTACATCCAGTAATCAGAGTGGAACCTTCTGGCCAAGACTTGCTTTAATTCTGAAATCCCTCCTCAGAGTAAGGATTGCTGAAATCTGTAGAGAAAGGAGGTATTACTGCAGCTCAGGTTGTTTTGCTGTGATATTTCATGTACTGGAACATCATCTGCTAATGGAAGATATCCCTTGGCACAGCCATGGGTAATGTCCTAAGTTTCTAACAGAGGAGAGACCCATGAAACTGAGCATGGAAAGCAGCAGGTTATTTTAATTTAGCAGTGTGGTACTAAGCAAAGGAAGAAAAGCAAAACCAAAACAGGCAGCTCCTGCCACAGCAGCTGTGCCCACCAGCTGGGTTCAGAAACTCAGGGCAGAAATTTACTCAATTCTCACTGCAACTTCTGAAAACACCCAACCTTACACAGCACCAGTAACTGGAGCTGCTCCTGAGGGGCGTGAATGCTCTCCCAAGCAGCACACACCTGCTAAGCCCCCCTGGCAATCCATGCCCAGTGGCATGGAAAACACAGGGACTCCTAAGGAATTGGTTTATGGTTTTCTAGGAGGTCAAAGGGTGCAGTTGACCCAACAGTGGGATGTAGGTGAGGAAGAACACAGGCAGGGTGACAAGATGGGTGACAGCAGGTGTCAGACCCACATCCCTGCAGGCTTTTCCCCAGTCCTGATTCACCCCCAGCCTTTAATTTCTCTCTCTGTTTTGTACCCACCATGCAAGGCCAGGCACTGTGGGCACCAGCACTGCTGTGGTATGAACACCAACATGCACACCAAGCTGATGGTAGCTCCAGTTAAAGCTCTGCACCAGGATCAGCACAGTGGATAAAAGAGTCTTTATAGGTTGTAATCACATGGAGACAGTTTGCTGAGAGTGCTCCCTCCTGTTGTTGACTGCCTGCTTTGTGCCAAAACCCATCTTGATGTAACTAGTGAGTAAAGCAGATGAGCACAAGACATCTGGGCCACTGCCCAGGTCTTAAAGAATTAACAGAATAATCTGAGCCAGAAGAGACCCAGAGGACTGTGGACTCCAGCTCTTAAGTGAATGGCCCATATGTGGATGAAACCCACAACACTGGCATTCTTAGCACTGTGCCAAAAATATTCATCACCAACTGAACTAAATCTCATTTTTTTGCTGTAGCCCTAAAACAGAGACCCCAAATCCAACAGTGATAATTTTGTAACATGTTGGTTTGACCCAGGCTCAAGTCCAAGGGACACAGGTGCCAGCACAGGTCTGAGGTAGGGAGAGTAGCTCCACAGTGCCCACACTGGACACTGCTCCACCCTGAACCAAGATGCACAACTCCCCTCATCTGAATCCCCTGCCTTAGGAGTTGAAGCCTTGCTTTTCCTTCACCTCTGGCAACAAACTGAGTCAGTCCTGAGATCCACTAAACTGATCCTAATTAAGCACTAGCACTAAGTTAAGGGTACTGCCAAATTCCCAGGGAAAACCTCTCAGAAGGACTCTGAGATCTCCCAGAGCTCCCCCTGTCCCCAACTCTGCCAGCCAGAAACACTGCAGAGGTTTCAACAATGTGGACTGCCCAGAGATGGATGAATTCTGTTGTTGTTGCTGGGGTTTTTAAATTGAATATGTTTCATGGGATGGTTGGTTTTAATGTCAAATGGTGATACTCTTAAGAGGAATTTTTTAAAATGGAAAGTAGTTTTCCATAACACATTACTAAAAGTAGTAGAGTTGTTTACAAAACTTCAGGAACCATCAATAATCTTTGATAGCCAGAACTTCTTAATGATTTACACAACTCCTGGAGAAAAAGTAAGTCAGCAGGCTGGAAAAAATAGTTTTGAGCATCAGTAAAAGGTTTGTATATTTTACCAGTTATAGTCAGTCAGAGGTGTGAAAAACCAGTACTCAAGCAACCTCAGCTTCATCAGGCAAACCATTTTCTCTCCTGCACTTACAGTCTATATCATGGAACAGCAATTTTGCTTCCTAGAGCCTCTTTTCTATTTTATTTATTAAAGAGCACTGTAAATCACCTGAAGTATGTCCAGGGGACCATGAAGGATGTGACATTTTGTGAGTGGCACCTTGGTATGAACAAGAGCCTTGAGGATGTTGGGAAAGAACAGAGAGCTGATCTTTACCAACCTTCCAACAGGCATTCTGCTCCTTGGAGCTTAAGAAAAAGCCTCTGCAAATCCTCAATATGCAGAGTAATACAGCTCTATTTCTCCTTTTTTTCTTTTCTTCTTGCAAAAGCAAATTTTTGTATTTACCACATGCATCCCACTTCCAGCACTGCCTGTGTTTCAACACTCATTTCCTTCCCTGCCTGCCCCAGCCCTGCCCATGGCTGCAGCCCATGCTGGTGAAGCCCAGGGCTCCCACAGCCCCATTATGGCTTTACCCTGTGCTCAGCCAACAAAGAGAAACCCCATGGCAGGAGGACTTACCTGTGAAACACACCACGGCTGAGCTCCACAGCAGAAGACAGGGCCAGGCACTCATTTTTCCCTGAGGAGTAGCACAGCCTGTCAAGAGGCAAGATCAGCAGCTAATGCCCTCAGCCAGCTGCTCATTCTGCTCTGCTTTCGTGCCCAATTTTGTCACCTGACTGATCATGCGGCTCAGTCAAGTCAACCTCTGCCCAACAAAGGGGGGTTTATATTCAGAGACTGCACCAGGTCTGGAGAGGATATGGCCTGCTGAGAGCAGAGCAGCACCCAGAGCAGCAGAGATCCCCTCAGAGCTGCAGAAGTCCAGGGGAGAGCTCTGGAGGAGGTGATGGGCTCCTGGGAGGAATGGCAGGGCAGCATGGGAACCAGCCTGGCTGCAGGCCAGCCCCCCGTGACCTCGTCAAGTGAGAGGATTTCATTCCTTAGACATGCAGGATTTCCTGAGAGAAGAGAAACAAGAAAAACACCCCCAGACGAGTTCCCATTTTAACTGGGACCAGCCATGCCATAACCAAACACAGCCTCTGGGGAGCACAGAGCTTTCCCAGCCAGCATTTCACTGCCCTCCCTCCACAGCAGCCCCCATGGTGTGCAGCTCGGTGCAGCAAGTTGTTATCAGGATCAAGCTCACAGATCCTGCTGATGATGCTGAGCTTGAGGAGAGAGCATTAAGTTTAATGAGGCCCCACCCCATTTTCCATGTGTTCCAGTGTCTGTACTGCCTGCTGGGTCACCTGAGGGCACTGATGTCCCCATGTTTTCCTCACCTTGTAGCCCTGCTTTGAAAGATTCCCCCCTTTCCCTCTGCCCCTACTGTTCAGCAATCAGCATTGCCAAGGATTTCCTTTAGCATTCAGCTGAATGCCACAGGGTTACTCATACAGGATTGTGGATGCTCAACATGCAGCCCCCACAGCTGCACATGCAGTGAGATCAGGCACTGTCATGCACTGCTTGTGTCCCTTGTGCTCCAGGATCCTCAATAGGACCAAACATGATAATGCAAGACTTGCCTGCTCTAGCACAAACCCTTAGGCTTTCCTCACAAGTCACCCAGGTGGGCTCAGTTTGGAGCCAAGGACACTTTCCTGTCCTCCGGTCTCTGGCAGTGACAGTCTGCCTAACTATCCTGCTTCATGGTAGCTGCAGAGACAGGACAGCCTCCTCCACTCTGGTGTCACCAGTCTGGGTGGGTGCAGGTCAGACTGACCAGCAGGCTTCCAACACTGTCAGATAAACCTTACCCTAAACTAATGACTGCCAAAGTGATCACAAGCAAGACATGAGGCTCAAGGACTCGGCCCTGGCAGCACAGAGATGTTGTCCAGAGGCTCTGGACAAGGCAGGGGTGGCTATGGGGCTGCCCCTCCCCTGCAGGAAGGAGACCTCTCAGGCAAGCATTGCTCTGCTTGGCTTTACAGGTTTTACAGGTCTGCACAGGATGTTTGATCTCAGACTGTGTAAAGAACCTGTTGCACCCAGACCTGTGCAGGGCAATCCACTCTCCAGTGGGCTGGGGCTCTGCAGGGAGGGACACCTTCTGCAGGAGCAGCATTTGCAGGATGGAGCAGCTCTGTGCACTGGTAAAACACTGCCAGCAATTACCCAGTGAGACTGATCCTGCCAGGGAGGCTGTCAGCAGATCAGTCCCCTCCATCCCACAGCTGCACAGCCCTAGTGAGTTTCCCACATTCCTCAGTCCCAGAACATCACACATTTGCTGAGCAGCTACAGCACCCATGTACACACTGGAAAAGCAGTTCAGAACTGGATGGGGCAGCACTTTCACTGCGAGTTTCAGACTAACACATGGAAGAGAAAGGGAAATTGGGCATTAAAGCCCTTCCTGTGCCCTCAGAGCCCTCTTTCTGGGTGAGCTACCAGAGCCCAGGTGAGAGATGACAAAGGCTGCTTTGCTCTCAATTGTTTTAGCAATTGGGCAAGCTGGAAATAAACTTCTGACCAGGAAAATCTAATGCTACTTCAGGGCAAAAAAAAATTTTACAAACAAATTCATAAACTCCTGACCTGCCTGGGCCTGTGTCCATTGAGATTAAATGCTTTTGCTAGTTGGTTCACAGAGAATAAAGAGCAGTGTCATGGTTTATCAAAAGCAATGTTCTAGGCTGGCACAGGGCCCTGTTCTTGTCAGTTCTGTTGCTCTTCCATAGTTGGCAGACCTTGTGTCCCCAAACAATCCAGACAGTGCCTTCCACCCTCAGAGCTTGCAGGGCAGAGACAGGAGCAATGATGCTCCTCCAAGAACACAGCATCCTGTTCCAGCACTCCAGCAGTTCGTGCCAGCTCCCTGGCCTTGCTCAGCCTGGAAAGGACAGCTCTTGGCCCAGGCTGCCTTGGTCCATCCAAGCTGAGCAAGAAAAAGATGTGACATCTGCTGAGGGCAGACTTGGATCTCTGAGCTCCCCAAGCTTTACAAGGTGCTGCAAAGCTGTTAGGTTCCCATGACTCTAGGAAAAATAGTGGTGCTTGGTGTGCTGTATCCATCTCTTTGACAGGACTGTGGTCCTTTGGCAGTGCTGCTGATCCTCACCCTGCTGCTGAGCTAGAAATTGGGGATGAGCTGAGCTGCTGCTGGTGATGGGAAAGAGCAACACATTCAGGCAAACTACAAGCTGGATTCTGACAGGGGCTTTTTCTTGGAAAAGAATTTTCTTCAAGCAATACAGGTTGTGATTCCTACCCAGACCGGGCTGTGTGCAGAAGAGGTACCAGCTCAGGTATCACTTGCTCCTCTGCAGACAAAAAAGCAGAAGCACTCCTGACCCCCCTGGGATGCAGCACCCCATGGGCTGTGCTGGGAAGCAACAGCAAATCCAGATGTCTCTTAGATGAAAGATTCCCAGGTGTATTCACTGACTCCCAGAAAACAGGACAGGTGTCCAGGCTTTAGGGATGCCGCTTTAACTAGCAATCAACAGCTTTGTGCCCAAGAGGGGGCCAAGACACTCCTACAGAAGTGAGAAAAAAACCAAAATAAAAGCCCCACCATTGTTCGGAGAGAACACAGGGCTTTGCGCTCTGGACGGCGAAATCTCTCGGTGAGCGAACGGCCACGCGATGGCAGCACAGCGCCGGGCAGGGGACAGCGGGACAGCGGGACAGAGGGACAGAGGGACAGAGGGACAGCGGGACAGAGGGACAGAGGGACAGAGGGACAGAGGGACAGAGGGACAGCGCCCCGCCCGCGCCGCCCCGAAACACCGCCCCAAAACAGCCCTGGGAGCTGCTCTGCCCCAGAAACCTCCGCAGCGGCGGCTGCTGCGCGGGTGGAATAACCAAACCCACAAAAGGCAGCTGGAGGAATTGAAATAAAAATAGAAGTTAAAAGTTACTACGGTCACTTTGAAATGAAAATGTCACATCTGTTTTTTTTTTTTTAAGTGTTTCTTCTGTGCCTGGGTTTAGAAGGAAAAATAAAAAAAAGAGCAGAGCTAGCCAAAGGAAAGGTATTGTACTGCAGCAGGGATCTGATGGCTTAGCCGATCATAATCATATAAGCTAGAAGTTTATTTTCTCACAAGCAGCACAGAACATTTAATTCTTATTTAGTATTCTAAGGACAGAGGTCAAACCCAGCTGGTGCTTTAGGCAGAACAAGTGCAGGGGGTGCTGCCTGTGCTGTTCACGCCTGCAGCATTTGGGGGAGGGAAAGAGGAAACACCTTCCATTGAGGCACAGCTTGGGTCCCCCTGGCCAACAACTCTGGATCAATGATCAGATATCACAAAATTTTAGCACATGATCAGCTTGTCTTGCCAATTCCTATGTCAGGAAACAGCCAATTAAAAAAAAAAAAATAGTTTAAAGATTAAAAGGGAAAAAGAGAGAGATTATGGACTTCAGTGACACCAGATGATAGGGCAGGCACTAGAGCCAAGCTTACGTGTTAGTGAGAGGTCCAATCAATCATTCAGAGAAACCAGCTGCTTTCTGCTTTCATTACATTTCTACCAGGAAGGAATAAGTACATTGTAAAACCAAATGCTACACAGGAACCACCTTATGAGAGTCAAATAAGGAAATCTCCCCAAATTCCTCAAGAAAAGGTCACAGAATCCCAGAATGTTTTCAGTTGGAAGGGACCTTAAAGATCACTCAGTTCCAACCCCCCAGCCATGGGTAAGGACACCTTCCACTAGACCAGGTTGCTCCAAGCCCCATCCAACCTGGCCTTGAGCAATTCCAGGGATAGTACAATGTAAGTGTCTTGGAACAGAGCAGGTTCTGGAAACAGTCACCTCATTTACTTTAGAACAGTCAGGTTTTGCTTCTTGCCTAATTTTCCCTTTCCTGCTCTCAGGAGAGTCTGTACACACAGGCACACCTGTGTGGCAGAAGAGGAGTTCAAGCTCTCTCTAAAGACACTCAGAATTACAGGACAGCATCTGGCACAGCTTTGTCCAGGTCTGGAAGAGGCCAATGTTTGGTCCATCATCAGTCTTAAGGGTTAGACCTAGAGCAACATCCTAAACATTACATCCCCTACAGTCTTGTACCAGCTAATCCTCCCCAGAGTGTCCAGTGGCACAGAGACTGCTAAAACCAGCTGGGTCTGATTCTGCCCAGGCCAGCCTCAGCAGGAAGGTGAACTGGCACATCCCTCTCCCTGTGGAGTGTATCAGAGTCTGGGCACCAGGAAATCCCAGAGAGCAAGTCCCCTATGAAATAACAAATGAAGTGTTCATCTCAACCTCTCCCAAAGCTTTCATCCCGAGCATTCTACCAGAGCAGCTGACTTGGAACAGAATTCCTTTTCTGGCTATTTGATAAGGTCAACTTGACACAGGAAAGAAAAACTTCTGACTATGTTTGGCACCACCCCAGCACAAGCAAGTGGAATAGACCCATTTCACACAGCTGCACATAGGGAAATTGGGATAAGGCCAGCCACACATCTCCATAGAACACTGTGAGACAAACCTTCATGCTTATCACAGAACCGACCCTAGAACAGTACATGAGCATGAAAACAGTTTCTAAAAACCAACAACAAACCCCACCCTAAAAGCCACTTATCCCAAAACACACCCACCTTCTGCAGCACTCAAAACTGAGAGAAGCCACTGTTGTTCCAATTCAGATAAAGGCAGCATTGAAGAACAGGGTTTATTCCACACTTCCATACCCCATCTGCAGAATCTGGGCATGGCAGAACTTCCTCACACCATCAGATCTGAGCTGTGGCTCAAGTGCTTCAGCACAGGCACACCCACACACTGCAGACACAGCACCCAGGGCTCACCAGCTTTCAGTGAACCCACACAGAGCAAGAGCAGGTATTTTGGTACATCTACTCACAAACAGCCTAAACCAAAACCACCACTTGTCAGCTTTGAAATGCACCTATAGAAACAATGTCACAGATCTGAAAAAATACACCTTATCAGGCAATTTGGCTGTTTGGTCTCAGGCTGGTGGTACAGCAACTTAACTATTAGTATAACAAACAATTTGGTTATTAAGAACAGCACCAGTCCACTTCCTTAGAAAATCTAAATTTTTTATTATACATACTGTATTACACTGAAAATACGTACCCAAAGACAGAATATTTTGAATTTACATCTGTACAAAAAAAAAAAAAACCAAAAACAAAACAAAACAAACAAAAACCAATAGAAAACATACGGGCTATGCTATAGATGTGACATTTTACAAAATGACAGTTTTTGTTAAAGGCACCAGATTCCCAGAGGGCTCTGGCTTAACATTTTTTCGTCTTTTTTTTCCCAGTCAGATCTTACTATGAAAATGTGATTCACTCTTAAACCATGTGATCTCAAAGTCTCAAGATTCTTTTAAACAAGTGGTCTGCACTTTGACACAACCTAGTAAGAGAAGTGACCAATTCCACATGGAGATGTCAAGCAACTACCAAAGGCCCCTCCCCACTGTATCCAGGATCCTATGGTATTGAACTGAAACACTGAAACATTAAATAGCAAAATCAGCACTGAAAATCAAGTTAGCCCACAAAATACCAGCCCAATACTAGAGTGTTGACTGTACTAAGCCTAGACTGGTTTGTATGGCAGTAACTACAAAGCATTAGAGTAGCAAAAGAATGAACAGAAAGATGGGATCTGTGATCAGAACTCTTGCTCAGCATCCTTCTTGGGCTCCCTTTCTTCATTACACTAATTTCACTCCTTGTGGTCCTCACAGCACACATGGAAGAAAATGGAGCCTTCAGAAACCTAGCACTTACTATAGGGCAAGTTTTTGAAGAATCCTGGGTAAGATGAATGTGCTCTTTCTCCCCTAAAAACAAAGTTTGGACAGGACAGAGAAAACAACAAGCCACTTTCACTGCTTCTTTCTCCAGAATTTCACACTCAAATCAAAGAAGCTAATTCATACTATGCCTAGGCTTGCACAGACAGGGGCTTCTCTACAAGCAAGGGCAAGAGAGACTGGGACATCCCCCTTGATGAGGTGTAGTTCAAACTCAAAGTTCTAAAGTTTGGGCTTGCTATTTCCTAAAACTTCATGCTTGAATAAAGAGATGAGGGAAAGGACAAAAGCAAAGCTTTAAGGAAACTCTGAATTACTTCTCTGGTCAACTCAGTACATCTGCAAGTCATTCTAGAGTAAAGAAATGCTTTTGTTTAACCTTACAGCACACACTGAGCCTCACTTACATCCAAGTGACTGAATATTCAAGACAAAAAATGTCAAGTTCAAGGTCAGATTTTGTTCTGTATGTAACAATTCCAAGATACTGGAATTTTCAATATTGAAGTTGCCCTTTCTGATTTGTCTGGCATTATTCCTACTTTCAAAACACAAATTTGATTTTATCATCCACTGAACCAAAGAACTCCATGTAGTTTTACTTCTTACTGCATCATTTTAACAATGTTGCAAAAACTTCCCTTTCTCTAGGCATTTAAACACTTCCCAGATTCACGGATCAAATTGAAGTAATGCTCTGGTATTGAGGGTCATAGAATGACTTTAAAAAATAATTTATTTTTGCAGTGTTAAATTGCCTCATCCTACTGATTTAACGGAAATAAAAATATACTCTAGTTCTACTTATAATTTCCATTTATTGCCTATGACTGACTTCAGACAAACAGGCCTGGAGACCAACTGCATTATGCAGCAATTACAAACAGCAGCATGGTTAAGCTTCCTACATACTACTGCACTCAAATGACTCCACTGCATTCTAGAGGGCTTCTTGAAGAGCAGAGGGACAGCTAGCTCCACCCAAAGCACAGGTCTGAAATGCAAACTTCTCTGGACCCAGAAAGTTTAGTGAGGGACCACCACTAATCTCAAGCAAGCCAAAAGAGCCACCACACAGCAGCTCCTGACCACGACTGAACTGCAGAGGTCTTGCACCAACAGTTTACAATGACAGTGCACACCCCTCAAGCCAGCCAATTTGCACATTCTTAGCAACTGTATCGGATATTTGCAGCTGATCTAGCAAGCAGAACAGTTAAGACAGAAGCATCATACATGTTTACAGAAAACTGGTCATCACAAGTGACTTTAAAGTCTGAATGCAGACAACAAAAGGAATGTCACTTTTCTTTAAACCTTTCTTCCAAAAGATGAATACTTTCATATCCTATCATTAGCCCTCACTGTGTAACACTCTAAAACCAAATAAGTTGTAACCATAACACATTCTACTAAACTCCTAAAAACTAAAACTCACTACTCACTCTCACTTGTCAAGCTGCTTTCTAGCTGTTTAAAAAGAAAAGTTGGAATCGAAATTACAATCTACATTGTTTCAGAAATGGATAACTCTGGGGAGGACAGCCCGATGTGACAGTTATATGTGAGTAACCTTCACACTAAAACATGCACAACACTCTGTAACAGCAGCACTTACCATCAAATACGCTGCCCGTTACAGGAGCTAGAACATTCTTGTATTTGCTTAAATAAAATTAAGGAATCTATACTTTTGGTCACATCTTAAAACACTGTAGAATACAGGGCATTTTTAAAAAATATTATTTATAATTGCCCTGTCCTGTTGGGTAGTTTGATTGAAAAACTAAGGTTAAAATGTAATAAAAATTCCCCCCCCACCCCACCCCAAAAGACTCTAATCAAACATCTAAATGTCTTTATTAGTATACAAGTGTACTATGGGATTTGGTCTGGTTTTTTTCCCAGAAAAAAAAAGAACAAATAAAAAGCCTCATTTTATCCTAAAAGTTCTATTTCAACACGAACCTTTAAGTCAGCCCAAGGTACCTCCTCAACACCACTCTGCTACTCATCTTTGCATTTCCTCCTTCAAGGCAGCATTCCCAACCAAGCACAGCTCTATACACAAGTACTGGCAGAAACCAGACACTGAATCCAAGACTCCTTCAAATGATGAAGCCAAGTCTCCCAAGAAGGAATCCTGACTTATGTACATAAATCCTCTCAGTAAATGCCAGCTTTGTTTGTACTATTAAAGCCAGATTACACCAGTGGTATGAACACAGTTATAAAGATAAAAATGTGCTTCTACTAGCAGGGGACAAGTACAAGGCACATTTATATGCCAGTATAATTGTGGTCACATTAGCAATTATACTGATAAAACTACACTGGTAAGAATCACACCTACATTCAAAACTTTTTGGGTCAGAGCTCGGCAATCAAACACTTGATGACTGCTCAATCAAACATACAGTGCCTCAAGACAACAAAACCACTCAGACATATCTCAACCATTTCTAGGGCCATTTTAAATTAAGTTCCAATTGGTTTTGAGATGTAGTTGCTTCCCTTCCTCCAGGTAAGTTATGCTGTGCAAAGGGCTTGTTATGCAAGAGCCACAGATCAACTTCTACCCCAAGACTCCTATGGCAAGAAACTATCACTTCCAGGCAGCGACAAGCCACAGTTACCTTTATAATTTTGGGGTTTTTTTCTTCAGGAAGTTACAATACTCAGTTTCTGTCTCTCTCAAATAATGCCAAATATAGATTAACTTATGCTGGGCATGTACATTGACAATATAAAGAGTTAACAAAGCTGCTCAATCTCATCCTGTGACCCAAGCACAAATAAGCTAAACATACAGTGGGTACCTTTAGACACAGACATCTACCACCTGCAATAGTTATACTGCAGCTGAAATAGAAAATTATCAAGCACCGACCTGTGGTGATTCAAACATCCATTCTTATGACAGAACTCATGTTGCCAAAGAAAATGTTTTTTTACAATAAAGATCTGTGCCCTCAGTTAACAGTAAACCGTGAGTGACTGTGCAGTAGTCTTCTCTTCTTGTTCTTAGCAGTAAACTGCTCTCATCTGTAACCTTTCAGCTGTGATCACCTTTTTCAGCATCCTGAACTGCAGGAAAACAAAAACACACCAACAATGTTCCCCTACCCAAGATCATCTTTCCCTCTCCCAAGATTAATGGAAAAAAAAAAAAAAATAAAGCGAGTTTGACACCATCATCTTCTGTGTTCACTGAGCTCAGTTTGGTTGAAGAGCACAGCTTCTACTGTGGAGGGTAATAAGAAATGTACACATGAATGCCATTTTGTACAGTTGACATACTCTATGAGCTGGTTGACTCTAAGCTTGATTTGGTCCAGTCTGCTGCTGCTGCATCTCTTAGGAAACATTAGTTATAGGTTTGTACTTCTTGAATCTGGTCCATTCACCAGTAGCATAGTTCATTTCAAAGACTGTGTCAACCAACATAGTGGTGCTGCCCGTGCCATCTGCCTTTGGTAAATCTTCTGTATGTTCACTGAGTTTAATTTGGATGATGTCACCTTGCTCTTGGCAAGGATTCTCTGCAGAAACAAATTAAAAAGCATATTATACATTTCATCAGTATATTAAACAATATAGGGGGTTCTTATGCTGAAAAAAACCAAAACAAAACACAAACAACTCTCAAACCCAAACCTGAACAAACCACATTTTCCTCCCTCCATTCCCTCCATTCCTCTCTCCATTCCCGAGACTGAATTTTAAAAATAACAAAACCAGACCCCAAAAGATGAAGATCAAGGCTAAAGTAATTGAAAGAACAATGGAAGAGGGACTAAAGCCTGCCAATGTAATTGCTTTGCCTCAAGAGTCAGAAGAGAAGCTTATATTTTAAATGGAGTTGGTAAACTTGAACTACCAGAGTTACTTTACTTGGAGACAGTTGTAGTTAAATGCCTCAAGAATTTTTAGCTGTTAAGGAAACTCAAAAAGCTTCACTGAAACCACTTGTCCCAGACTCATTTCTATGCCAGTAGAAGTTTTAAATGTTACACTTCAAGGTACCAGAATGATGCTCAAGAATATCAGCTGGCAGTTACTTATCCAACCTTCAGAAAGTGCTGACATGATTACTGAAGGAATTCATATTAATATATACTTTACTATATACATATAAGTTAACCTATATCACACACACTTCCAAAATAATATTTTACCTTGCATTAGAAAAAGCTATTAATGTAGATATTAAAGTACAGCCTCCTACTGCAATTTAAAGTAGCACTGAGTACTGAAAACACCATCATTAACACAAGAGGCACCAAATTTAAATCACCACAGTAACTCTGCTCATCCTCACCAGTGTATTGCATTACTCCAAATGCATGAGCTACACTTAGGCTGCAGGACTCTGGTGATAAGAGCCCCCAAACACCAAATTAGAAATCAGAGCTAGTGCAGATGATGGAGTTCACTTAGGGACTCTTAAGCCCCTTCTCATCTTACATCCAATAATCTTCTAGGTAAAAGAGCTTTGGTCTATCAAGGCCAATCCATAACAGGATCTAGCAATGAGACAGCTTATCTCCCTGTGATTCACAGCACCAGTTGTTATCTAAAGTCTCTGAGGTAACAGTTGCCAGTTTCTACAGCAAGGAATTGGCAAAGAGGTACTGTACTACCCGACTGGTACATCAACTGGCCACAAAAGAATTTACTTTCCTTGTTCCTCTGACAGAGCAGTACCACCCAACCACTTTGTTTCCACTGCTTACCAGCTGCCTTGTTTCTCTTCAACCCTAAGCCATGCTTCTACAGTGAGTTCAGTTATATTGTGGTCAGCAGCTTTTCTGATAGACTAGCTGTCTTTGTGGAAATGGACCCAAAAGACCCATTTCCATATAGTTTGAACTATAATTCATAAAATTATGTAGAGTCAAGTGTAAAACAAAGTCTAGCACATACCAACAAAGCTAAAGCAATGCACTCTCATGCAGATTTGGAAATGCTGGGCTGTATTTCAGATTTGTGTATTCAGAAGCAAGCTAAATTAATACCAATACATACCTCTGGATCCTGCCATGAATCCAAGAATAAGAGCCTTTTCTGGCCTTGTAACTTTGTTTGCAGTCTTGAACATTTCCTGTGCAGCATACATTTGCTCCCTCTGTAACAGACACAACAAAATCAATTCAGTTGAGAAAAACTCTGCCCACAGATGAGCATAAAAGAATAAGGAGAAAGTCTGTAGGACCTACAAAAACCTAACAAAAAAGGCATCTTAACCTCAAGGCTTCCCCTCTGCAATACTTACACCTAACATGCACAGCAGTGATAACTGAACTCTGGACATTGAAAATAAAAACACCCCACCCTCACATAGTTGCAGAAACATGTGGGAGGGTCAATGTTTATGTTATCAATTTTGTGTCCTTTATGACATTAGGGAAAAAAGAAAATAACCCAATGATTTCTAAAAATCCAACAAACCCAGGCTTGCAATAATTTCAGAGATTTGTTTTCCTTTAATAAATGCAGTAGAGGTACTGAAAAAAGAAGTCACTCAGCGTGCTAAAGTTCAGATCTTGTAAGCCAGGCTTACAGATGTGCTTAGCAAAGTCTTCAGATCAGCTGCATCCTGAATTGAACTCCAGGCATGCACATAATATATACCAAAGTACCAGCAATAAGAAGCTTCAAGATATATACCCACTCTCAGGCTTTGAAAAATGTGTAATGGGAGGATGGGGTGGATAAGAAATAAAATCTTTTACCTTGAAAGAATCTATTGATGTATTTTCTCCCACTACAGCAATGTCAGGACAATTTTAAGCAATTTATATTATGTGCAATTGGCTGGGCAATTTCTGCTGGAAATACACCTTTCTCCCAAAATTCTTTATAATGGGCAACACATTATTTTACATAACAAACAGCATGACATCCTACTGCAACATTAACACTGCACAACTAAAAATGTTGTGAATAACATTCAGAGAGCAATGCTAAACCACAAAGTATTTTTGTAGTCTTTGGTTATAAAAAAAAGCAGCCTCAACCACTCCATGATCCAAAGACCAAGAAATGTCTATACAAAAATGAGATCCAATCCACATCAAAACCATCAGCCAAAAAGAACCTGTTTTCACTTACTGTGAGAGAGAGGCTTTTCTTGGGTGGTGGCTGTTGCTGAGTTTGGGGGGCCACTTGTGGTGCCTGTGCTGCTGGGGAGATGGCAGGAGGTGTGGTGGGTGTTAGGGGTGAGGTAGGTGTAGCTGCAGGGGGATTAGAGTTACTGTTGTACATGGGTGTTCTTTGTTTGAACTGTGCAGGGAGAGTTGTAGTAGCATTTGGAGTTGCAGGCTCTTCAGTCTGTCTGTTGGTCTGCAAGGCCTCTCGTGCAGAGCCAGCTGCAAAAATCAGTCAGGATAATTAAAAACATTATTATCCACAAATAGGGATTAGCATCACCAGTAGACTTTAAAGAAAACTAAAACCTCTGATGATTCCATTTTGGCACCACAATTCAATATGCCATCTAATATCCATATGAAAAAGAGTTAATGCTCTTTCCACTACAATTATCTTTAGAAATAATTAGACAACAGAGTAACTAGCTGTTCAATATGGATATACTATATTTAGCATCAAATTTTATATTTAATATGTTTAATCAATATACAATTTATTAAATTAAAACTGCTATACTTACTTTTCAGTTTATATAGCTATAACAATTGTATTCTGATCTTACTAGGATTGTTGCTGTACTATTACATAGAGCAAGTCCAAAGATATTTCATGAGTTTTTACCTAATGTAGTGGCAACTTTCAAAGCAAGTGCCATTATGATACTGAAAATACAAATTTACTTTAATAGATGTCAGAACCAAATGCAGTCTTCATAAATCACTCATTATTTAATCACTAACCACTAGAAGTTAAAACCCCAAAACTTTGACAAGGCCTAACTCTGTTCTTTCTCAAAGCTGATCCAATCACCTGCAAAAAGGAAGTTATACTATTCCAAACCTGGCTGCAGTTGGAGGCAACTCATGAAATCACAGCAGCTTGACCACACAAGTTACCATCTGTCCAGCCAGCAGTAATTAATCAGTGAACACTCTTATCTATGTTCTTTTGCAGCTTTTGGACACAGGCACAGCTGCTTAAGCAGCATCCACAAACCTCATGAGGTTTAAGCTGACCTGTTTACACTGTGCTCACAGCAGACTAAAGGCAGATACAGATCAGAGCTACACTGATGCCTTTCAGATCAGATTTTAGGAAATGAGATGTCTGTAGTTCTCCACCTTGGCATAGCCATGGCAATGGCTTTAGCAATACTGGTATTTTTAGTAGATGTGGAACAATTGAGAGGATAAACATTTACAACTATGAGCTATTCCTTATTCTTGTACAAGTTTCATTACTGGCTTAGTCTTTTGTTAGAATGACTTTCATAAAGTAAAGTCTTAATTATCCAACCTCAGATTATATGAGGCCAGATGTGTGGATCATCTGTGTGCATCTTATATGAAGTAATAAGTTTTATGTTTCTGGTTCATAAGAAAAGCTAAATACTCCATACTCCTAAAGGAAACAGTAAAGAATAGAGATTTTTAAACTAGACTATTCCTGCTGTTGAACACAATGGCAGCACTCTGGAAAATAGTACTATAGCTGCTGACACACTGATGTGTTCTTGGCTGTATTCCTTCTGGAGATGCCAATTTTCTGCCAGACAAAAGATGTGCATGGACCTTCAGAAAGATTCTGAACTGTTCTGAGGCCAAATGAAATGACTGGGTTTTGTATATGCAGTTTTCTATAGTGCCCAAAATGCCACAGCTCACAAGCAAAAGTAAAAATAAAGAATTGAACTGAAATGTTGGTTCTCTGTTAACGAATAGATCTGGTCATGAATCTAAGTCATGCACATCTGTTAGCACAAACTGATACATTTGTTTAAAGACTTCACACACAGTAGAAAAATAAAAATAAAATCAAGTTGGCTAAAATAAAAAAGTGTAAGAAAATGTGTAAGAAAAAAGGTATTTTTCCTACTGCCAATTTTCTGGAATTAAAAATAACATCACTTTTCAAAATATGCAGGAGGTCAGCTATTACCTTTATTATACAAAGGTAGAAGAAAAATGGATGGCTTAATCCCAAACTGTGTGAAAGGCAATATGCACTTGCCTCTAGAAATAAAACTGACATCTGAAAGCAACTGCTTTGTACATGCTAGCATATGTGTGCATGGAATATACATTTCAGACATAGTAATTTCTCTCTGGGGATTACAAAAGCTGGGTTTTCTATTACTGTGTAAGAAAACAAAACAGGAAATTGTTTCACTTACTTGACTTAAGCAGCAGTCACACTAAAAATTTAGAGCCAACAATTATTTTCTTTACTTAGGTTAAATGCTATGTCTGGTTTCTTCAAACTCAAAGGCTGAAGCCTTGCAATGGATTTTATATTGCCAAGGTGGAGTTTCACTCAAGTTGAGGGACAGTAGGTTTATAACTGAAAGAGCAGCCAAACAGTAGAACTGTACTGAGTTGGAGTTAACAGGTCCCAAGAGCAAAGAAGTGTCTGTTACCTGGCTGTGTTTCAGAGCTTGGGATATAGGAGGAAGATGGCACCACACTGGGAGTAGCAGGTAGATAACTCGTAGAAGGTAGCGCAGGCTCATTGTTCAACGAGCCCAGTTTCTACAGAACAGAAAAGAAAGCATTAAAGCCACACTGCAAGCATGCTCTTTCTGCATTTTAAAGAAGACCTCAACATTCATTTTTCTAAGATATCCTTTTAGGAACTTAACTGCAGATTCCTCTGTTAGGAGTCCTACCTAACAACCTGTTCAACACTAACTTTCTACTTCAAACATTAGAAATTTATGCTGATGGCACTCTGTCCAGAATTACACTCTAGGATTAAGGGATCTGCAAGAGGAAACATGCTCTTCCACCATTACCTAGCAGAACCATGTTAATCCATGGGCATAAGGCCTACTAGGGTATCACCCAGGAGAACACTAAGGCCTCTGGGACACAGGCAAGCAGAAGGCAGCACTAACAGCACAGGCAGTCAACACCAACATGACCGATGCTATCTAGGATGATGGGGCCACAGAAAAAGTCTCATTTTGTATTTGATTAAACATGAGACTGCATACACAGCACAAAGACAGCAGCATGGTTGATGATTTCACTGCCTGATGCAGCCTTGTGAACCTAAGGGGGTGAGAGAGGAAAGAAGTTTTGGGGTGGAATAAGTCTAACAAACAAATAATTTAAAATATAGACAACTTGTAAAATGTGGAACTTGCTAAAACATTCTCTTAGCATTCTGCAGAAAGAGACAATGACCTTCACTCCTGACTCTGACCTACCAAGACCTGCCTGTGTGTTAGCCTTGGCTTGTCACACCTACCCAACAGACAGTCTCTCACCCAAAAGCAGGGGCAGGGCATAACATTCTTGTAGAACCTACATCCTGACTGAGAAAACAAAGCTGCACCATGGTTTCTAATATGCTGTTTCTGAAACAGGAGGAAAAAAGCCTATATATGACTTGTTCTCCATCTCCCTGACTGAACAACTTCTAGCAATTTGCTTTCTCTTTGGTAAAAATATAATAGAATTTTGAAAAAATATGTAAAAAATTTTACATAAAGAGACATATTTCAACAAGTGAGTAAAATACCATTACAGTGTTTAAGTGGATAGCACACATCAATACTATCTTTTTTTTTATGACTGGTTGTTTTTTGTTTGATTGATTTTGTTTGGTTTTACCTGTGTAGATACAAGGCCAGCAGCATAATCTGGAGTAGCATTTTCTACTACTGTTTCTTCTTTGGCTTGCTTTTCCACAACTTCCGTATCTATTGCATAAAAAGAGAAGTGAGTCCAGAATTTTTTTCAGAAATATTGAACATACTTTTTAAACAAAGATATAAAATGCATTTCTCAAAGTATGCTAAAACATGGTTGAAGAGGTATATACTGAAATATATACAGTAATCTCCAAACAGTTTCATTATGAACCCAATAATGAACTGAATCACAGTGTACAGGATACAGTAACTGAGAAACCTGATACTACAAAGCATGAGATCCCAAGCAACATTTTAATTGCAATTATGGTTTTGTTCTGCAGTGGTATTCTTTTTTTGTGACAAACACAAAAAAAGTTGTTTTGGGATAAATATTCTGCATAGTGTATCTTCTTGATATGGTTAAGTAGGGCACTGCCCTGTCACTTGCCTTAAAAGCAGTGGACCAGATATTATTCATTGGCTAAGATCTCACAGTCAAAATTTAGGAGTGCTATAAATTTTTTCAACATTACTTTCACGTAATTTACATGGCTATACAGCCAGTAGAAGTGAGCACATGAAAATAACTCAGAAAAATTCCAGTACTGAAGCTACTCACACAGCTATAGGCTGCCCAAGGTGAAACTGAGCAGCTCAATTCTTTCTTAAGATTGAGTTATATTACCTAGGCCAAGGCAATATGAATAGGAGCACTGAAACGAGTGAAAATTTTCCCTTAAAACCTGTTTGGGTTGGTTGGTATCACATCCCCTCATTTTTCAAAGTTTAGCTCAGGCTAAGATTTAGCAAATTAAGAACAAAATGGTACTACAAATCTTGACCATATTTGCAGGTGTACTGACAGCCTTTGTAAGTAGAATGCTGTACCAACCTAATGTCTTTCTTCTTCTCTTTGCTTCACGGCCAGCTCCTACCATATCCAGCTCAGAGATATCTAGAAGCTAAAAAGACAGACCACAGAGAACTTAATAATCATTGTTAAATGTATGTAGTTTATCTCTAAATATCATCCTAAGTTTTTTCCCTTTAATATATTGATTCAAAGCAGCAGCAGAAACTCACTTCAGGTGAGAGAAGAGAGCTGAGCAGAGAAACAAGGAGTGCACCTACCTTTACCCCTCTTTCTTTGCGCAGAGGTGTTCTTGAAGGAGGAATAGGAGTTCTGTTTCCAGAAGGACTGAAAACACTGGGTGCTGAAGTACTCCTGAATGGAGCTTGTTTTGGTATTCCTTTCAGTGGTGCTTAGGGAAGAGCAAAGAAAACAACAACTGAAATATGTGTTTAACTGGTTATGAAAAATGCTTCAGCAAGTTCTTCAGCTCTTCCCCTTCTTAATGCATACAGTACCTCCCCTTTAAAACATTTATAATGTGAAACTGGCTATTGCACTACATGTTCCTCAAAGGTCAGATTAGGTTACTCTTCAAAAAAGGAGTAACAGCCAATGCTTGCAACCCCATTCTACATGAAGTAATGAAAAAGGTGCACTGCTAACAAAATCTACTTTTCCTATACACACAAATGCTTTCCTTACTTGTAAAAGATAAACTCTGAACATGTAAAACAGTATAGAACATAAATCTTTTGAATCCAATTATTGCCAAAGTTGCTCTTTGATTTCTAATTATTTGTTAAAACTGTATTTAACCAAAAGTCTTAGCCAAGCTTTTGCAGGGCTAAGGGCTCGTGATCTACTGCAAAGGCAAGTTACTGCCTCACACAGGGTATGAAATTCTAGAACTGCTGTTTGCCCAAGGAGGGCCCAGTCTGGGTCTATGGTGCAAACAGAACACCTGATGTCTCAATACTCAGGAGCATCAGCTACACCTGTAAGCATCTGTTTCCTCCCAACTCCATGCTGCTGCCCCTCTACCTCACACTTAATGCTACCACTTAATGCTACACAGCAATCTTTTGACTATTAAGAAATGGGATACATATACAGATCTATCAAGTCTTTGAGCTTCCTGACAATCTCATTATATACCCTGTAAGCTGAAGATAAACAGAGAACTTCAGTTTCAGCTTAGAGACTCTGTATCCCTCTAAATGTTGTACTGAAAATGTTTTCACCACATGACAATGCTCTGACCCATGTGAGTACCTTTCAGCAAAGGTGTGCTGAGGGCAAACATCAGCAGGCCCCCAACTCCTGATTCTAGAGGCCACCTAGCTCCAAAGGCCAGATCTAAGAACTGGCTCTAGTAATTCAACAGCTACACAGAATGCTAAGAACTAACAGTCCTTTCCTGTAATTTTTAGTTCAAATTACAGCCAGACCTTCTGCATTTTCTGCATGACTGTGAGGCCAAACTTCAGCCCTCAAAGCCACATCTTAAACAGCATCAACACAAAGCACGTCACAGCTTCCAGCCACAACACCAAGAAATCACTCAAAGGTTCACACCTCAGCATCACTGGTGGCCAGGAAAGTTACACCTGTGCAGTGACTTAAGAGTATTTACCTAATTTTAAAACCTCTTCTCACATCTTATTTGAAAAATTCAAGCAGCTCAGGAACTTCAGCAAACAGCTGAAATCCATTAATACAAAGCTGAAGGATCATTCTACAGGTTTGCCATGTAGAAGTCACTGCTCAGCCTTGGCTGCAGAGAACACACTCCTTTCTTCTTTCTCCAGACAGAATTATACAAATACAATATAGTTTCAGTTTACTTCACATTATTTCAAAGGGCACAGCAGCTTACTGTGATCCACTCTGCTCCCTTTAGAGCAACATGGCTTAGTCAGGAGTTATTCCTGGAGTGATGCAAATTAAATTCCTATCAAAGTCTATAGGCATGATCTAGCTGCATACAGTTTAGAAGCATGGCAGATATACTTGCCATTTAAAAAACCCCCACACTGTTGTTCTTTCTGACAAGACATATCAGAAATATTTCAATATCGGGAGAGAGGGAGGCAGAAAGGGATAAATCCTTTGCTTCAAAAAAAATTTAAGCTTTTGTAAAAAACAGATGGTAATTATATTCTTCATCAAGGCCACTTTATCAGGTTTTCTTTCTGAGAATTTATGAAATGAGCCATACTTGTTGTATCTATCTTCTTGACCAGTCCCCTGCCTTTGGCATGGAAAGGCACTCCTGCAGTCTTCTTGAGCTGTTGAGCAGTTTCTGTTGCTAAAAGGAAAAATGGCTTTAGTTATTACAGAACCTGTGCTGAAAATATACAACACATTGCCTCTTACATAAAATGTTATTAACTAATTCATAAAGAGATATGAATAGCAACAAAGAATTACATTTTAATTAAAGACTCAGGTCATTTATATGAAGCAAGCACAGTATTTGGAGAAAATGCAGTATCAATATACTTATGCAGTGGACAAGGTGGCCTAAGCTAAAAGAAATCACCAGAATAGACAATTTGCTCAATAAAAATTTAAACAACTTTTTAAAGTTATATGACATATTAAGAAAAGTTACAAATTTTGTATTTAACCAGATCAACTCAAATTACATGCAAGAAAGTAGCAAGCTGCTGCAACAGAACAGCAGCTGCAGTAAACTATTTTAAGATACTTCCTTCAACCAGATACCAATACACACATGTACACATATGCTGCATTTTATTAAGGGAAAATCCTCTTGTTTTTTACACCCTATACAGCTATACTGAGTGAAAGAAAGCATTAATTAGCAGCTCTTGCTCTCTGCTCCAAAAGCACATGGCAAAACAAAACTGTTCTCATTTTATTTTTGTTTCAGGAGCTTTAACCTAAGCTGCCAGAAGTCTTCCCAACTGACTGTTACAAATACCCAGGAGAGAACCTATCTGTCCTTTATGAAGCTACAGCTCTCTGTATGCCTTGAAATCTGAACAGCATTTAAGATTAGCATTTTAATGCAATCCTGGTTGGAATGACTTGCACCTGCTCTTCCACTCATCAGTACATCCTCATCCAGGAAAGCTCTAGTAGCAGAAAATTTGAATGTGTATCATCATTCTGGAGAACAAGACTGAATATACTAATATAAATTTTCCTTTCACCACTTAATTTGTACACAATCTTAATTCTACTTACACTTCTGCAAGAGTTCAGCTCTGAGAGTGGCACTTTTAGGTTTCCTTTTCAGCTGAAAATGTTTCACTGGGGGAGTAAGTGGCCCAGCTAGTGTTGTCAAGGCATTTTTGTTTAAGTATTGGCATTCCAACGGCAACATAGCTGAAGTTTCACATTCACTAACTGCATAAAAAGTTAACACAGTACACAGGGTATTAGCACCTCTTTGACAGCTAATGACAAAACATTTCACAACTAGATTGTACAGGTGGTTTTAAATTTTAGATTACTTATATAAACACCAAGAGTAATTTAGTTCCAATTATTACACAATACATAACCAGTTATTAGTATGTTTGTTTTTCCCATCAGCTTTGCAAAAGCTTCCATTTTAATTATACCTAGTCAAATTATAGGTATCTTATATATGCTACAATTGTAAAAAAAAAAAAAAAAAAAATTGAATTCTCAGATTCCTTAAAAATTACACATGAAAACCAAACTACTGAATGAAAATCCAAATCACAAGTGCAGCCAGACAAATCATCATTTGTTTATAGAAAGAAAACAAAGTGTTTCCACCTCCAAGTCATTTAATTATTGTTCTGCTGCAACCTCCAGCCCCAGATGGTGTTTGTCCATGAATGCCCGAGGGCTTTTTCTAGACAATGTGCTAAGATAAACCCAGTGAAGTGGGAGTAGTTTTGCATCACCATTTACTGTTTGAAGCAGCAACTGTGCAAGTGCCTGACCCCGTGTATTTTCAGCTGCTGGGCAATCTGTAGCTACTTGGCCACCAGCAGCACAACTCTTCCCAGGATCAGTCTCCCTGCAGCACCTTTCACCTGCTGTCCAGGCACTTCCAGCAGAGGCAGCTGTGGTGCTTCCACACCAGACAGAGACTTGCTGTCATCTTGGGTACCACAAATGGGGACAGAACAACACAGAAAAAGGCTCTACTGACTAAGCTGCAGCACAGCTGTCTGTGGTACTAATGAATCCACACAAACTTTTGTGCTGCCCTTCACATTCCAGGCAATAACTGACATTAAATTCTGATGATATGTGAAAAGACAATTTAAGAAGGTACCATTCCTCAAATACCATAGTTCCCAGTCCAGTAACATTCCAGGTCATGAACTGTGGTAGTTCAGAGACAAGACAGTGCCTGTTCTCATACCTCTACTGTTAAAACAGTAAGGCTGCCTGTGAAATGACAGGTTATTTCTAAAAAAAGGCACCATGTCCCTGCAATTTTCACCAACAGAAAAGGCTTACCTTTCTCTCTAAGCTCTCCTAAAATATCTTGAACATTGGGATTCTGTTCTTCAAGATCAAGGTTAAGGGAGCCAGTATCTGGAAAGGATTTTAAAATATCAGCTACCATTAAGACCCAGGGGTCTGAATCCAAGGTAGCGAGCTGGATAATTTCAGTCAGTGCCCCTTTCATCTAACAAAAAAAGAAAAAGAAAATCAACCAATTGGAAACAGTTTTAAACAGATTATAGTTGGATTTATTTTAAAAACACACAAACATGCACAATGTTTTACTACTGGGGAAGGGAAGAGGGAAGCTGTTTCCACACAGTTACACATTAACTCTAGAACTAAGAGAAGAATAAACCCAGGTAATTTTTTATGCTGCTTTCAGCCAAACTAACCCAAGTTTGTTTAGAGTTTTTGGCAGCTCAAGGCTTTGTTTAGCACTAGACATTTTTACTAAAAGCAGCAGCCAAATTTTTCCCTTACTGTCTTCTCTGTTTTACACTCATACTCCCTGTGGACACACACCTTCTATTCAGTGATAGGAATATGCAAATAGAATACAATTTATTTAGAACAGGCATCTAAATGAAGATGTGTTCCTTGCCAGCCTACAGCATAATTACACAGACAGATTATAGCTGCATCATAATAGTCTTCAAAATATTATTTAAGATTAGGCCAACATAACCTAATCAATATTGTATTGTTTGACAAAAATTATGTATTATGGAAGTAAACACAGCCCTCTGACATACCAGTAACAAGTAACAAGATTTTCCATCTACCCAAAGTTTCTATAGTCAGAAAAAAAGTTATTTTTCTGTTTTGAAAAATGCAAAATAATACATGAATTAAATTAAGTTTGATTGTAACAGTATTTTTTTTTAATTACTGACCAACATATCTGTTGGCACTATGACATGAAAATCAAGGTGACTACAGTCAGGGGTTTACTTCATTCATGAGTACAAACACCCAAAGACTGAACACTCTTTTTTCCTAAGTGAATCTTCATGCAAGAGTGACAGCAGTAGCTTCAGAGAACTAAGATGTTTGAGATATTCTGTGTCTAACAAGCCACAAAATACAACAGTAAAATTACATAAAGCATTTTACCATACTCTATCTGCATTGTATTAACACTGAAGAATGTACAAGCAAGTATAAGGAAATACATAAATTTTGATTTTTCACAACCCATCTGTGGCACATATTACTTAGTTACAGCAAGAGATTAATCTTCACCTTTATGCTGTATTTCTTTCCCTTTAAATAATGTACTCTTATATGAAAACTTTTAATAAAATAAGCTTTCTGTTCCCCATTACTCTACCATCCACTTCTAAAGCTCAGAGGCAAACAAACATTGACATTTCTCAAGTCCTTTCATCCACACAATGTTATTGCCCTCTCACTTTGGAAGGGTTTACAAGTCCACTAGAGAGCCAGTTTGCCCTTTGCCCCCTACACGTTTTAAGGACTCACACATTATGTGCTTGTGAAACAAATTGCATCAGTCCATCTGACCCAAAATGAGCACCCTTGCAGGTTTAAGCTCAACCAGCTCCTTGGAGTGACTGACTGCAGCCACACAAACACCAGAATCATAAAGAGGGGAGCAGGAAGAAGACACTATATGAGCCAGTTCCCATTGATTTGCTTTGGATTAAACTGAGCAAATAACCAGGACCACACACTGTTTAATGTGCTGTCAAATTTAACCAACGTTTACCCAGTGGAAAGAATCAATTTCTGAGGTTCTAGTCTTTGCTGTTCTCCAGTGCTCATTTCCTCCTCAGTAAATGTAACCCCACCAGAACCTCCACACACGTGTCCATCTCTCTATTCTACTCCTAAACTCCTTAACTAAAATCATTTCTACAGTGGTTGAGGATGACTGTGAACACAGTCAAAGCAAAGTCCTTTGTTCTCTTATCTGTCCTAAAGGAATCAAGGTACTGATTTGCATGAAACACCTGGAAACCTAAAATATCCCAGAAGAGCTGATGAATTAATAGCTTTTACAAGCTTTTCTGTGGACATCACTAGTGCAGGTAAGTGTACACAATGTCATTGCCTTCAACAGAGCAAAGTCAGGCAATAGCTAGAGGAAAAGATGCCTCTTGCATCCTCACAATTCACCCTTCACATCTACTTCACAAAACTTCTACTTGTACCAGAAATTCACAGAGCTACATGCCTATACTATGAAAGTTCCTGCAGAACTCTGGTCTGGGCATGTTGCATCCCCTCTGCTCTCAGGGCTAAAGTTCAGGCAGTCAATTTATGCCAAAATGCAGTGCTTAACAAGCTTTTGGTCCCTCAAGAAATGAGCCCAGAAACAATTTGATTGCCTAGCACTGGACAAATAACATTATTGTAAGTCCTCATGACAAAAGGAACATGGTAGAAGAACACCATCACTATCACACACAGGGAAGCAAAGCACACTAACAAGTACTGTGAGCTAACCAGAGACCTTGCCTAAATATGGCTTTGCATTTAACAAGCCTGAATTCAAGTTTTGACACAGGTTTGTCTTCAAATGGCAATTAAAATACATGTTCCCACTTCACTGTTCAACTGGCAGCTGAAAAGAAACACTTCATTTATGGTTTGAGAATGCATGAAATGCAACTCAACAAGGTTGCAACTCCACCTGCAGTTTTCCTGTTCCTTTACAGGGCACAGCCATAATCCCAAATCCTTAATTGTCTATGATTGCAACACTGGGTCAGTAAAACTCCCATCAGCTCCAAACATCTTGTTAAGCACAAATGTAAAGATCTGATGTAACATGTTCCAGTGTCTTTCTCATCTAAAAATTAAGGATCTTAAGTATTTTTCTCAGCCTGCTAGCACACAAGAAAAAGCACAGGCCATGACTAGAAGCATCTAGCAAGTAGGACCAAGCAGGATGGGAAGTGTCTGGGAACAGAGACAAAGGCTGATTAATAATGGCTGTGCAGGAAGGACAAACAGGACTGTGGGAAGGTATAAAAAAAAAAAAAAAAAAAGAAGTGTTACTAGTAACACACAACATGACAGTTCCAAGATGATTATTTGCAAAGAATTTATTTGCTTTATATTCCGCCTAAATTAATGTGTATGACAATACTTTTAGACAACTGCATCAACAGTTGGCTAATATACTAAATGAAACTTTAATCTTTCTGAGGCTACAGAAAAGATGGTATACAATAGGGAACTGCATTATCATTATACAGCATTTTCATTAAACTAAAAGCATTGTATTGAAAACACAGTGTTAATATTTGCACAATATAAGCCCAGGATGGGTCAATACCACTACTGAATGTGGTTTGCATTTTAATCATGAAAAAGAGCTGAAGTGGCCAAGAGAAATACTAGATTAAAATACACCATTTTACATCCCAAAATAATTATGAATTCAAAGTTCAGGCCAGAAAGGTGCACAGCAGTCTGTGTGTTCTCAGTGCAGAGGGAAATGCAAGTGTCATGTCCCCTCTTACTCCTCTGTACTCATACTCCACAATTCTCACTTCCCAGCATAGATGGCTCCTGGTGCACATAAGCCAGTACAAAGAAACAGTTTTGATTTCTACTGCAATAAATGGGCAGATCCCTGCTGGGATAGGGATCTTCCTCCCCAGGTAATTCAGAGAGCACAGAAGCACAGTCCTTGCTCCAGATTGGTTGTAACATCACAGTCTACCCCCAAACAAATAAATTATATTTTGTCATAAAAAGAAAGCTTGCACTTGCCATTGTAAATCAGGTTAACAAGAATATAATATGCAAAATAAACAGAAATAACAGTTCTGCCAAATTCACAACTGAAACCCTGGTCAGCACTACACTGAGCTTTAGGCATCATTTCAAATAAGTGCAATTATCTAGAAAAAAATTAGCAGATGAAAAGCCATAAGATTCAAGAGTTTGCAAGTTCTGCACAGAGAATTATAGTGGGAAAGGAATTTTTGATAACTGCCTACAAAACACAAAATGAAAATGAGAGCCAATTATTCTTATTAGTCAGCAGGAACAAACATGCAGTAATGAGGTTCACAGCATGATAAAAATTAGGTTTATTACCTGTCCCACAAGAATATTATGAGGATTAAGTCACATATCTATACTGTATTTGGACTATTGAATGAAAACATTATGAAAATTTAAAGATTTACATGTGAGGATAAAACCACTTAAGTGAAGGACTGAGCTTTCAAGAGAGCTCACTGAAGATTCACTTGTCTAGACTGAAGCTTTCACAGAGATTTAGAAAGGACCAGGAGCAATTAAATCCCTTCTAAACCAAATATCACCAGTTTCTTTGATTCCCACATTACTTTTTATTCAAATGTCTGCTCCCAAATGGCTTCTGTGTTATTCTAAGCTTTCATGAAAATGCTACTATCAGAAAACAGAAGAAAAAATTTTGAAGAGAAAATAACCCAGTTGAATCTGTTACCTAGAGAGGGGAATATCTTTTAAAATGTAATATATCCTGTAGCTGCTGTTGAGATTCCCTAAGCTTTACAAAGCTGATGTAATACATTTTCCAATACAATTAAGCTTCCAAATGCCAGCTCGGTGCTTCTCACACATGATCAATACAGACTGGTGCATGGCATGGGAAAGGCATATGACTTTCCAAAGAAAATAATTAAGTACTCTCATAGTTAAGTTTAATCATTTTCAATAATCACTTGGGGGTGGTTTCCAAGTGACAAATTCACTTCCAGGCAGCTACAGCTACCCTGTTGTGGCAGGAAGGCACACTGCTTCCAGCACTCCCCAACACACAAGCAAAGGCTGCTGCACAGCCATTCTGCACAGAGACATATTTATCTATTTTCTGGATACTGTGTGCAAGGTACTCCATGCCAATTAAAACATTTAAATTCTTGATAATAAGTTAGATGACAAATCTGCACAAATAAAACTATCTTAGCAAACCAACCACAAATGATGAGCATCTGATAAGACAACATCCCCTTCTGTCAGCAGTTTGGTTACATCAGCTATTTTTACCATCTACAGAAGGAAGCCTGTAATGATAATAGTAGGCCTACCAGCAATGCTAAAGGTTTCTGCCTCAGGAGTTTTTCTATTTTTAAGCCTTTTTAAAAGGCCCTTTTCCCAGTTCAAGGAAAAAAAAAAATCACATGTTCCTGAAACAATTAAAGATGCTAAGGGTAGATCTCAATCAAGCATTATCAGCTTACAATGAAAACTTATGACTGAATTCACAAACTCAACCAAACTAAAAAATCCCACAATATTTTGTTAAAGCATTAATAAGAGCTTTATGTTTGGAACACAACCAATCCCTAAGTACACAGTAAAAGGCACATTGATGACTTGCTTTTCTCTACATACACTTCATCTTCACAGCTAACACAAGAACAGATCCAGGTGAGCTGCTGCCTGCCATCTTCTTGGGTTTGGTTTAAAATGTGAACATTCTTGAAGCATTTCAACAAATTATTTTCAGTTTGCACTTGAATGCTGTTCCCTTAAATAGTTGCTATGAGTGCTATTTATGAAGGTCCCTAAGCTTTTAGAAACTCTTTTCAATCTAAAAACACCACTGTTTTTCTAAACACTGCAATATTAATTTCTTCCAGGCTACTTGAATTTTCACACTAAGTTCACAAGAATTTTGCAAACTCACAAGTTCACACGAGCTCCCATCCCCCTTCCTGGCCTTGATTATTTAGTTTGTCCAGAACGTGACCCCATTTATCACACACAAGGATGACAGCTTGCTCACTGGACAGGCACTAAACATGAATATCATGTTTTAAAAATTTGCATAAACACGCTGAACAAGAATTGGTCTTTTTTTAAAGGTAGACCAGTGTAACACAGTGAAGAATCATACAGATGCATGTGGCAAGAGAAACACTGACATACACTAAATTATTGCTTAAAGGTGATGCTTGCCCGTTTTCAGACTAGAAGTGCACAAAAGCTGAGCATACAACAATCCAAGTTACATACCACACCCTGCCTGGTATATATGTATATTAAGTTTAAGAAGCAGCTGTATTTTAGCCAAGAAAAAGACTGGTGAAAGCACAGCTGAGGATACTCTACACAGGAAGGTGAAAACTAACTACACACCACTTCCATGATTATTACCAGAAAATACTACTTTACATGATGGAAATAGGAGAGGAATTCCTCCAATTGGCTGAAGAAACTTAAGATTTCCAGACATTCTCAGGCTATTGCCCCAAACAACTGTAGCTGCCTACTGGTAAGAATAAGCCAGTTGCAGATGAGGTATGGTCCAGGACCAAGTGAAAAAGCCTCCAGAGCCAGCTCAGACTCGAGCCAGCCAGTTTTTTAGCTGGGGTAGGACAACAGAGGAAAGAACCAGCTGCTCCCAGAAAGGGAAAGAGAGGCAAACAAACAGCATGGCAATTTTCCCCAAACAAGACCTGACTGCAGCAGGGTGGGGAAAAGCACTTCTCAGTGCAGACCCCAGACAGTCCACTCCCAAAGTTTCAGCACTTGCTGCTGTCCTTCCTTAAGCCGAGATGCTCGATTTGTGCCACCTCCACAGCTGCCAGTACTGAGGAAGGAGGGGAGGAAGCCGCGCACACACGACTGCTCCTCACCCATCCTGCCTCTGCCCTGGCCATCGCACAGCCACTGCCTCGGAAAAGCTCTCTTCCCTAAAAGGCACCCAAAACACAGCCCCACAAAGAGTCCCTGTGGCCACACAATAGGTTTCATGTCCAAACTGCTTTCAAAAGGCTAGTGCTAACCAGGGAATCCCAGAAGAGCAGGAAGAGGAGGAGCAGCAGCAAAGCTCCAACTCCACTGACTCCCTTATCACCGGGAATCTCGGATCTTTTCCACACACCAAGGACCGAGTCGGGAGACCTTCTTCACTTTTTCCTGCCCGTCCAAGGAGGACTGCGAGGAGAGGCGGGGATGGCTGTGGGGACCAGCCCTACCACACGCCCGTGCCCTGAGGGGCTGAGGCCGCTCGGCTTCGCCCCGCGGGCAGCCCGGGGTCCCCCCTCCCCGCAGCCTCCATGTGGAAAAAAAAAAAAAAAAAAGGCGGGCGGGGGAGGTGGTGCTGGCACTGCCCCCCCTTCTCCCCTCACGCCATCTCCGACCTGTCCCCCTCACACACACGCCCTCCCCCATTCCCTGCGACTCCCACCCGGCTCTCACCTCATCCACCGCCCGGCGGGGCAGGTGCAGCATCCCCAGGAGCAGCTTGAGCTTTACGGCCGAGGAAAGGCCGTGGAAACAGAGGCGGATGTTGTCGATGACCGAGGCCGTGAGCAGCGAGGCGATGCTCGGCGGCGCCCACAGTTCGTCCGTGGAGCCCAGTTTGTTGTGCAGCCACAGGCCGGTGTCGCTCTCCCGCATCGACGCCATCTTGGGAGCGGGGCGAAAAAAGAGGGGATTCTCGACGGGCATTTTATGAAGGCACCTAAAGGGAGGAAGGGAGGGGGTGAGGACCCCTGCGGGTCGCCGTCTTGTTCGTAAGCCAAAATGGCGGCGCCCAATGAGGTTGCGCTTGGGAAGGCGGATGCTCTGCCGTAACCTAAAATGGCGGCGCCCAGGAGGCGAAATGCAATAAGGCGCTTCTCATCTCGCGGCCAAATGCAAAATGGCGCCCGCCATAGCTTTTCGTCCGTACTGCAAGATGGCGCCGCTTCACTGTAGAGAATCTCCGCTGTCAGCCCCGGCTCATTGTCCCTCACAGTCCGCCCTGACTCCTCCTTGGCAGAAAAGGGAGGAGACCGGCCAGCGGGGCGCGGCGGGGGCAGGGCTTCCTGCCCGTGGTGGGCTGAGCCCGCGCTCTCCGGAGCACCACGTCTGCGTCCCTCACAGCCCCAAGGGCGGGTTGGCCGCTCACTGCGCGCTGCGCTGCCCGGCCCGCGTTCCCACCCAGCGCCGCGCCCTGCCGCTCATGCCCCTTTAACACGCTTTAGGGCCGGGCTGCGGCTCCCTGCGGGCTGCCGGCCCCGTGCAGAGCCGCTGGGGCGCGGCTCCCTGCGGGCCGGGCTGCGGCTCCCTGCGGGCTGCCGGCTCCGTGCAGAGCCGCTGGGGCGCGGCGGAGCTGCGGGCCGGGCTGCGGCTCCCTGCGGGCTGCCGGCTCCGTGCAGAGCCGCTGGGGCGCGGCGGAGCTGCGGGCCGGGCTGCGGCTCCCTGCGGGCTGCCGGCTCCGTGCAGAGCCGCTGGGGCGCGGCGGAGCTGCGGGCCGGGCTGCGGCTCCCTGCGGGCTGCCGGCTCCGTGCAGAGCCGCTGGGGCGCGGCGGAGCTGCGGGCCGGGCTGCTGCGGCTGGCAGGGCCGGGTGTCTCCTCCATGGCACCGCGTGCCGCTGCTTCAGCCGTGTAGGAGGTTACCTCGGCCCGTAGCGCTGCGGGTGGGCGCTCAGAAACCCGCATACATTCGTGTTCCCTGGCGATCCGGCTCGTTGTTATTTAAATGTGAAAAATTAATTAATGGCCTAAATCCCGGAAGAGTCCGGAGCCTTTCAAGTGCAGCATAAACGGTTCATTTTAGCGCGTCTCTGGTTGAAAGTACGTGAGCTGTAGGAGTGCGGAGCAGATTCTGCTGATCTTCTTCTAAGTTTTTGAACGAAAACGTTTTCTTTACTTTTTCTTTACATTTTGCCGAGGCGCTTTATATTTCCTCAATACAGAATCACAGAATCCTTCAGGCTGGAAAAGATCTTGCAGATCATCAAGTCAAACATCAACTCAGCACTGTCTAAGGCCACCACTAAACCGTGTCACCAAATGCCACATCTCCGCGTCTTTCGAACACTTACAGGAATAGTGATTCCACCAATTCCCTATTCCAATGCTTAACTACCCTTTCAGCAAAAATGTTTTTCTTAATATCAAATCCAAATATGGCATCGTGGAGTCTTTTATTTTGTTCGTGTTACTGATATCCAAAATGCTGAGTGTCTGCAGCTCTTAGGTGCTATGATTTCTGTCAATGTGGAAGTATTTTGAGGGAAAAAGTTTCTGTGTGAATAAATTGCATATTAGTATATTGTGAATTTTTTCCATACCTAATCATGCATTTTGTTGGTACTATTAAAAAATGTATACTCAAATCTGATTTAAGACAGAATTTTTGTATACAGTGGGCTGATATTTTCAAACAGCAAAATCAGAGTTGAGGCAGTTTGTGTAGCAGATAAATATCCAGAATTTGACCTCTACCTCGGTATGTGAGTTCAGTATGTAGCTGGGGGGGAGATATTTATCCATGAGTAACTATCTGTTATTTTGTACAGAAAAAAAACCAAACTGTAACTAAGACACTGAGGTCAAGTATTAAATTGGAAGCAGAATAGGAAATTAATTAAAGCAAAATGTTTTAAAACAGCTATAAAGGAATTGTATTAGTTTAGTCATACAACCAGCATGTAATTATCACTAGTAATCTTTGCCCTCCATTCATTATATCCAGCTGTTAAAGGCAGGCACCAGTATTGATAAGTTTCTGGTACATACTTATCTACCGGGTAAAATCCATGAGACAGTGTAAAAAAAGCTAATTAAGCAAGAAAAACTAGTGATACTCTCACCTTCTAATTGTGCAGAAAAGTAACCACTTCCTTTTAAAGTTGTTCTGAGGGTGGTTAATCAGAACATGTTGGCACAGCTGGTTGTCTTGAAGCAGGAGCTGTAACAGAATGAAGCTGGTTCTGTGAGATGGCACAAACTCCACTGGGTTCAGGGAGCCAGACTGGCTGTCCATTGAAAGGGTAGCTCTGTTTCAGTAAAGTTATTGTGGGATTTGGTGTTGGCTTTCTCAGGAGAGCTGAACTGCAGCCTGATGGAAGCTAAGGAAGAGTTATTATACACACTCTGTTCCTGTGCTTTCCTCGAGGCATCTATTTTTGGGCACTGTCAGTGTTAAAGCACTGAGCTGCATGGCCATGTAGTCTGAGCTGCTGTGATCACTTCTGTGCTTTTATCTGAAGTGTGACTTGAGAAGGGAGCCTATTCTGTGATATGTATCTGGACTGCAAGGATTTGCATAGTCAGCTTGGCTCCTGCCCTATCACCTGCAAATTTGTCCCTCTGGCTCTTCACTGAAGAGACATCAGAGCTCTGGAGAGAAGGACAAAGCACCAGCCAGCTGTAAGAGCTTTTGTCCTGCCAGCTACTTTACCTTAAATTTCTATTGTAATAAAATGGTTTTTATTATTGTTGTTTTAACCTAAATTTTGTTTAGCTTGGGTAGTGATTTTCAGAGTGATACAGCAAATATAAAAAGTCTCATTCCTCAGGGATTTCTGGAGCTGGAAAGGACATACCTGATTTCTCTGGAATGCTTTATATCCCTCAAGATGTTGCATTGCACAGATAACTGTCTGCAGATGTTTCCTCTTCTAAGTTGCAGGCCCCTATTTCAAAGGTGGTGATGTTGAGCATGAAATTGTTGAGAAGAGATGGAACATGCTACAAAATTGACTGGATTCACTCACCCAGTCATGACAATATTGAAATAAGAGCCAGACATGGGCAAAGGTTAATTTCTTTGAATCTGCTTTATAATTGTTTATGAAAGGTGCAGCTTTGTCTCACACCAAAACCAGTGCTCCCTGAATTTCCCAACCTGCAGTTTTAGCTTGTTACCTATTTAAATATTATCTATCTATCTATCTATCTATCTATCTATCTATCTATCTATCTATCTATCTATCTATCTATCTATCTATCTATCCATCTATCTATCCATCTATCTATCCATCTATCTATCCATCTATCTATCCATCTATCATCCTGCACTCCCCAGAGCAGAATGCTGTGCTACCTGTCAGATTCAGGGTAATTGTTTATACCCAGCAGGGTGTTCCAGGGATAGAGCCTGGAGTTATCCTGGTCCCAGGGAAAGCAACACAGCTTCTGATACACTCAGAGGTTTGATCTCTCAGTGAACAAGAAGCTGCTTTACTGATTTTAAGGAAGAACTGAGGCATGAGCAGTGGCACAGAGTTCCCACTGGCTCCTCATCCTGCAATGGCAAGTATGGCAGAGTCTGAGCCAGCAAGGCTTTAGGCTGTGATTCATGCCATGCTGGCAGGGGCCAGCCCAGGAAGGCAGACAAAGCACTAGATTGTGTATTATCATATAATTTATCCTCCTGCTGCCCCAACATGGCCATCAGGACTAAATAACAGCTTTGCTGTGAAACGTTATGGTTGTATCTTGAGTTGGAAACACCACATCTTTTCAATGTGCTTTTAAAGTGCAGTTTCCTAGGTTTTCAAAGCAGCAAAAGAAGATAAATTTTATCCTTTGATATCAGGCTGGCATGTAAGTTTACTGTGGGGTTAAGCATTTAGAGCTGTCAGGAGCACTAAAGGAGTAACTGGTAGTAATATAAGCCTGATATCCTTTATGGTAAATGACAACAGAGGTTTGCCAGTGGGTCTAAGGTACACAGTTAATTGTTATTAAGAAGTAGTTGATTTTATAATATGTATCTAATGTCAGTTTGAAGACCTGTAAATACATTATACATTTTTATAATAATTCAGTTTGTAAAATGCTGCTTATTATGGGTTAATGCAATTGTGTGGATGCATCATTTTGTGTGGGAGTTTTATTTGACCCATTTTAAGACTGCAGTATCAATGTGATCTGAAAGGACTCACTGGCTGAGAATTTACTCAAATAAAACCAGATTATTTGACTTCCTCAAGTCTGAGACAAAGCTTCCTCATGGGAATCTCCTGTGTCAGCTGTGACACAACGAGCTCCCTTCCCTGGCAGGCAAAGCCTCTGGCAGAAATAAAGATAAATAAAGAAAAAGCTATGAAAAATGTCCTGGTACATCTTGTCCTGTGAATTGGCGTGGCATGATGGGCAGTAATTGTTTCAATGGTGCTCCGTCCATCTGCCTGTGTCCAGGATTATGCTCACATTGCCTCTTACAACTTCAGCCACATGATTTTGTGATTATTTTCCCTCTCAAATAAACTTCAAAATGATATAGTGACTTAAGGCTTACGATTCAAAAGGCCCATGAAGAGGGAGAGGTTGAATTCAAGGCAGTAATTTCCCTTCTATCTTGTTCTAGAGTAGTTTACTTGATACTCCCACTCTGGGCTCTGATGTGTGGCTGATGGAGCCTGAACACTGAAGGTCAGCAGTGATGAAACAATTGGGTTGAGGTCTCTGTAGAGCAGCACAGCTACCTGAGGTCCCATCCTTGAAGAAACACCCATCTGTTTGGAAACAGATCTGTTTGGTTTCCTTTGCCACCTCTTCCATTATCTTTCTTTTACTCTTGATTATAGTAAGATTTTTAATATACTAATGTAGCAAAAGGAAGAACTTAAATTGTTATATAAAATGTGAAACTATGAATGCAGAGCTCAATTAATTTCTCAATTACTTGTAATAAATAAGAAAACCATCACTATGAGCAGTCCAAATACCATGAATCAGACCTAACAATGCACAAAATTAAAGACCATTAGAGGTTTTGAAAAACCCCTAGGACCTAAAACACAAATAGATTTGTTGGTTTAAAGTCATATATTTGCCCATGCACTGTGCTTCACATTGTCTCTGCTTGTGATGATATGGTAGAAAGGCCTTGCATTGGATCATCTGTTACTTGACATCTCATGGCATACAGTGTATAAAATATCCTATTGTTATTTTGCTGGGGGCATAATGCTTTCAGCAGCTGTCACAATGAAATTATGCTGTGAAATGAGGGGTATTAAAGGTTGTGACATCAGGGCACGTTGAGACAATGTTGTGATCTTCCACAAGGAAGTCACCGAGTTTTCAAGGAAGAATGCTTGGCTCTTCATTACCCTCTGGGAGTGTGTTTGCCAACATCCATAAGTTTCTTTCCTTTTTTCTCTCCCTCTTTATTATGTTTCAGAAACTACTCTTTATCTTATTTCATTTTTTTTCACTCTTCATGCATGTAGAATTCAGGAATGTAGGACTGGATGAGATGTGTTAAATGACCATTTGCTGTCATGTGCCACATTATTGCATCAGTTTTTTTTATAAGCTATTAAACTCCATGTTGGAACTGGCTTGACTGTTTTATCCTGCTGCTGAAGGCAGAAGAGTATTCCAGAACCTCACTGCTCTGGCAAGGATTGCTACCTTCTGATTTCCCAGCTAGACTACACCCATTTTTATGATCAGCTTCTTCTCTTCTTTCTTTGCAAAGTGAATGAACTTTGAATTTAAGTAGATTTTTTTCAGCCTCTGTAACAATTTTTTGCTCCTTATTTCTCTGTTTTAATGGCTGTGGGGTAATGCTTTCCCTGCCACACCTCTCGATGGAGTGCAGGTGCAGTTTGCATTATTTGCACTGTTGGCCTAAAGGGGTTTGTGCTCAGCCTGGTGTTAGTGTGATTCCTTGGTCCTTCTCCTGGGCTGATGCTCAGCCAGTTTCCCACCTCTCCTCATGCCTGGGGTTTTTCATCAAGCCTGAGGTGTCTCTTGGCCTAGTCCTCACTTTTATCAAGATCTCTCTGGGTTAAATTCTGCCAGTCATGTCAGCACTCCTTAATTTGGTGTCCATAAATTTGCTCAGGGTGCATTCTGTGTCATCATCTGACACACACTGTCTTCTTCACCAGCTGCATGTCAGCCATTCCTTGAGCTGCCCATCCAGCCAGTTTTCAAGCCATCTGGCAGACTGGCCACCCAGCCCTTGCTTTCTCAAAAAAGACAATTTTTTGGTGTCATTGTATAAATTAAAGTAGAAGATAACTGGTTGGTTTTGGTAGCTATTGTTGTTGATTGGTTTGGTTTGGTTTGCCATAGACCACACACTGACGACTTGAAGAGTATTTAAAAGCCATGGGGTCACAGAAAGGACACACTAAAATATCTGGGTAGGAGTTACAGTATCGAAATCTTAACCAGAGAGCATTGTGTTACATGTGCCCTTTTCCACTGGGAGATACTCCCTGTGTGATACAGCTGGATGTTCCAGGCGTGATTTGGGAGATGAAGGTGTCTGGGCCTGAAACTCTATGAGTCAGTGGAGAACTTGGATTTCACAGCCCATCTCTGCCTGCTCTGAATCCTGCTTAACAGTGGTGGCAGCACAAGATAGAAATACTCTAATTTCAAAGTTGATAATTCTCACAGACAAAATTTCCTGCTCTTAGTGGTAGTTCCTGACCCAGTGAGCTTTCCAGAGTTACTGCTGATGTGTTTCTTACTCTTATAATTAGAAGAGAGATTCCTTAAGGCAATATTTATTTGAGTTCCAAGCATAAAGTAGAATAATTCTCTCACACACACAAAATTTTATGCTAATCATTAATCAAAAAATTATAAAAATTTACTAAGATCTCCATCTCATCTGAATAATCCATAAATACCAGTTAGTGGCTGATAGTTAAGATCTCTGGTGTTAGTTCAGATTCTGCTAGAAGAATTGGAGTCTTTTTTGAAAAACACAGATTACAGTAGGGAAAAAAATGCAGACACCTCCAAATACCATGACAAGATAAACATATCTGATGAATCTGGCTGAAATAAAAACATCTCTCATAGTTTCAGGGACACTATGAACTTGAACTATAGTCCCTTAAAAATAAAATGAACTGAAAGCCTTTCAAGGTTCTTTTTTTTAATTGCCTCCACCTATTTTTGTTTTTGAAATAACACTAAAAAGTGTTTTATTTTTTTTTCTTTTCATTGCTATGAGAGAAATTCAAATAAGCAGGGGAAGATTACTAGCTCCACAACATTACAGCAATATAGAAAACAATGTAAATTATTATAAATCTTTTAATGTTTTCTCACTTGTAAGTTATCTTAAGTTTTATTTGCTTTATTGTACAAGTGCTTCTTGCAAATGCTTTACTTTTAAAGTAATACTTCTGTAATCTGTAAGAAAGGTTAGGCTTGTAGCAAAACATAATTATATTTTATCAGATATAATTGGAAAAATAAACAATCTTTCAGGCTTACAGTCCTTGCATTTGGTCTGATTTCATCTAATAAAACATATTACCTCTCCTTCCAAACTCTCTTTTCCAGCACAGATTTTCTCAGCACAGCTGGATTACCTCCAGAACTGTAATAATAAATCTCAAAGTTACAGCTTATACAGGCAGACTTAGAATATTTATATGTGATTGTTCATGAATTATTGAAGCATTCTACTCTGGAACAAACTGATATTGCATATCCATTATAAAACCAGTGAATTAACTCAGATTAGTATGATGTGCTTAGAATTTTTTCTTTTTAAAAAAGTTACTATGCTTTCAGCAAGACTTGTTGTATTGTAGTAACTGAGGTGATATCCTGATGAACACATTTACAGGGAGCTGTAAATTTGGTTTACATGTATATTGGTATCTGTTGGTGTGGTCCTGCTTGCCAGAGGATTGTATTGACTCCTTGCTAAGAAGGATTCTCACCATTTTATGAGATTTGTACATGTGCTACCCTGTTTAGCAAAGAGGCAGTGAAGGACTAGGATAGATTAAATTCTATGCTTAGGGCCAGGTAAGAAAACTAGATGAGGCAGGTATTTATTTGCTCCAGCATCTCATTGATGGTTTTTACTGGACATTTCATCCCTTGAAGAATCACAGAATGATAGAATGATTTGGGTTGGAAGGGGAATTCCAGATCATCTTGTTCCAACCCACTGCCATTTGCAGCCTTCCACTAGACCAGGGTGCTCAGAGCCCTATCCAGCCTGGCCTTGAGCATTGCCAGGGACAGGACATCCCCACATTCCCTGGAAAACCTGTCCCAGTGCCTCATCACTCTCTGGAATCCAACTCTTCTGAAAGAGAGAGATAAACTGGGTAAACCAAGGACGAGAAAGCTGGAGTTAAAAATAATGTTGTACTCTTCCCAATTTACGGTTGTGTTAATGAGGAAAATGTTTAAATCCAGCCTTAGCCTGTTAATCCATTTTTTAGTGTTGGGTAATGTGAAGTAGCTTGCAGGAAAATGTTCTGGAATGGATTGAATTGACACTTACACTGAAGAGTTTTTGATCTATAGCTCTTAATGCCCTTGTCAAAGGTAACATCATGGACTTAGCTTTTCAAACTGATGGAAGAAGGGAGTGAGAAGAGCAAAAGGGGAAAGAGAAAATGAGAAAAATTAAAATCCTTAGTAATTTAAAAATTTCAGTAAATGCTTTGGGAAAAAACAATGATATAATTTTTCAAGTATTTCTTCAAGTATTTTAAAATCTTCGTTATGAGACCATCATTAGGAGGCCAGGCATAGTAGGAAGACAGTAAACAGGGAGCAATCTGATTGTCAGATACAACAGACTCACTAGCTGTGTCATAGGGTGACAAAAATAATATAAAATCTTTTAAGGCTGCAAAGTCAAACATTCTGCAGTTAAAAAATGCCAGGATTTGTGTTGTTTTCAGAGCTTTGATTTGCCTTCTCTTGTATTTGATTGCAAGGCAGTCATTAATGACAGGAGTGCATTAGTGGCCAGATAGGACAGTAGTCATGTAATGAGCCACTCTTCAATATTTTGTTCTCTTTTTGGTGCCTGACGTGGGACTCCATGGCTTACTACTTACTGTTCAAATTCTGCTGTGGAGGCAGAGTTACCAGTTTTGTTATGCATTTTTCAGTGATATCCAACAGGGTAGGAGCTGAGGGCTTCACTAACAGAATTCAGTTTATTTTGATAACATCCTCATAAATTAAGGAGAAAATAGCATTACAGCTAATTACATTACATTGCAGCTACATTTTTAGCCATAAAAGCACAAGATTAGAATTTAGGCTTTCAGCAAAACCCTGTACCCATTTCATGGCCAGCCATGAAAAATGGGTTTATAAGTGGCTGATTTAGTAGTCTGTGAGAAGGATAAAAATAGAATCCAGTCCTTTTGAGCTGCATACAAATGCCTTAGCCTGGAACCAGTTTTTTTCCTCCTGCAGTCATTGTGTTCACTGTCTGCAACAAACAAGCCAGGATTCTCTGGACAAGATCTGATTCATCACACAATCCTGACTCATCTCCAAACCATGGTCCATTCTGTTCACTGAGTTGCTATATACAGCTCTATGCCAGCAAGCTAGATATGCTTCCCTAAACATGATGGAAAAGTGGTAGAGGGGAAAAAAAAAAGTTTAAGAAAATACCATTCCTGCAAATATTTCTAGCAGACTCAGTGGTCCTGGTATTGCTCTGCCTCTCTACCCTGATGTGGCTTCAGTGTGTCTGTGCACATGTAGGTTAAATATATAAAAAGCCTTTATTTGAAAGATGGGTTAAAAACAGCTCATGAGGTGTGTGAAAGACAAGTGCTGAGAAGGAGAGGAGGAATTCTGGTTGCCAAGAGGCTTAGGGGAATTTGCTGGTAGGAAAAGGAGGCCTCATTTAGCTCTGGGAGGATGTGCCTTGCTGTTTCCCACCACTGGCCCAGATGGTTAATGTGATTGTGACCTGTGAAAGATAACAGGATGGCCTCTCCCTGAGAGATTAAGCACTGTAATTCATTGCACCACTTCTCTCCTTTAAAAGAGCAAGATAAAATCGGTTCCTCTCATCCTTTTCCTGATGGGTGGTGGAGCTAAATCCCCTGAAGAAGTGATAACACATAGGTGAGGGATTGTTTTGCCTTGAAATTCCTACCAACAGCCTTCTTGTGGGTCTCCTTCAACTTCTTGATCTCTATGTGACAGTGTCTGGAAGCTGTGGAGTGCCTTTTCTGGGACTGTCAGTGAGTGATGAATGCATAAACAAGATAATTCCTAGTGGTTTTCTCACGTCTGTACTCCTCTGATACTCTTCCAAATGGCAGGAGAGCCTAGAACTCCTCCAGATGAGCCTAGAAGTGCTCAAGGTGCAGCAGAACAGTGGGGTGTGTGCAGACAGGGTCGGGTGGCACCATTAGTGTGTCACAGGTCTGCAAGTCCCTCCTGAGACAGGGACATCTTGCATGAGCACCTGAGTGTGAAGTGTAACAACGGCTGAGGTGGCAGCAGGGCCAGGTTTGGGTCTGCTGCACAGCTCTGCTCTGCTTGAGTGGCTGTGGCTGCTCCAGGTGGGCATACACAGCTACAGCACAGCTTTGCTAGTGGCTAGAGAACTCCTGCTCCTTCTGCAGTACAGGCAGACTGCATCCCCCTTTACATTATCTTGTATCAGGAGAAGAGATTGAGACCTCAGTGCCAGGACTGAGAAAGAAGAAGTCAAGTGTTTGATGGATTTTTGTGCATGAGGATGCAGCATTCTCAGTGAATCTAGATGTGCAGTAAATGTAAAGAGCCTCTGGCTCTCGGGAGCAGAAAGTAATAGAACATTCATGGGCTTGAACTCACAAGCTGCCATAAGTTTTTACAGAACATTTTTAAACTGAGGCTTTCACAGACTCATCACTTGGCCCAAATTTATCCAATGACTCATAGGAGCAGTGAGAAGCCCATCCCTGGTACAGAGAGTTTCCCTGTTAAAGTTTGAGGCTCTGCATCAAACTAGGAGGTGCACTAGCATTTTAACAGAGCAGCCTTGCATTCCTTTTATTAAGATGGCCATTCTTCAATATTTTATTCTCATAAACAGCTGAACCAATCTCTTAATAAACAAGCAAACAAAATACCCTTCAGGTTCTCAGCAATCAGCCAGCACAGAAAATCTCATTCAAACAGTTAAGGCTGAATTTGTAAAGTGCTGATGACAAACCTAGTAATGAAAGTGTCAGAAGTCATGACATGCAGTTACTTACTTTTATAGGCTACTAATTAATGAGATTTTGTGCCTTCTATTTCTTGCAGCTGTGTTCCTCAAATCAGTTTAGTGATGTGAAAAATGGTTTGTTTTAGGTGAGTGAGCTCAAGACTTTATGTTTTTAATGAGACAAATTATTAATTATTGCTTGATATTTATTAATTAGTTCAAACAAGACTGAAAAATGTGAAATAGGTGAGCTAAGCTCATAGTAACAGTTTAGAATATGAAGGGATGCATCTTGCAGCATCTGGGCTTTCAGGCTGTTTTGTTACAGAAGGTAAGCATAGATATCTTAATTTCCACTTGAGAGATCTGCCCAGATCATACCTGTCCTCATTTCTGTAACCAAAAGGTGGCAGCATATTGTCTTCTTTCCCTTTGCATGCATACCAGCTCTAAGCTCCTGAATAACCTTTCTTGCTCAGTTTGTCGGAATGCCAGGAAGTCCAGAACAATCATGCTGACTCAGGAACACTGATGAGATCTTATATAAAATCAACTCTTTATCACCTTCAAATAGAAACAGGAATAGATCAAGGTCTGGTGATTTTGTTCCATTGTTTCAATGACAGCCTCATTGACTTTTGGAAATGTGAAGAAGGGTTAAATTTCAGCTCAGTGGTGTAACTTCAGAAGGGACATCTACCTATAGAGCTTAACACTTAACATTAATGATTGTTAAAAAGCCTGAGGCAGATAATGTTGGTGTCTGCCAGATATTATTGCTGTGTCACCCTTTAAGTCAGTTTTGTTCCTACTTAGGTACTTCCTGCTTTGGCAAATAGACAGAAGGCCAGTGGGCATCCAAAGGAGCAGCAAAGGTGAGGCAAATAGGTCAGGCAGTGCAAATACCAAGGTGAAAAGTACATGAATGTACCTGCTGAGGTTTGCTACATGAAGACATCAGTTCAGAGGCTTCTGGCAAGATGCCCAGAGACACCCATTTCCCATTTGGCTGGTAAAGAGATCTGGAGGTGGAGGAAAGCATTCTGAAACACAAGCTGCTCTCAGATCTACAGAGGTGCTGTGCACTTGGCACAATGCCCCAAGTCCTCAGGAAACTCAACTGCTACAGAGCACTGCAGTGTGAGTCCTCAACAACTCAAACATCCATGTGCATGTCAAACTCATTCCTGCTCTCTGCACTGGTTTCCCATGCCCAAAATCCAGGTCTCAGTCATATTTCCCTGCTGCTCTGTGGCCTGAGATCTGTAAGTGACACTCTCTGGGGTGTTGGGTGGAGTTAACAGTGCTGTTCCTGAGGCACTGGGAGCTTTTTACCATGAGGGCAGACAAAGCCCTTCAGCTTGACAGGATTTAGAACTTCTGTTAGCCCCAGATGGAGAACAGGTGTGCAGGAAGGATAAGAAAATATCTGGTAATTGCAGAAAACGTAAGGGTCACTTTCAATCTCCAGCTCTGTAGATGCATATTACAGGACTCCCGTAAGTCCAAGCCTCAGCAGCCATTCAGTGTGAGACCAGAAGATTTTCTGCAGTTACATGATACACTCTGTCAGGTTCCTGCAGCTGGTATGGGCTGTGTAAGCAGCAATCCCACATTGTTCCTCCTGTCTTTGCTGTCCATGACTAGAGATCGGAGCTGGATGGAGGTTTGAGGAGAATGATGTGGAAGCTGGTGCTGACAAACAAGATGCAGATGCAGGGAGGGTTGTTTAGGTGGCTGAGAACAAGGGATCCTCTGTTTCAGTCATGTCTGCCACTGGAGATGCACTCCTTCAAATAGAGGATAGTTTTTGGCCTGATGCCTCTGACACAGCAACAGTATTCATTTAACTAAAAAACTCTCCAGATGTCACATTCTCCCTCCTAAGAGTAGAAGAGGAATAACAATGCTTATATGAAAATCTGATGTGATGTTAGCCCAGCACAAGAGTGCAAAGTACTAAAATATCCTTAGCAGTGAGGCCATGTAAAAGTACATTTGGAGGAGGATTTCCAGGCAGTGGTCTGGGTCTGTCATGAGTACAGATGCCTTTGAGGGAGGCTGGTGGATTTTGATGTGATTGTATCCAGGTGCTGCTAGCAGCACAGCACTGGGTGTGTGGTTTGATGTGCAGTAATTCTTGTTGAGCAGCCACTTCACTCTGCTCTGAGTGGCTGCTCCTGGCTGGACAATGCCTGGAACTTGCCTTCCTATTTAATCTGGCATCAGTTCAGCCACCTTTCCACAATGTCAGCATTGACTCTGGAAAGAGATGATAACCAATAAAAAATGGCATGCATTATCCCTGCCCAATACAGGGAGGTTGGAATTAATCATCTCTAAGGTCCCTTCCAACCCAGCCCATCCTGTGATTCTGTGGTGAGCCCCAGCCACTGCAAGTCTCTTACTCAGATGAAGGATGCTTCCACCAGTCACACTTGGTTTGTGTCTATCATCAGAGAGACAGAAAGAGGATAGTATAATTGATATTCTTGTATATACTTAGAAATGCACAGGTGGGAAAATCCTCTGTGAATTGTCTTGTATTTCACATACTGTCAGCCAGGTGATGTATTAATACAATTCAGCCATGCCAATATGAGCAGATTTCAAAGCTCCTTGTCCATTGCTCCCTTCGTTTCCCACCTCTTGTTGAACAGCTGGTCTCTGGAAACAGAGGAATTATTTCTGTTTGGAGGTTTCAAAACCAGCTTGAAAGATAAAGAACAGAAAGCACCTCAGTATGTTCTCTCTCTTCCTCATTGTTAGCACAGCTGGAAAATTGTCCATGACTAAATCTCAGTCCTTTTCAGACTGGGAATAGACATTCAGCACAGGTTCTATTTTGAATGGAAATCTATTTTCCTCTGTCCTGTATTTTAAAAACATCTGTAGTTCACAGCCATGATCAAAACTGATAAGTCTGCATGTCAAAAGGAAATGCCAATATAGTACAGTGTGACAGGAACAGTCTCCAAACATTTTATTATGGGTTTTATTTCTACAAAGGTATTTTTTAACATTTGTCTCAGAAGGTGGGGTCTTAAAATGCTGTCTTCTTTATTCTGGAAAGTTACCATTTCTGCTACCTTTATACCCCTCTCCTTTTCTCCAATGACATTTGCAATTTAACACTAATTAGAAGAGCCATAATTTATGGGTTGAGAAACATCCCCTACTACAATATCCAGCCTCTTTTTCACCTAGGTAGAAAATGCTATTAAAAAAAGTGCAGCCAGCATCAAATTTAAATAGCTGATCTCAAGATAAAAGGTGACTCCTGGCATAATCAATTTCAGAGGCCATTCTTATGGAAAAGGTGACAGTTTAATCCTCTGGTAATTTTGGTGTTTGGAAAGTGGCAATTTTCAACTCCATCTTGGAAGAAATTAGTTGCCAATTAGGGCATTCTATAGCATGAAGATGAGATGTCTAAGTACAGTATGTGCCTCTGCTCTCCAATATGCTTTTACAATTATATCTAGACCTGGTCTGTAAACATCCACTTGTTTTGGTAGTTGCTATTAGTTAATGAGAAGCAGCAGGCTTTTTGAATAATGTAATGACTCCTGACTGTGCTTAATTACAGCCTTTCAAAAACATACATCTGACACTTCCTCCAATAAATAAAACAGTTGACTAACTAGAAACAGTCCAACTAATAAAATACTTGATAGTAAAACAGCAAATATTTTATTCTCTCTCAGAATTTTAAAATTCCAGAATACGCACATGCTTTAATTTTTTTGTTTGTTTGTTTGTTTGTTTTCTTTTTAGCAAACTTGGAGCAGAAAAGCAGCTTGGCAGGTCTAAGTGAGGGGTATGAGAAGACTAATGAGGAGAAGCACTCCTGAAATTCAGGATAAGGATATTGCTGGTCTGGAAGTGAATAATTTTTCTCTTCTCAGAAAGGAAAGCTGTCTGGAGCCAGGCAATCCTGCCTCCCAAGGAAGCAAGGTCTCACAGTTGGTTGGCTGATGGGAGGTGCTTTTCCTCTCTGGAAGGCAGCAGCTCTTGCTGAGCTCAGAACTCAATTTAAGCTGGGAGCTGACAGCTACAGCCTCTCACAAATGGCTCTGTGAAGGGGCTGTGGCTCCTTTACACAGCCCAACAGCTCTGCTGGCTGCCATGGGCCATCCTGGGTGTCCCACACCACCAATCTGTCTTCCAAACCATGCATAAACCCCTCCAGCAGCATCAGTGCAACAGGGCAGTGAATCAAATGGTGCACATAAAGGAAAAATGGTAAATACTTCTAGCTTTAAAATTGCCAAACAGATGTTCTCTGGTTTTGACTCAAAACCATTCAGGTTTAAATACAAAAGCAGCTGAGCCAAGTGGGAGCATTTCAAGCTCACAAAACCCACTGGAACCAACAGGGAATGGTAGCCTTGTTTTGTTCTCACACCAGTACCTAAATTCTATTTCAAGTGCTTTCTCTGAATTAATTTCTGTTCCAGGACAGTGTATGAAAAAACTAGCAATTGGAGAGGTTAAGTGAGGATCACAATAAAAGTTGCAATTCAGCTTTAACAGCCCAGGATGCTGCTGCCACGTTTGCCTGCCTGAGTAATGCTTTTTAAAACACTCTAGAAAGCCTTGGTACCTCTGTCAAAAGGATGCTTCATCTAATGTTACCACAAAACCTTTCTTTATCTCAACTATATTGTAAAGATGATACAAATCCATGGGATTTTTTTTCTTTTTTAATCTTGATAAACTATTTATTTCAAATTGCTTATTAAAAAAACCTCCTCATATGACAGCCCCATTCCCTAGATGTGAAGCCATTGCCCCACAGTGGTTCAGGGTCAGTACCTCTGCAGAGGTGGCTGCCCAGGTTAGCAACATTAACCTTCATAAGTGCACTGTTAGCACAGATACTGCAGGAATTTATGCTTTGAAAAATAGGGTCCTTTAACTCTCACATAATCCCCTTTTTCTTCCTCCTGATGCAATTTCCAGAATGTAGTGGGAAATGAAGTTAAAGATATCTGTTTTCTGAGGAGAGTATGCTGCTCTCAGGGATAAAAATGCAGGATGCTGGCACAGAGAAGATTCCTTGGCAATAGAAAAATATTTATGCAATCAAGAGCTCTCCCTTGCTCTTTCCATTTTTGGGATGTGGACATGAGAATTCACTTGTGCATTATCACAAATTCAAACACAGCTCCTAAAATAATGCAGGAAGGTACTGTGGACTGCACATTGCTGGGGACAGGATGATCTTCCCTGTTACAGACTCCTCACCCAGGAGAAATGAAGAGAAATAGCCAGGTGGTTAATGCCTTGTCTTTCCCATATCTCTAAAATTAAGTGGAAAGTCCTAGAAAAGGCAAGTTGGGATGCAAAAGTGTGAAAAAGATGGAGAACCTCTAGAGAGAGCCTTTCCAGCACTTGTGCAGCCTCCTGTTCACCTTAGAGCCAGCTGTTACTTTTTAGGAGATGGATTGGGCAGCTTTTTCTTTCAGCTCTCCCCTGCCTGTAACATTCTTCTTTTAAAGAATGAATGTTTTTGTCTTGCTGTACCCAAATTTCTGATATACACTGACTCAGCACTGGCCCAGAACCCATTCTGAATTACTGACTCATCTCAGGGAACCTGTGCCACTCACTAGCTCCACAGTATTTTGAGAGATTCCCAGGCGTGTTAGGAGTTCTCAGGGTGGTTATGTGACTTTTAGGACCAGATGTCTCCCTTTGTTCTATATCCACCTCAGTCTGTTTGGCTGTAGCTCTGCTAGGAGCAGCCAGGCAGCTGAGCTGGTGGTGCTGGCTCTGCTGGATGGGACAAGGGAGGGTCATTCAGTGACGCTCCACTTCACTCTGTGGTCCATTGTGCCAGAGTATCAACTACAAGGGGATAAGGAGCCAATGTGCTCCTTCCAGCCATCTTTCTACAGAACAGTAGCATTTTGGCAGGGGAGATGTGCACAAGCAACTGTTTCTTTGGAGGGTTGATAAAATACACTCAGAAAGTTGAGTGCCCAAACAAGGGTCAACCTTCAAACACTGCAGTGAGCATTGGAGAATATCAGGGGCTCAGAGACAAAAGATGTCTCATGGGGACAAAGAACTAAAAGCTAGAGAGAATGAGAAATTACAGCAGAAGTTATCTAAGAGACAAGAGCAGTATATGAAAGGAGCAGAGGCTGGGTAGGAAAAGAAAGTTCTTAGCTGAGACACTTCTTTCCTTTTTTCTTTACTGCCCACTGTCCTGTGCACATCTCTAAGCACCTGGTAAAATATCTTCTGTGAGTTCTCTTCCTCCTCACCTTGACAATTTGGCTGCACTGTAAATAACCTGTTCCTGATTTTAAGCATAAGCACTGTTTCACACTATTAAAATTGCATAAGCTCCTGTCCAGCTCCCACACAAGCAGTGCTGAATTTTGGAAGAGTGTTTGGCTGCTTTGGCAGGCAGATTCACCTATCAGACAGACCTGCTTGCAGTGTCCTGACAGCTCTGGGTTCCACCACAACACTGAAAATCACCTTTTTCTTGATTTGCTAAGATGTAAATTTCTAAAACCAGTAATCCACAGAAGTCATGGTAATGGGACATGGCAAGGTGAGCAAGACTTTGTAGTTCATGGAATCATAGAATCAAAGGGTTGATTTACCTTTAAAGGCCATCTAGCTCATCCCCCCTGCAATGAGCATTTTCCACTAGATCAGTCTGCTCAGAGCTCTGTCCAGCCTGACCTTGACTGTTTCCAGGGATGAGGCATCTGCCACCTCCCTGGATAACTTAACTTTTTCCAGTGTGTCACCATCCACATGGAAAATTTTCTTCATTTTATCTAAGTGAAATCTACTCTTTTTTAGTTTTAAACCATTACCCCTTGTTCTATTGTGATAATAAAAAGATTGTCCCCCTCTTTGTTGTAAGCCCCCTTTATGTACTTAAATGCCATCTGTTTTGGAGTTTTTTAAATACACCTCTCACCATGGCATATTTGTTTATTTTCCTTTTACATCCTCATCTCCTTAGGATACACTTTTTTTCCCCTATGGTAGGGACTTGTGTTGCTCTTCAAGTGGGCAGATGTGAAGATGAGAAATGCAAGAGAAAAATAAGCATTTCAGTGGAAAATTTCAGCATCCCAATCTCCCAAGAGGTTGCCAGTTATTGAAAGGCCTTTATTGAGAGGAAGATTTTGCAGCATTTTCTAATTCTGGTCAGACTCTGCATTCACCATATTTCTTCTGAAGCTACTCGTGCAAACAAATGTCCTGAGCAAGATTGATTTGTTCTCAGTTTTCTTAAAGTACATTCTGCATAATCTCAGGGCTTCAGGATTGTGTTCTGTAAGATGAGTTTGATACTGCTGAGATATTTAAGTGCCACTCTTTCTGCATACACTCATGTGGATTATAACCATGTGCAGTGAAACCAACTAATAACAAAACTGAGAGCATGAGTGTGGAAGAAAGCTGAGATGTTCCCCTGGGTGACAGGAATGAAAGGACACTGAGAAACTGAGGCTGAGTGTCAGAGCACAGAAAGGCATTCAGCTATTGTGGGGCATGCACTACACATAATATGTTGTTTTGAGGGTTGTAGATTTACACTTTTTTTTTTTTTTTTTTTTTTTTTTTTTTTTTTTTTTTTTTTGTTGCCAAAAGTTAGAAAATAAGCTCCCCAAGGAACAAATAACCCATCCTGCCCTGGTGGTCACTGTGTATCTCCCTAGAATGACAGCCAGATGAGTTTGAGGATTTGGGGGTTGTAATTTGGTTTTGAGTGTGTGTTAGAACTTGATCCCTGCCTAGATCAAGTTCTGGACTTTCTAAGGATGAGAATCTGTCCCAGCTCTGATCACTGATTCTTGATTCAGTTGCTTGCACTGCAAGTAGCCATGCTTTTAACAGGGGTGGTTCTGGTCTATTTTCCTGGATTTCAGCCAAGATTATGGCCACTATAGTGATACTAATGAAATTCTAATTGTTTATTTGCCTTTGGCCTCAGTCTAAAAACATCTCAAGATCACAAATGAGGAATTAATTTACAAGGTATTTTAAAGGCAGTCATGAATAAGCTTTTAGCTGAAAACTGTACAGTGACAGCTAGTGCAACATCAGGATAGTACTGCATTATCCTGCTTGCAATTTGTAGCTCTGTCATTGTAGAAAGGAGAAAAAAATACATAAAGGAGAAACTACATCCATCACCTTGCAAATACCTTGTAAACATGAAATGAAGTTAGAGATGCAGTTTTCAAACACAAATGTGTGAACATACATCCATCTTTAAGCTATTAAATAATAGAGATTATAATGTCAGAATTATTGATTCTCAATGAGATCCAAGTATTGGTGTCATAAAAATCATCCTGGATTCATCTCTTGACTGCAAAGGGGCTGATTTATAAACCAGAGAATGGATCTGGAGCCCCCTGTATGTGGGTCTTCTGCAGTTTGAGAGCTCTGATGCAGACTTTGGATAATAAACATCCTTTTGAAGGAAAAAAAGTTCTTCATAAACTTCCAATTTTAGCAATCTCACTTTCTTTAGTTTCTTCAATTGCTTTTTCTCTGGGCAGCCTTTGCAAGGAAACTGGCTATCAGTGCACTGTTCTTCAGCTGAGATCTCTCCAGTGTTAAACAATTCCCTGGACTCTGAAGCCTGTTCCAGACTGGGAAGCTTGGGAAGTAAGAGGTTTGTTCCCCTCTAGTTCAAAGCCCATTCTGGTGCCTGCATATTTAATTGCTGCAGAGTACTCAAGAGATCCCTGTGGAATCTGCAAACAAGTTAAAGTTGCAGCTCTTATGTACCCTGAAATAGCTCCAGCACAGCTTTATTCCCCAGAGATGTGTGCGCAGGAGGGTGCAGAGGCAGAGTGCAAGCCAAGGATGTCTCAGTTAATGATAACCCTTCCTGAATATCACCATGGGGTTTTTAGATGCTTTTCAGCTCCCAGAGAGATGCAGGAAGATATGACCCCAATTTAGCATCTCATCCAAAAAGCAGTAAGTAGTTCTGACAGTGCAGGTCCCCCTCAGATCTGTGTGGAAAAGTCAGACTTGGATGTGAGCCCAGCCTTAGCATTGTGCTGAAACTCAGGATTTTTGGGTCCTAGAATGATTTCAGGTGATCCATACTGTGAACATAGGGACTGTGGGATTCAGAGTTAGTGACAAGGAAATTGTTCCTAAAATTACTGGTGGGGAAAATGGAAGGAGGAACAATTGCAATTATTTGCTGCTACCAAGATAGGCAAGACCTGTTCAGGGAACAAAGGCAGGCTTTGCTTCTTAATCCGGTCACCCTGACACATCCCAGGAGCTTTACATTGGCAGGAAAAGAATAAGGGGCATGCTCAATGAATAGCTCATATATCAGAGTGTGAGGGAATGAAACCAGCTTTAGGAAGTTTGACTTTATTACAGATCACATGTGCCTGGAGCCCTCTATCAACACTCCAGCCTGGTGGTGCTGCACCAAGAGCAAACACAGCCCTGCTCTGGGGATATCACAGCCAGGATTACAGAGGGGACAGGGGTCACAGCCAGAGGTGAGGCAGGGACATACTGGTGTGACAAACACGTTTTCATGGCATCCACAGCCCCAGCCAGATTCATCCCAGGCTCTGCTTTGTGGGATTCAAGGCAGAGGTAAAGCACAAAAGTGCAGTTGATAGAAGACAAGATGGTACCTTGTGGGGAGATTTTTACCATGATTTAGAGGGCAGGCTATGAGAAAACATAAAAGTATCTCCAGGAGAAATGACAGAATCTGTTATCTTTAGTGAGGGAAGAAAGTTTTCTGTAGTGACAGGATATTAGATTTAAGAGCCAAGGAGAGACCAAGCAGTGGAGAGGCTTAGAGGTAAAGGCTCAAGCTTTTCTTCCAATCCCACAGAAATATTTATAGTATCAAGACATGTGCTATCAAGATGAAAAAATGAAATCTGAGTAATGGTGCTTTGATGTTTCTTAGCTGGTGAGGATCTTGAAAAAAAAAAAAACAAAACCAAACCATTGTGTTTGGCTTCATCATAGAAAAGAAGCTATAAATTCTCACTGCTTTCCTCATGAATGATCCCCAGGGGCAGCTGGGGAGTCAACTGCTCCAGCTTTCATGCAAATGTCACTTTTCTCACTCAGCCCATGGTGCCTCATCAGCACCACTGCAACTTTGGACACACCAGTGAAATCACACTGAGGGTGTTGTGCAGGTGCTGCATAGATCCAGTCTTGGTCTGTACTTCCAATTCTCAGTGCCCTTGAGCTAGCAGCTCTGTGACCTGTGCTCTGTGCAGGAGGGATGTAAGAGAAGGAAAGGTTTTGTTTGGGTTATAATGTTTTGTTGGTTGTGGCTCAATATCTTTAACATGAGAGCTGTTCCCACTCTGCAATTCCATGAACGCACTATGCTATGTATTTTTATTGTGTTAAGCCTAGTTTTAGAAACAAATAATTCTGAATCAGAAAGCCAGAAATTATCAAAATTTTAAAATCATCAAAATAATATTTTTCAGAACATTTCCCAAATAAAAAATTCAAAACTTTTAAAAATTCAAAATTTTTCAGTGTATCCTGGCAGCCAGGAGAGCCAACCATGTCCTGGGGTCATCAGGCCCAGCATGGCCAGGGGACAGGGAGGGGATTGTTCTGCTCTGCCCTGGGGCAGCCTCACCTCAGTGCTGGGGCAGCTTTGGGCACCACAGCACAAAAATGACATTAAACAGTCAGAGAGTGTCCAAAGGAGGCAACAGAAATGGGGAAGGGCTTGAGGAGAAGCTGTGTGAGGAGAGGCTGAGGGCACTGGGCTGTTCAGCCTGGAGGAGACTGAGGGGAGAGCTCAGTGCAGTTCCAAACCCCTGAGAGGGGAAGAGGAGGGACAGACACTGATCTCTGCTCTGTGGGACAGTGACAGGCTGAGGGAATGGCCTGGAGCTGTGCCAGGGCACGATCAGCTTGGATATCAGGAAAAGGTTCTTTCTCCAGAGGGTGGTTGGGCACTGGAACAGGTTTCCTGTAAAAATGTCCACCAGTCTGGCAGAGTTCAATGAGTTTTTGGACAGTCTGGACCATGGTGAGACTCTTGGGGATGGTCCTGTGTAGGGCCAGGAGATTGACTTGGATGATTATTGTTGGTCCCTTTAAACTCAAACATTCTATGATTCTGTGAAAAGTATTCTGAAATGGAATGTCTGCCTCCTATACAGAAGACCTTCTCCTTGGTGAACTGATATGTTCCACTTGAGAAAATTTTAGCTTCAGTGAAGAGAAAAACTGGTGCTTAACAGAGTGCACAGTGAAGTGAATAAAGAGGAAATGTGTTTAAAATACTGAAATCAAAGTTGTTTTTTGAAGGATAAATAGATCTAAGACAAGGCTAAAGAAGAGATATTGCAATACTTGGTATGAAATGCTTAGAGTAAGCAGTTTGGCATCTGAATGGCAGAAATAGATTTTTAGAAGTTTATTTAGGGGAATTGGAAGCCCATTGCATGGGTGTAGAAGAATTAATCAGTGATAAAACCCAAGGTACCAGTTCTGACTGCTTGGTGTTACTGTTGTATTAGAGAAAGGACAGGATTTGGGATTTGTGAGAACAGATTTGCAGGGAATGATCAGGCTAAAAAAAGGCATATATAGAGGGGGGCAGGTGGTGTGTGTGTGTGTCTATATGAATATCTATGTTATTTATCAGGAAGACAGGCCAAGGTGTGAGATTAGAGGGTAGAAAGTGATAATGAATGAAGTTTTGCTTTTGTAATTTATTTATAGGCAGATGCTAAATCAGACCAAATGGTTATCTCTAATGCTAAATCTTGTTTTCCCAAAAGAATAGTCTCTAAAAATGATTTTCCCCTGCTATCTGTTTTTGTGATGTATAAGGATGGCAGTACTATAACTAATCCCCTTTTGACTCTGCTCATGGATGCTGTAACTTCATACAGCAGCACACTGAACAAGCTGAAATTTTACCTTCTTACCTCTTAATGGGAGCAAACCATTCCTCTAGGGTGGTACAGGAGAGATAGGTTATAGGGCAAGTTGAAAAGAAAAATGTTAGCCAGCAATTCAGTCATAATTCTGAGAAGGAGTTTCTGCCCATGAAAAAAAAGGTTGTGTGCCTGACCTTCCTGGGCACAGAATGCCCCCAATTTTCACCATGAAATCATTGAAGATTGAGGCTCCTCTGAACCAGCCAAAGCAAACACAGTGAACAGCCCTTTTGAAGGTCTGTGCACACTCCTCAGTGTGGTGCCTGCCCTCAGCTGGGCTCATTCTCTCTGAAACTAGCACTGCTAGTGTCTGATTTGTGATGGGAGATGTGGTTTTGGGGGGTGATGTAATCCCTGAATTTAGCTTTGATTTGATAAAATCATTGTTATCATCTGTATTCCATTGTATTATTGCATGTAGAACAAATGCAGTCAGTTTGTCCTGGAGGGCAGCTCCATGGACAGTGGGAAGGGGATGCAAGTGGAGGCTGGAAAAGAGGGGTTCTGAGTTTGGGCTCGAGCTCCCACTCAAAGTTTTAGTGGCTGCAGCTGCTCCTGGCAGCCCTGGGGCTGGAATCACAGAGGCACTGAGAAAGCAGGCATGAATGCTTATGACCCCTATAACTCAGAGCCATTCAAATGGCAGGCAGTGCACTGAACAACTCCTGAGAGCAATCCCTGGTCCATCCTCATTTCCCATAAAACAGCTGTAGTTTGTCATGGCTATTTTCAGGCTCTAGGCAAGCAAGTTGTTTGAACCAGGCACCGCATCCAGCTGCTCAGACTTCAGGAAAACCATTCAGCAGACTTAAAGAGAGATTAATCAGATGGCCTGGCTTTAAAAAGCTTACCCAGAGCAGGTGAGTCAGTGCTGGATCTTGCATGTCAGAGCAGAAACATCCTTCCCCAGCCCTGGGAGACACAGCCTGTGCCTCTTTAAATCTGCGCTGCGTGCTGCAGTGCTCTGCATTGTTGCCATGGCAGAAATCTCCCCATAGTAATAACCTCTTTCAGAGAAGGTTAAAAAGAGACAGTGCACATGCTCAGAAATGCTGCACTTGTTCTCTTAGCAGTTTGCAGCGGCCATTTCAAAGAAACCATCACAAAGACAAGAGAAAGAGCAGGTACTGATATTTTTTCCTTTGTTAAAGGGGGTGACTTTTCTCTTTGATAGAAGTCCATGCACAGATCTGTCTCTGTTCCCACTTGCACTGCAGAGAGAGACCACCCTTGAAGCCTGTCGGTGATTATTCCTTGCAAATTCCCATGCAATAACCAAGAGGCAGGAGTTAGGTGTGATTTAAGATTAATTGGTGCACTAGAGAAGCAGTTGCTTTGCAGTGGGGCTCACATACAAAGCTGAGCTGACTCTGGGGTGGGTGATGGGTAAGGTACCCCCAAAAAGTTTAACAGTGTGTCTGTTTTGTTTTGTTGCACCTTTGTAGTATTCATAGCCAGCTATGAGAATAGCCTCTGCTCCTACTGACCAGGAGGCTTCTTCATCAGGTACTTCCAAAAGAAGCTGGTGTTGTCCTAATTTGCTATTACTTGGAGACACTCTGCAGCATTCTATTGCAAAGACTGGCATTTTTGATTGTACTTGTTTTTATTGCAGATCACCATTAATTAAAACAGAAAACCCAAGCCACTTGTAGTGATTTTAGTCCCTTTATTTTAGGGATTTTAGAGATAAGAAAAAGGATCACATCAGGTTTAAATAGTGGGTGGGACAGGAAATGAAATATGAGGGTATAGAAATTACATTACCCTATCTTTTTGTTGCCATGGGCTCAAGTATATTTGTTTCTCTACTTGTACATGTTTGTCTCTTGCTTCTGAGCCATTTCCTACTCTTGTGTTTAGTGAGGTGCAGAGGAAGGGGATGTGTGGGATGCTGCTCCCTGCCTGGGTGAATTGCTGGTTTGCACGTGCTGCAAGTGTCCATGCAGAATTTGCAGCTTCACTTTAGCTGTGTCTGAAAAGGTGGATTGCACATATTGAGAAACAGTTTTGTTCTGTTCTGTGTTTGTGGCAAAATGGGGAAAACCCTTCCCTCTCCTGCCTCCCTCTACTGCCTTTCTAAATGTGAAATACAATCTGTTCTGGGGAGTGCTGTACTCTTACATTCAGTACATGCAGATCTAATGCTCTTATGCAACATCTTTTGCTCAGTAAGCACCAACTTGAAAATCAGAAAGAGGCAGAATGTTCTTCTGCTTTCCCACAATTAGTTGAACAGATTTTTAATGTGGATTTTATTGTGTTGTTGTAACTTAGCCTTATTTAAGTCTTTCTTTATTCTATTTTGATGTACAGGAATGAAAGGTAATCTTGGCTGAGCTAAGGACCTCCCTAGTAGTGTGCCAGGATCCTTGAGGCTTGGATTGAGATCTCTACCAAGCAGCTGCAACTTGAGCCAGTCCTTTTCACTCTGAACAGTTTACTTGTTGGGTCAAGAAAATACTTGATTTGAAACTTATAGAAAAACTTGCCTCTGTGTGAAGGGAAACTGCTCCTGCTCCAGGCTGTACCAACCTCAGGGCATGGCATGGCCAGGCTGTGGTGTTGAGAAGCAAATGGATGGCTGAAAATTATGGCCTGAAGCCCAGATTAGGAGGGGAAACAGAAGATCAAAAAGTTTTGATGCATTTACCATTAGAAATTCTACCTATGAATTTGTGAAGTTTTAACAAAAGTATTTTCCTTCAAATAATTTCATAAAGGAGTTACTATAATTAGCGTGCTGTGCAATACTAGTGGTTACCTTTAGTTATTACACTTGTAAAAAGATGATGCAGTAAAACAAGCCAGAGGCAAAGACCTTGTTTCCAGGTTCTGTTTCAGCCAGCTCTGTAATCTCAAAGTTTAACAGTGAATCAGCTCTCCAGATTCATGTCTGTGACTGTGTAGGAAAAAGTCACAGACCAGGCAATGCTGCTGGCATCCTGGCTTTCAAATGAAGGACACTAGGAACTTCTTGTCTTGTGTAGGGATGTTCTCTCCCAGTTGAGTTTTATGTACACTCTTCCCTAGATCTTCTGGAATTTTGTTTTCTTTCAGAGGAAGACTGACAATGCTTTCACCATCAGGAGCATCATCTTCTTTGTAACAAAACCCTTGTGTATCTATAGTGTCTGTCACTAACTTGTTTATATCTCTTGTCAAGCAGAGAAGCACCCATTCCCAAGATGCTGGCACCCTGCCTCCTGAGAAGAGCTGTCCTCACAGTTCCTTTAGTTTTTGTGGTTGCACTGCTTGTCACGGAGCCTGCTGGAGCTGACCAAGAAGCAGGAACAGCCATACCAGCTGAAAGTAGGTACCACCCTGCAGTCCTCTCCCACAGCCCCTGCTGCAGCCCTCATGTTGCAGGACTCTGAAGTTTGTCCAAATAATTCAAACTGTTTTGGATATGTCTTGCCTATGTTGTTTAAAAACCCCAACCTGATAACCCAGCAGTGCTGTTTGCTCCTGCATGCAAAGCTCTTCACTCTCTTATCCCTGTCTCCTGCCTGTTGCTGTCTTGCTTGTAGCTGAAATCTGCCACTGTTCTGCACCTCTTTTTTTGTCCATTGTGTTAGCCCCTTCTATGCCAGCAATCAACATCTTTGCTTTTCAGAGACCTTACTGAGACTTGTTCTTTTTCAACTGAGACTGACTGTTTGCTATGTTCTCTTCTTGAGAATGTTTGCTGCTTTAAAGTCATGAATTTTTATTTTAAAAAATCACAATAAAGATGCCAAGGGAGCATTTTGTTAACACCTGGTCTTGGGGCCTTCAACCACCTAATTCTCCTTTGCTGATCTGTGTTGACTTTATTTTGACATGTCCTTACATCAAGTTAATGTGAAAAACTGCTGTCCTCTCCTTTTGTCCAGTGTAAATACGACAACATTGAAGTTGGGTGATGGTACAATGATGGAGCAGGTCTTTAATGTGGGGGTTTTCTCTCTTTTTCTTTTTTTCTTAGCCAGCTAAAGGATTTGACAGGCTCCCTTTCTCCAGCAGGCAGAATTCCTGGTTAGCAGTCAGACAGTGAGCTGGAAGTTCATTCTCCAGTGTGTCAGAGCATGTACAGTCCAACATCAAGTGTTTGCAAAATGGGCTTACAGACAAAAGAGACACAGCAGGATTCTCCAACATAGATTTCATCCTTTGGATCACAGCAGGCCCCAAAGAACAAACTAAACCTGGGCTCAGAATTTCTCACTTGTGCAGCATTTGTGGTGAAGTTGTCAGCCCTGCACAGGCACTGAGAGGCAAACAAGAGCAGATGTGGGGCCTGATGAGTTGAAGATGTTTTGTCCTGTCTGCATTTGCTGTGTCTCAGTGCTGCTGTCTGCCAGGACACAGATCTGGGTACAGGGTGATCAAGGCAAAGCAAGCCTTGTGGCCTTCAGTGTGAGTGTCTCAATTTGGGAGTGCTCTCTTGAACACTCCAGTAAATGCAGATTGCAGTTCTGCTTATCAGCAATGCCCACTAATAACAGGGCATTTGTTTGGGCAAAGCTGTACAATATTCAAAGTTAAAAGCTGGTCTGTATTTATGATATTATAGTCAGTTTTGTTCCATTAGTTTTCTATTTAGAGCTTGCATTTGTTAGATTAGGAGATGAGATTTTTCTAGGGAACAAGTTCATGCTTTCAGACATTATTTCTGAAAATGTGCCCAAGGTTAGTGGAGCAAAATGAAAGGCTTAAGTTAAGGGTTTAATGTTTCCATACAATGAGCTGTGGAAGGAAAAGTGGAACAGCAATATAGCAGGAAGAAAAATATTAATGTAAATTTGAAGTAATTCTTTTATAGTTGAGAGACTGGGTGAACTCTCATAGTGAACCAATTACAATCACCTGGGTTGTTCAGAAGCACCTACATCAGTAACATCAGTACTCACTCTCTGCACTTTCTGTAACTCTTTCTGGTACTCAGAATTGCTGTTAAATCCTTCTAGTTAATTCTTCAGGCCATGTAGTCATGATTCTCTACTAAATGCTCTCCTAGGCCGCCCTTGTGTTGATTGCCATGCCTTTGAGTTCATGCAGAGAGCTCTGCAGGATTTAAAGAAGACTGCCTATAATCTAGACACAAGGGTAAGGAAACATTAAATGTCTTCTTTTTCTTTTCTTTTCTTTTTTTTTTCCCAATTATAAAATATAAAATTTTGTGGATAGAAGTAGATAAGGTGGATGGATTTTGCACACTCAGTGAACTGGACTGTCCTGTGCTCTAAGGTGAGGCTGGTGAATTACATTTCACCTCTCTGTGCAGTAATCTGTGGAATTCTTCTGCTTTGGGGTATCAGGGACAATAGGAAGTATAGGAAAGTGTGAACTGAGTATCCTTCTCTTGCCAAATTATAGCCATTAGTGTTGTTTTTCTTACTGCAAATTCTGAGCACACACCTTTGTTATTATGTCAGGGGGAGTAAGGACAGAGTATCATTTATATTTATTAGCCAAAAAGAAAGAGCAAGCTCAAACAAAAAGCCTGCTAAAATAAAATACTCCCATGCCTTTATCTCTGGGGAGAAGCTAAGGAAGGAAACATCATCCACAGAGAGTTTTTACATTTCTCTGATTTCATAATGATGAAAAATGCCACAAAGTAGAACAGCATAGGGAATGAAATTGTTTGGCTTGCAGTCAGTGTGCAGAATCTGCCAGGGCTGGTACCTTCCTTCAGTGGGGATGCTGAATCTGTCTCTTGCTGCTGCAGGCTGCAATCTGTGCTACCTGTGTCCCAGCAGCTGCAGATGGTGCTGTCCCCTCCTGGGGGCTGTGTCCCCACCTCCTGTGCACCCTTCAGCTGAAGTGCTGTAGAAACACTCCTGCACAGATTGTTCAACAGAAGGCACTGAAACTTCTCTGCTTTCCTAAGCTATGGTCAAGGTTGTTCACAGGTCAGAGCCTGTGAACTGTTGTCTTTGAGGAATGGTTTGAGGTTACTTCAAGCAGGGTCTTTGATGTTTAGGTGAAAATACAAGTGCATGAATTGTGACATGCTACAGAAAAATAAACAAACATTCCAGCAGAACCAGATTGGTATGTAGCACATTTACAGCTAAACAAAATCTGTTCAATAATAACAGGTCAAATATATTTTGGGCTTCTTGAAGAAATCTTGCAAATGAATCTGCTGAGCACTTTATACAGCCCAAACAAGATGTTCAGATTGTGTGCAAAGTTGTTCTAGCACACCTCTTCCTACTATAAACCTTTGAACTTTTCATCAGAATTTCTACATCTTGATGCAAAATCTCTTAAAGGTTTCTCTGGATATCTGGCTATGGCAATGACCTTTATGAAACATTCAGCTTGCAGACTATGAAAAAAACTTTATAAAACACAGATATCCCAAGCAAGAGTAGCAATAAGAATCCCAAAGCTAGAAATAGTGTTTTAATACTTTTTAAAAAATAAAAGACAGCCAACGAGATAAAATGAGGACAGAAAAAGGGTCAGTTGAGATTAATGTCCTATTATTTCACACTTGTGGATTTGATAGCAAGCCTGAAAATGTGATGTATTCCTATGAATACAAACGTATCACTTCCTTATCACTTTAAAAATCTAAATAATTGAATTCATATTGAAATTCTTCAGTTCCCCATGACTAGAACAGGCCTATGCCAGTCATTAAGCTAGGAATTTTGCCTACATCCTCAAAAGACATGGAACTATTTAATAGTTGAGGACTTCTTGGAACTGCCTTCTAGGGTATTTTAATTCTCACTTTTATTATTCAGCTGAGGCACAATTTAATGCAAACTGAGGATTTTAGGATCACTGCTTTCAGCCACAGATATATTTCACATTTGACTATTTTAGTCTGTTTTGCTGCTTTGTGGGGCAAATATTCCTGTCCCTGAAAATACAATTCCTCTTGTTAACATTCCCACTGGAGACATTAATTTCCTTGAAAAACTCTCCTTTGTTTGCAGGCAAGATTGTTAGAAGATGACTAAGCAGCTCCTAACTGTGTTGGAGGGGGAGGGATTCCCAAAAGCTTAGAGAGGAAATTCTCATTTAATTCCTCCTGCACATCTTACCCTGCAGTTCTACACAGGGGAAGCCTGTATATCATTTTATTGCACAAGAACATTGCTCAAGAGCTTTCACACTTCATTTGGCCCTGGGTTGATCTACATGGTGTCTCAAAGCAAGCTGACTCTAGCAGAGGTCCCAGACCCTTTTATGAAGGAATAGGCTGGATCTCCTTCCTTTCCCAGTACCAGCTGTGTTTGTAGCCTGCTCTGCTGTGATGATCCCTCACTAATTGTCAGGCTGGCTGCATGAGAAGGGGCACAGACACTTCTGACAGGGTGACTCCTACACGTACCAGACCTGTTCACCCCTCTCTGTACTGTTTTTTGTTGCTGCTGGCCCCTCAGAGCAGGCTGCAGGCTGGGTTAGTTGTTTTGGCAGTGAGAACCAGCTCTGGGCAATGTTTGTTGATGTCTGTGGTTCACCACTCAGCCAAAGTGCTGTATGTGATCATAAGCTGGGGAGAGGGTCTTGTGCTGCTGGGAGGGAGCTGCTCCCACCACAACCACTGTTCTTTATTGCTTTATAAACTGTCAGTGGTTATTTAGACTGCTTAAAACACAGTAAGCTAGATGTGTCCCTGAAAACAAAAAGAAAGGCTTGAAAATGTTATTAAAGATATATAAGATGGTAAGCAGCCTTGGGGCTCAGCTCCAAGGATGTTGGCATGCTGTCAACCTCCCTTATTCAAACCATTGCAAATGATGTCAGTGAGGTGGTGAGAAGGTGGTGATTGAGTCTCTTTTCAATGATTAGCAAAGTCTGATCAGATCTTTTCAGTTTTGCAGGACAGCTGAAACAATCAAAAGTGATACCTGATTTAATATAAAACCACAGGGCTGTGGTTTTTCCTGAGATTTATCATCTGGGGAAAAAAGCCTGAGCAGCAGATGGCTTTTCCTGCACTAAGAAGACAAGTGCAGAGCAGGATGCTTCAGCCCAGCTCTGCTCTAAGTGCCTTTAGCTCATGTGGGTCAATGGAAAACACAGCTTTTAACACACAGCCTTAATCACATGGCAGCTCCATCTCATACAAAAATTGCAAGTCAGGCAGATTAAGGATGGCTTTGATTGGCATTTAGAGCTGCTAGTCTTCATAATGTCTTTTTTTTTTTTTTTTTTTTTTCTAATGTATAACTGGTTACATCAGTAGGGATTATTTTGGTAAGTGGGCTTCCCACAGGTACTGTGTCCCATGACAATAAAGCACAGCACCTCTTGTTGTTTTAGGCTCCAGAGCACATTGTCAGTAACTACTGAATTTTCATATTACCAGGAGAAAGTTAAACAGGAGAAGTTAAAGAAGTTAATTTCTTCACTGAGATTGAGTCCAGGCTGTCACAGTCTAATTTTAAATTCTGTGTCTGTTTTTAAGTAAAATAAAATTTCTGACATGATTTGGGATGGGTGGGGAGTGGAGTTACGGCTGTAATGAACTTCCAATCTCATGGTTCAGTTTGTGCTGTTGAAATAAAATTGTAAGAAAGAAAATAACTTCTTCCATGCACAGAAAGTAGTGCTATGTTGGTATACCAATTAATCCCACAAAAGCAAAATAATTTTGCTGAACAGTAAACAATAAATCTGATTTTTACCCCAAAATTCACCTCATGCCACTAGTTCCAAATAGTAGAATAAAAAGAAAATGGGCTTTTGTTTGGGAGCTAATTACTTTTACAATGCTGAAACTTGTTTTTGATGATGTTGTTCCTTCCCTCTTATAGACAGAAACTCTGCTTCTTCAGGTGGAAAAGAGAAATCTGTGCGACTGTGTAGCTGCCAATCTACTGAACTGAATCCTGGAGACCCCTGAGGAGAGTCACCTGTCCAGCAGTTTTTAAAATGCAGCTGTATAAAATACAGCTTTATGGAGTTCATGTGGCAAGCATGTATGCCCCAATGTCCTGATGAAATTGGGGGCCTGTGTCTGATGCATTTGTCTGTTCTGTATCTTTTTAAAAAATAACCTACCCTCTTTTCCTAATCTGCTGGATTGCCAGTAAGGGCTCAATTCAGTAAATCTGTTACTTGGTTTTAGAGGGGTTGGGGAAATGTAATCACTTTGATTTTTAAATCAGAATTTGCAAAGTGTAACCCACAAGATAATTTTGGAGAACAGTCCCCTAGAGACACCTGCAGCTGGTTTTTGTCTCTAATATGAACATTTGTCTGTGGCAACTTACCCAGTAACATTGAGACAAGACATTGTGGTCTCTGTAGGCTTTGCCTGTGCATTAAAGATGATGAAGTCCTTTCTGTTTGTTGTCTGTGCTGTGTCCACCTTCAGGCATGTTGTAGTTCTGTCAGCTGTGATGGGATGTGTGTCATGAGGAGTTACATGTCTACTGTTCTTGGACCAAAACTGTTTGTATCTCAGTGCTGAGCCTTCTGTTATCTTGCAGAAGAGTATTATTTTCTTTAATTAAAGTGTTTGGTTTCTTCCTCACCTTCCCTGGATATCCCATTCTCAACCTAGTGAATTTCTGAGTAGCTGTATTTTAGCAGGTCAAATGGATAGAGTGAACATGGAAAAGGAGAATCTGGGTGGGACTAGGCAGCCTGGGCAGTTCCAGCTGTACCAAATGCTGCCACCAGCAACTTCTCAGCATCACATTGAGGGACAGCTCTGTGCAGTGCCAAGAAGTTTCTTTGTGAGACTGTGCCTAATTTTGCTTCAAGTGACACACAGTTATTAGGTCACACATATTTGGTCCATCCTGTGATGGACCAAACTCCAAATGTTTTGGTTTTCCCTCGTAGTTGCCTTTCAAAACTGCTTCTTTTGTTTCAGGCATGGAGAAAGACCTTTGTGCCTGAAAACGGAGATTGTTTTATCGTCACTTCTTCCCCTGTATTGTAAGATACTGTGTCCACTCACAAGTCTGAAATTGGCTGAGCACTGTGAGTAGGTGCTTGGAGTTTGTCTGATGTGATTTAGAGCTGTCTCAAATTATTCCGACATTGAGACCTGGCTTGGGAAGTAGATGGGACATCTGAAGGTAAAAATCTCTTCAGCTGAGTTTAGAAGAAAGTTCCTGCCTGTGGCCTGTAAATAAATTTGGTGTGACTTTGCTGGAAGTGGCTGAGAGAGGAAACACAACTAGAGCTCTGCCACTGCAGCTGTGGGTGTGGTAACAGCAGCTGGGGGAGCAGGGGAACACCATAGAGCCCTGAGTGGCTTCCCAAACCTGCCCAGAGCTGGGAAAGCCAATCCCTGTATGCTGAGAAGTGCAGCATGCCCTTCTGTGTGTGGGGACAGAGGCCAGCACAGAAGCCCAGTGTGAATGGAAGAGAGGATTCTGATGGTTTTTTTCCAAATTCTCTCAAGGAGCAGCTGTGCTGTGTGTTTTTCACTCAGTGTTTTTCACACAGCATGGGAGCACTAGCACTGCTCATTTTGGGCTGCTTGGCAAAGTCAGGCAGTGCAAACCTCACCTGCAGCTCCCCTCCCAGAGAGTGGGAAGGGGCAGCACTCCTTTCCTATCCATGGCAGAGCACTCTCAGCATTTCTGGGAGCAAAGCCTCCTTTGGAGGGCTTCAGCTGGTCCTGGCTGCAGCACAATGACTTCTCAGAGCTCCTTGGCTTTTCTGCACTTGGCTTGTGCCCATCTTGTTCTAGCCTGGCTTTGTTCCTCTGCTTTGCTCTGAACCTGTCTTCTCTCTCCTCTCCATTTCAACCTCCATTCCCCTTCCATGCTGGCACTGCCCTCTCTCTAGTCCCAGGGATTTCTCAGGGCACTCCAGCCCCTGTATCACTGCAGTGTGAGTGGTGGGGCTGATGCTCCTCAGCTCAGCAGCCCCTGTAGTCCAGTTGGCAGTACTGCCAGAGCAAAGAGTGACACTCCAATTTACCATGGAGTGAGTGACTGTGGTGCTAAGCAACATCAGCATCTCATTCCCAGGGAAGAGGAATTCACCTGTCCAGGAAAGACATTGTGTGGAAGGACCTCTTTTTACCTAAAAACAAACATTGCTATTGCAGAACTTGGAGGAAGTCCCAGAATAGCTCAGTTTCAGATGAAATCTCTGCTCCTGGAGCTGAATTATTCTGTGGACTGTCCCCCAGGCTGGTGTAATCTCACTGGCTTGTTACAGGTGTGGACAGGAACCCAGCCATGTTTGACAGATGGAACACCTATGGATCTTTGTGAACTTTTCCCTTGGTGATTGCACAGTCATTGGTTTGAACAAAAGAAAATCTGACCATTTGGAATTCCTTCATTTTGCTGCACCTCCACTTTATGATTTGTTGGAACTGGGAAAGTGAAACACAGGACAGGATTGGGCTATTGACCCAAGAGAAAGCAGGCACAATGGGGATAGGTGGGGTAAGGGGAATAACTTTCTCATTCTCTTCCTCAGAATGTGAAAAATGTAAGATTCCTTTCATTCTGCAGGAGTTCCAATACAAGCAGGATTTTCCTAGTGAAGATTTTTGCATAGGTAAAATCTTTTAAAGTCACCTTACCTATTCTCTTTTCATTCAATTACTGTTCCATGTTAATTCTTGTTCAAAACCACCCAAATGACAGGAGAGCAGCTAATATGCCAAGAGTTCTGAAAAAGGATTTGCAGGGAGGTGTGGGAATTGCATCCAGCAACTAGAATATCTGTTCTGGGCAAGTGTAAAGGAACTTTTGCAGAATTTGAATGTGTAAAATCAGGTTTAATATGACAGAGGTACAAGACTCAAGACCATTTTCATAGAGAACAAGTAGAACCATATAAAGTTCTGGCAAAGGAGCTAGAATAAACAGAAGCAAGATACAGACTGGGAGCCTTCAGTCTAGTCAAGAGATGGCTGTACAGGATGGCATAAGTTTATGAAACCATAAGTGACCAGAGAATGGCTGTTTGCTGTCCCTTTACAAACAAGCAGGGGGTTGCACTGAACAAAACCTGCTCGAGGCAGGGTCAGAGCAAACATGAGGATGATGCTCTTGACCTACCATGTGTTCCAGGTGCTGGAAACCTGCTGCTTTGCCTCCTGCAAGATGTGCATTTTTTACTCCTCAGAATCCAAAGGTTCCTGTTAAATCCAAACTGTTATTACACACAAATATAAGGGGGTTATCAGAACACTCATGCTTCCTTCTCACTGTTCACCTTGTCCTGTTTTATTTCCTGTTCTATATTACATGGTGCCTCTTGCTTTGTAAATGAACTGAAAGCTGTTTGGGGCAGAGAAATTATGTCAATTGCACTGTCAGGTGGTCATCACACCTTTAAGTAATCGCCAACTTATTAAATAAAAATCACAATGTAAAATAATTTGGTCTGTTGCTCAAGTTTCAAGCATAGAGTTAATTTATAGGGGTTTGCAGTTTAATCTCCATGTAGATATTCCTTAACCTTCTTTCTTAGGCTGCAATGCAAGATGTAACCAGCAGTATATGTTCAATCACCATCTGTTGAAACCAGGTGGAGCAGTGTTCCTCATCTCTTCCATGACCCTCATAACTCTGGGGGATATCCTCTGTTAATGGGTCAGCTGTTAAAACCATGTGGGACAGTGCTCTTTATCTCTTCCAGGACCCATCCTTTGTCCAGAGAGATATCTTCTGTTAATGGGCCATTGAGTCCCACTGCATGACTGATAAAATTGCATCAGCCCATGGAGAGATGCCCCACCCAGGGGGAGGAGCCAAGCCTTTCCTACCTAGATAAAATCTGAGATTTAGAACATCAGAGCAGCCTTTTTACTGGATTTCCACAGGAAGACCAGGCTCATCTTTATCACCACTGGACCTTCAAGGAAAACTGCACTCTTCTACAGGAGCACTGCTTCAACAGAACCACATCTGTCACTGCAGCAGGGTGCAGCCACCATTTAATGGGACTGCTACAACACCCTGACTGAGTGACGGGGTGTCAGGTTGTATTCTGACTCTGTCATTGTTTTCTTTGTATTACTGTATTTCTATTTTAATTTTCCTAGTAAAGAACTGTTATTCCTATTCCCATATCTTTGCCTGAAAGCTCCTTAATTTCAAAATTATAATAATTAGGAGGAAGAGATTTCCATTTTCCATTTCAAGAGAGGCTCCTGCCTTCCTTAGCAGACACCTGTCTTTTCAAACCAAGACACCTTCCAACTCCATCTTGCTGCTCCAGCTGTGACTTTGTAGAGTTGGGAAGTGGCAGAGATGATATTTTCAAGATCTCTAAACACCTGAAGTTTAAAAAGTGACTAAAAGCATAAAAAGAAGAATTCCAGGCATGGATGCCATGAGAAAGGAAATGCAAATATCTGCAGATATTCTATTTTTACATTGATCTGCCTACACTTTCCTTCCTCACAGCCAGGGCTGTCATCATTTGATTCCTGCTCTGAACCATGAACTTTCTGAAAACCTGCTAACACATCAGCATTAGCCTTGAGCACCTTTTGCTGTTTAAATGAAAGTAAGTGATGCTGCACTTTTCTGGTAATTTAAGTGATAAAATTATAGATTGTTCTCTTTGTCAAGAGAGTTTGAAAACAGGGTAGGACTGGCACTTATCCTGTTATTCTTCATATCTTCACTTTTCTTTGAGAGTCTGAATCAGCTGGAAAGACTGCTGACTGGTGATGCAAGTTAGGCCCTTCTACAGAGTAAACAGGATGCAGATTTCAAGGGAGAATAATGTTCAATTTCTTGTTTAGATGTGGAGGGATCTGAATATTCTCTGTGTATGCATTAATAGCTCCATTTAATGTTCATGCTCAGGAAAACAGCATGCTAGTCTAATCTAATTGTTAGATGTTTTCTAAGAATTTATGTTTTTCTTTTAAAACTTTATTTTTATCCAATTTTTAAATTGTATTCCAAATTTTCATAAAGTATTTGGCTATGCAAAAGCAACACAGGCAGATAAAGCAGGCAACACAGAGAGAAAAAGGAAGAAGTCCCATCATTGGAATTTTTATGCAGTTAGGGAATTGTGTGAATTATTAGAGAAGAGGAAAACACAGCTTCTATTTAGCTTTAAGTGCTAAAAGCGTGTATAACATGACATTTTGATGTGCATAAGGATATTCATCTATGGGAATTTTCTACAAAATAGAAAGCGTAGGAGCTTTTCTTTATAAGAGAGTTTCATCTCTCGTCCAAATTAATGGAAAGATCTGCTCACAGAAAATACCTTTTAATACCAAATCCGCACTAAGTTTTGTTAAGTTAATTTAGGCTGACAAAATCTGTTGTTTTTGTGTGGCTTCTGCACTGAACCAGATGAAATTTAGCATCTTGCTTTGCATAAATCCCAACAGGCTTTAAAGAACACAGGTTTAGTGAGTTTATATCTATCAATCTTTTGACTGTATCCTATAAAGATGACTGTGCAGTTTCACTTGGAAACTTTTCAGTTTATTATGGGGTCTGGGGAGAGACACAAACAAAGGACACAAACAGAGAGACACAAACTTGAGGACAAAGCCCAGAGTTACCAATGTTTGTGACTGTCCAGGAGGTCACTGCAGTGCTAAAACTTGTCTCTTGAAGATCTGGGCATCATGGACTGTTTTTTTTTCCTCAGTTAAAGAGCAGAACTTCATCCATGCACTGAATTTGTCACACAAGGCTTCTTGCCTAAGCAGCTCTTGCATTGGTCCTGGACTATATATACACTGTAACACAGCATCCAGGCTCTGAACCGTGTCTGGTTTCAGCCAACAGCACTAAATATAACTATACACAGCTCAGGCTTGCACTGAAGCAGGACCTGAACAATGTTTGAATGCCTTTTGACAGCTGGTATGTTGCACATTTGTTTTATAAACAGTTTTATACATGGAAGGTTGAACCACATACTGAAGTCAATATCTTTCCTAAACTAGAATGAGATTTCTCCACCTGCCCATTCTGTAAGCACAGACAGCCTGTGCAGAGAACTGCCTGTGACTTTACTCACTCTGGTTTTGGCAGCCATGGAATAACCTGCCCAAATTCCAGCATTTAAAATATCAACCAACAGTTTCTTCCCAAACACATTAATTCAAGAAAGGATTTTTGCACACAAGTCAAGCAAGTAAACAATGACACACCTATGTCTTCCTAGACAGGGATAAGATTGGCAGTGCAAGGCAAATATCTCAGCTTTGTCCCCAGTGGCATTCAGAGCACACAGCCCTTGCCTGTGCTGTAAATTGACCCCATGTCCAGCACAGTGGTGCCTGCTGGATTTCCAGCAGTCCAGTGCAAACCCCATAAATAAATTAGGAAAACTGGTATTCTGCCAGTGGTTCTTCTTTTTCTTGGAAAATCTGAACTGGCCTTCATTTCACAACTGCTTGACAACCCCTCCTGCATAGCTAAAAGTGTTCTAAGCTTTTGAAAGTGTTTAAAGGTGCTTGTGGCACTTGGCTTCTGTTGATTTTTGGAGATCTCATCAAGCCTGGGTGCTTTCCCACATCTTACACTGTGATGAATGAATCCTCTTGGAGCTAACCTGTTCCTGCACTGAAGGATCTCAGTGCCAGATTTCTACCACACTCCTTGCAGCCATATCCCTGTTCTGCAGTGCCATGTGAACTTTGTTGGGACAGCTTCATTGTCTCAAAACCTCGCAGTCTGACCAAGGCTCAGCCTGTGGTCAGACTCCTGAAGGGTTTTCCAGGAAGCTCCAAGATAGGGAACTTGTCAAGCAATGATGCCAAGAACAAACTGGTCATTTCACAAGGGAGATTTTTCCACTCACCAAACCTCTGACTTAGTGCTTAAAGAAAATCCTGAGCCATCAAGCAAAGGTGAATCATTATCTCAGAGCATGAGGGACAAGGTAAGTATAAGTGATTTTATTTTCAGTCCTTCTCAGCCCTGAGATGGCTGTCAGAAAAAAAGACAATACAATTTATCCTGTTTATGGGCTAAAATGTCAAATAATGCACCAGCCTCTTACTTCTCAATTCATTGGCAAAGTTGTGGTTTGCTTGTTTAAAGGCAGATTAAGAAACTGTGGACCCTGCCAACTGCCCTGCAGCCAAATGTCTCTGAACTGCCTTATCACTGACCATCCCAGAATGGGAATATTCTGACATCATACTTGCTTAAACCAGAAACAACATTTCCTTTGCCCTGATAACTGAGGGAGGATAAATAATTACTCTGAATTTCACATGCTGCACAAGGGCAATGAATTTCTCCCAGGGGTATCTGTGTTTGTGCTGGAATTACAACACAGAGAGCTGGAGTGACTGCCTGGGGGACAAAATTATCCTTAATCACAGAATTAGGAGAGACAGGAAGGGAAAGGTATCAATAAGAAATCACTCAGTTCTTCCCTTGTCTTTATGCAGGGCCACTATCCCAATGCCATTCCAAATGATGTATCATTTATACTTGTAGGGTGAAATATTCCCCTGCAGGAAATCCACTCCAGTGCCATCCTCATTATTAATAAGTTTTCCAGGGACTTTGGTTGTGCCTCCTGAATGCCATTTAAACCTATGGTTATTTCTGCTGCTGTTGGTGTCTCTGATAACTCTGATACTGCACTGTCCAAACAAGACACAGTACTGCAGCTCAGGCCTTGTGCTGAAGGCAGAATAAGTTCTTGCACTTCTTTTTTGTATGTCCCAGTATAATTGTATTTTTGGGGGGAATGACAGAATATTATAAAACAATTTCAGCTTGTGACTCCCTAACTTCACCATAGAAATGCCATTTATTGGGCTGTTCCCCATTCCAAATATGAACTGTTGATTAATCCTGATCAAGTGTAACACCTTGTTCTCATTTTTATAAAATTTCATTTGGTTTTCAGACCCTTTTTCTAGCTTGTCTGCCTGATTTAGAATTCCAGTCCTCTCCCCCAGCATTGCTTATAACCTCCAGGCTGATGTTACACCTTAAATAACCACGTTGCCTATTCATTATCCATAGTCTGAAATTCTGAACAGCCCCTGATGTGCAGTCCTGATGTGATACACCCTCCCATGGGGACAGAGACCCACTGCTAACTCCCGGCAGTGACCCAGACAGTTTTGCTGGCCTCAGAGAGTTTTCCTTACTTTGCTTCTGACAATACTGTGTGATACAGCAGTAGAGATTGCCCTGAAATTGGCTGTCCTTACCTGCACAGCCTGTTACCCTGTCACAGAAGGGTACCCAACTTGTTTGACTTGATTATTGATAAATAGTTCTTATTTGCAATTCCAGTTCTTGTTTTTGAAACACTTACAAAATGTTAGTGGGATTATTGCTTCAAAAACTTTCTCAGGGATGGATGGTAAATTGGATTGTGTGTCATTTCCCAGTTCTCTTCCTCATTTTAAACACAGCCACTGCACTTACCCTTTTCCAAGACTGGCATGTCACACCTTCCCCGAGCTCTCAGCAGTAATTGCCAATGGTGGTTGCTTTAGGTTCTTCTTTCAAACTCCTGTGGTAGGTCTGAGTAAAAAGAGAGCTCCAGGCAGATCCAAACATAGAATAGGGACCTATCACAAACCTACAAGCATCAGTAACCAAAATAAATTTCTGCTAAATGTTTTTATCTAAAATATATTCAGTGGTATTAGTTGTGTGAGCCTTCTGCTCACTAGCTCACCTTATTTTCACTGGTAGATAAGAGATGCTTAGTTCTGTATCACTTTTCAAGGCATCAACTTGATTAACTTCCCCCTTCTGCTGAACAGAGAATAAACTCTTCCCTTGGGTTTTGGCTTCCTTTTTAAACTCCTCTTGTGTTTAAATGATGTATTCTTGCTGTTCTTCATGTTTCATACTGCTTGTGTCTGATTTTATGTCTTGGCCTCTCTGGGGTTATGCCTGGGGTTGTTCTCCTGCCATTATGTTGTTCTGTAGATACTAAAACGACTCTGGTGAATCTCTTGGAATTTTCTCATCTTCCAAAGTTAATTTAGTACTGGTATCCCTTAGCTATGGTGATAGCTAATGGTGAATGTAATAGATAAGTAAGTTGTGCAAATGTTTTCATGTGTCTCTGCTCTTCAGCTTTGTTGGAGGTGAGAAAATAGCCCAAATTTCTGGAACTATTCCGTGCAGACTGGCTCCTGTTCTCTGTGAATTGAGAACCACCTCTTGGACCACATGTTAGCAGGAGGAGTTGGAAACTTTTTTCATATTTCTTGAATCAAATTATCATTTGACACAAAAATTGGCCAGACTCTGTCAGTGTGATATTGGTGGGGGGGAAGGGGGGGAAGCAAACCAAAGGACATTATTTTAATCTTAGTAGTATAAGTGACACTGAAATTATGCCTTGTACCCCTTTAGGTGGTGGATACAGAATGCCCTACTGCAGATATCCCAATAGTTAGAATTTTAGAAAAGACTACACTGACACCTTGAAAAAATATTAGAACATTAGAAAGCACTGTTTAGTGCTTGCTACCTTATCAAAAGTTACTGCAAGGTAATTCCTTCCTGTCCCTTTCTTGAAACTCATGTATGAAAAGTAGCTCATAGCTCTGGGACCAAAATGAGAGTATGGGCAAGAAACTCATATGCCAGGGTGAATGGAAGTGTGAGAATTTTGGATTTTGTGCCATAATTTTCATTTGATGTTATTTAAAACTGAAGATCAGAGCTAGACTGTGTGACCAGCTCTAGCTGAGTGTATAGCCAAGCTAAATAATGTTTGTTTGTACCTGGCTCTTATGGAGCTGCTCCTTTAACAGGCCTGTGATGAGACAAACAATGTAAATCTGGTCCATCTCACACAACCTCACTTCAGACATCCAGTATCAGAGCTTGGATTAGGAGTCTCAGCTTCTCATAAAGCCAGTGGAGTCATTTTAGTACATGTGTGTGCCCAGACTCACATCATGAAGATCTCAGTGCCTGAGACCTTCAGCTGGACCTTCCACACAAGGGAATTTGAGTTTCATTTGCCCAGTGGGCTAAAAATTTGGCAGTGTGTCCTTCTTGTAGGAATTGCTTCCATAACTCTGGGCTGCCCCCTGCAAAATCCTCTCTTGCAAGAGAGGCACATCCACTTTGCCAGAAAGTCTTGTGAGGGGACATTTACCTTACCTGATCCAAAAGCACAAGCACTGAAGGCTGTAAGAGGTAATTCTGAAGAAGCCACAGGAACAAGTGAAATAGAAACAGAGTGCAGTGCTGGTGAGAGTCTCCAGGGCTGAAGAAAGCCAAGGATAAACTATCTGGGAAGACTGATAGCTCCACAGCCTGGCAGGGTGGTTGTTCTGTACAGACCAGGAGGGCTGGAACCTTGGTGAGAGGAGATGGAGTGTTCTTCTGTGAGAGAACAACAAAGCCATGAACTGAACAGTTATGTTGCAAAATGAGCCTTTAATCCTGCCCTGGGGCAAGCAGGTAAGTATTAGAGCATCTCTCTTTTCCAAAAGGTATCATCTCCTCTGTCTGAATGCTTGGTTTCAGCCAGGTGCTTACACAGATTCCCTGTTCAGTAACCTTCCGGCTTTAACTCTGCCAGGACACAACCTATTGGCAGATGGGCTGACTCCAGATCAAAAGTTGAGCTTGAAGAAAACATCCTTAAACTTTTGCAGTGTGTAGGTTTTGGCTGGGCTCTTATCATGGTTACCCTAATGTGATGCTATGCAGGATCTGTTTCCATGGTTGGTTCATGTGCCAGGGCTGCTGTGGCCACGAGGAATCATAGTTAGACCATAATGGATTATTCCCCAAAGTACAGGGGGCCCTGCAACTTCATTTATCCAAGCAAACTTCTGGGTTTTCCTCTGATTTGATACCTCACAGAATGAAATCTCACTTTAAGTGAGTTACAGCTGAAGCAAGGGATGGGAGCTCTGTATTTCTGCACAGGAAATACAGCAGATTCCTTCAGGAATAACAGCAGCAAACACAAAAATTGCCCAAGTCTCTCTCATGTGGATGGCAGCAGCCAGTGTCTGCCAAGGAGAGGGCATGGCTTTGGGAGCAGAGGAGTACAGCAGTGACCATTCATCACACTGTGGTCCCTTTAAATCATCTTCTCCACTTGGCAGCTCCAATTTTTGGTGTTGCTATAGCGAATCTCCATGGCAATGGCCCTCATCAGGGAAGGGGGTGCAGAAGGGGCGCATGCTCGGAGGGGCTGCTGGAGCTCTGCCTGCTCACTACAGCTGCTCCAAGGCTCTGGCACACAGCAGAGGAGGAAGATCAGGTACTGAGCGAGCTGGTCCTTGGGGTGCACCCCGAGCCCCGGGCGTGGCGGGGGGATCCACACCGAGCGCTGTGGGTGGCTGTGCTTATCATGTCTCCTCCACCTCTTTGTGAGGAGCGTGCAGGGAGCAAACTGCTGGTTTTTCACTGCTTCCCCTCCTTCCAGGCAGGGAAGACAGCCTGAATTATTGATGGGAGCAATGGCGCTGCCACTCGCCCGGAGTGAGATGCGTGCGGGGATCCTGCTGCTCTGGGTGCTCAGCCTGCTCAGCACCAGCCTCGTGGGGGCTGGCCAGGACTCTGGGAGTGTCATTCCTGCAGAAAGTAGGTAAAAGCAGGTACCTGCTGCACCCTGTCCTGCCTGCCTCCTCTGCATCCCCAGCAGGGGCTGGCCAGGATTCTGGGAACATCATTCCTGCAGAGAGTAGGTACAAGCAGGTACCTGCTGCACCCTGTCCTGCCTGCCTCCTCTGCATCCCCAGCAAGTGCTGGCAGGATTCTGGGAGTGTCATTCCTGCAGAAAGTGGGTAAAAGCAGGTACCTGCTGCACCCTGTCCTGCCTGCACCCCCAGCAGCCACACTGCACTCTGTCAGGGGAACTTGATGTTGCCAGGTTAACGAGGGAAGAATAATAAGTTTGTGCCATGTCAGCAAAGCACACGGAAACAGTCATAGAAACAGCAAGTGGGCAAAGGATTAGTGGTTATTTAAGGAAAAAAATGCTAACTGCATACTCTTAATTTTCATTTGGACTTGTTCTCCAGCTCTTTATTTGTAGGTCTTTTAGATCTGCTTCTTGAGAGTTTTGTTTTGCTAGATAGTTTTAATTGATATGCACTGATTTGTCACAATACATATCGTGTCCTTACTAGTTTGAGTATTGTTAGAAGAAAATTTATGTGTATTCCTGCTGGGGCATTGCATCTTGCTTATTTTAGTGTTTGGTTGGAACAATAGGTCAAGTTCAACTTTCTTGTATCTAGTACAAATCAACACAGGGGATGTTTACCCAAACAATGCATTTGTAAAGCAAATATAAATTTCTGAAATCCTGCAAGCCTAAAAAATAAATAAATATGACAGACTGGCTTTAGCACACCACAGAGCTCTTCAGTTTGGATCACAGCTCTATAAGAGCTTCCTCTGTCATTCTGAATAAGTCTCTAAACATTCTCAGTTCTAAAATGAGGTGATAGTTCAAAGTTATCAGAGGATGGAGTCAATGTTCTCAGGGTGTTTTGGTGACAGCAAGAGGGAAGTAGCCACTCATTAGAGACATAAAATGTCCTCTGGGAAAAAATGACCAGAGAAAGATAACTGCATAAAAACAAATCTCTAGTTCTTAGTCATGCTTACTTTGTATTACAGCTATCTTTTTATATGACTATCAAAATATTTAATACAAGGTCTGATTTTGTCACTGCATTTTATTCTCAATTAATTCCATTAGATGGAACTAACGGAACTTAGATATTGAATTTCCCTCTTTTCATTCTATTCTTCTTTTTTTTTTTTTTTCTTTTTTTTTTTTTTTTTTTTTTTTTTTTTAGTTAGGGCCAAGTTTTGGTTTGTTCTAAACCAGACCTCACTGCTATTTTGTGTGTCTGTTTCCTAGGAATTCATTAATTCTAATAAGTTTTGTGATGAGTAGTCCATTTTATCTCCTCAAAGAGCAAATCAGGCTTGGCAAATAAATTGTATGTACCCCTCATGTGTCTGTGTTAGCAGAGGCAAGTCAACACATTTGGGAAAATGTACACAGTGGTTTCTTGTTCTACTTGTAGTGAAAATTCCCATTTGAACTGTAGAACAAAACTCTTGGCCAGGTTTTCTGACCCAAGTCTCAGAATTATAGAACCATAGAAGGGTGGGAAGGGCTCTTTAGAGCTCATCTAGTCCAGCCCCCTGCCATGGGCAGGGACATCTTCAACTTGATCAGGTTGCTCAGAGTCAAGTTCAACCTGACCTTGAACATTTCCTGGGATGGGGCATCCACCACCCCTCTGGGAAACTTATGCCAGTGCCTCACCACTCTCACAGTAAAAAACTTCTTCCTTAACTAATTTAAATTCACCCTCTTTTATTTCAAAACCATTACTCCTTGACCTATCACAACAGGTCTTGCAAAAAAGTCTGTCCCATCCTTCTTACAGTGTCAAGGAGTCTTTTTACCATCTTATTACCATCCTCTAGCCAGGCTGGGGAGTCCCTTGAACAGACTTTGAGGAAGATTCCTTGTCTTGTCTTCCTCCTGAAGATAAGAGTGTGGAATAAGAGAGGTCAGAGTGTTTCTGTGGCAGTGCTCCTGCAGAGACACACTGCCCCATCCCAAGGAACAGGGGCTGTGAGCATTGCCAGAAAAGCATAATGCTATTTCTGTCTGAGGCCAGGCCAGGAGCAAGGCTGTCAGCTGATGATGAATTGTAAATTGTTTTGGGCTGCTGCAGGGACTGAGTTTAAAGCTACAAGGAACTCCTGATGCTCCTCACTTGTTGGGAGAGTGCTGCATAGCTGCTCAGTGCTCCAGACACTTTCCTTTTCCTGTTATGGCTCTTCCTGATGGTTAGTCTGTGAAACTCTTTCCTTAGGACATTGTGGATGCTAAATGTTTGCATGAGATTGTAGAAGTGATTGATTAAATTAAAGGGAAAAAATCCAAGAAAGGGCTGTTGGATACAGTGGCATTTCTTCTGGCTCAGGAGCTGCCTCAGCAAATTCCTGTGACCTGGGAGGATCTTTGGGAATGCATCCCTCCAGACTTACCCTGTTCTCATGCTCTTCCAAGGCACCCAGGTCTCATTTCTAACAGTGCCCAGGGATGCACGCTGGCATGGGGACAGGACTGCACCAGTAACCTGCTGGGATGGACACTTGTGTCCATGGTAGGAGGCCAGTTGTCTATCTGAAACACAGAGCTGACTGTTCCAGAGTGGAGCTATCCCCTGCTCTCAAGGCTTGGGAATGCTCCCAGGCTTTCAATATTCCTCAAGAGATGCAGATTGTGGGATACTGGACACTGGGTTGGGCACTCACTTTGTTATCTAGTTCAGACACTCCTGGATTTTTCCCTTCTTGATGCTCCACTGGCTACATCTCATCAAGGAGCTGATCCCCATGGCCCTGACCCATTTAGTGTTGCCCCTGTAACACTTTCCCTATTGTGGCACAAGTCCTTTCTGCCCAGGCAAGCTGCTGGCTGTGGGATCCTGGATGACCCAGAGGGGAAGGGGGTCCCTTGTGCATGTTATTAACAGGGATATAGGATGGACATGGACCATATTTAGTGTTCCCTCAGGGCAGAGCAGTGTGGTGCTCAATGATTTTCTCTGCTCCCAGGGGTGTGACATGGCACTGGCAGCAGCCCTTAGCAGGAACATTCCCACAAGGACCACACAGTGTCTCTCTCTCCCGGTGGGAGGAATGTCCCTGCTGCAGCACCGTGAGCAGGACAGGGCAGCAATGCTCTGTACAAGTGTGGGAGGTGCAGGAGTCACAGGAGAGGAGCATGAGAGTGAGTCACAGATCTGTTCAGCACTGCAGAGATCCTGTCCTGTGTGTGGCACTGAGATCTGCCTGGGGCACCATCCCCTGCTCTCTGCCAGTCACACAGCCAGACACAGTTTTCTATGAATAATTCTAATTAGCAATGATTAATTGTGTGCTTATACTTTATTCACAGCACATAGCATATGCAAAAGACTGTTAAAGTTTGAAGTGTTGCTACTAATACTTACAGATTATTTTCTTTAAAGTTCTCTCCAATCTGCTAGGAAAAAAAAAAGTTATTTCCTCAACCTCCCATTGCATTTATAGCCCAGATCACCCACTGTGAAAGCTAAAATATGAAATCTGAAGGTCAGAAGCTGATCAGTCAGTTTTCATTAGCTAAGGTGCATGAAATACAAAGAATAAACACCAAGTGTATGCAAGGGAAAGTAAATTACACTTACACAGTGCTTTCAGTTCCAGTTCTTCACCAAGAAGAAGCCAAGAAACATATTTTTTCTCTTCCCCCACTTCTCCCAAAACACACAAAGAACATACAGTCTTTGTGCTGACAGGACCCATTTAAAGAGTTATAGCTGACTCTTGATAATTCTCATTATGTTAATCCACAGACCTGTTAAGTCCCCCTATGAATGATAGTCTGTTTCCAGCTGTCAGCAAGGAATTAATAGCACTCTGATATACTTTGCTATGAGGTGACTTAAGATTTGGTTTCATGACTGCTTTAAGCTGATGTAAGCCTGCTGCCTCTGCCCTTCTCCTCTCCATAACCTGGCCTCCTCCCCTTGCACTATTTCTTGTCCTATCCACAGAACCTGGGCATTCAGGATCTCCTCAGAGGGAAAAAAATAGTGATCCAGCTGATGGAGGAGCTGCATTGTCAGTCCTGCTGTGAGCAAGTGGAAGTGTGAGATGCCATAGCCAAGGACAGAAAGCACAGTGGGACTGCTCCTATTGGCAACAGCACATATTTAGATTTGTTTGGCAAAACAGATGCTTAGACATATTTCTGTTGGGGAAATGTCCATGGGCACCTTGCTGAAAATACTGTGGGCATGAAGAGACATCAAATCCACCTAGAGAGCCAGCTCAGCAGCTCAGCTCTTCATTCTGGAAGGCAGACCAAGGCAAAGAGTGATGGAGAACATCAAAGTCATAAGTGGGGCAAAGTTGATGATTATTTAATAACCATCTCTTCCACTGCAAAAATTATAGGCAGGAAATGAAAGCAGATGTCAGTTTCAGAGCAGACAGAAATGGTATTTTGTTCACTCAGTGAATAGCTGAGCTGTGGAACTCATTGCCACAGGATGTTGAGATGACAAAAGTTTACATGGATTCAGGAAGCAACAGAGCAAATTAACGTGAGAAAAATTCATGGAGACCTTATCAGATGTAGAAACACCAGCCAGATGCAGGATATCCTCCAGCCCCATGGCAGGCTAGAAGAACATTGCTAGACACTTATTCTTACACCTTCCTCAAGCATCTGCCATGGGCTGCTGGCTCCCAGCAGGCAGGGATGCTGACCTGACCCAGAGACAGGAGAAGGACCCCCCAGCACAGAGCACAGCCCAAGAAATGACATTAAAGAGTGAATATCTGCTGTGTGGTGAAACTGGCTGATGTGCACTCTGACTTTGGAGGGCAGTGCTGTGTCAGGAGCTTTGCAGGTGCTGGTTCAGGACACCCAGAGCTGCACAGGCAGGTGTCCTCTGTGCCACCACCCTTCTCCCCCAGAAGGGGCTTTGATGCCAGTGCAGCTGCTTTCTCAGGGCTGGCAGAAGTGAAATAACCACTTGACATGGTTGTGCCATTCCACTAGTACCTTCCTGTCCACACAGGAGCACTTGGCTGTCATAAACACCAGTGAATGATCCCACACAACCATCCCATCTCAGCTTTCACAAAGGCCTGGGAAGACCTTCTGAGTGACAAGCAGTGACAGATTATGGAACTCATGGCTCTCCTCAAAAGTGCTTTCTCCCCACTGCAGAAGGAGACATTAATTTATCACCTGAATGATTTTTTGTGTGTGTGTTTGGGGGTTTTTTGTGTTCTTTTTGTTGTTGTTGTTTTTGGGGGGTTTTGCGTGTTTGTGGTTTTATTTAGTTTGTTTTGTTTTTCTTTGAGGTTCTGATTTTGAGAACACTTTGGTGCTTGTCAGCACTTCAGGGCATGCAGCATTTCCCCATGGTGGAGCCAGGGCAGGGTGTTTCTGAGCAGACCAGAGTGAGGGGAGGGAGCAGGGCATGACACCAGGTGAATGATGGATTTGCTGACAGCAGTCTGAGCATGCAGGTTCTTTCTAAGGGATCTATTTCATGATCTGAAGTGGAAACAAATTACTGAAATTCTGAACGCAGGAGGGGGTTGAGTGTCTTTAAAGTGTGCTCAAAACCATCCTGTCACTACTCCTGTGCCTGGAGGGGCAGAGTCTTTGTGAGCAATGCTTTTCTGATAGAGGTGGGGACTTTGCATCTCCTCACAGCTTGGGAATTAAATCCCTAGCTTGATCCCAAGTCTCCCTGAGATGCCACTTGCATGGAGGGGAGATGGAGAAGGACAGGTGGGCAAGAAACTCCCCCTGAGCAGATCAAAAGCCCTGAGAGGTTTGCTGAGGACTGGCAAGCACTCTGGCTGCTCCCCTCCCTCAGGCAGAGCTCAGGAGGCAGTGCTGGCAGCAGGGTGCAGGCACAGATGGGTGCTGCAGTGCTGCTCAGCAGGTCCCTGGCTCCAGACAGCTCCAGACAGCTCCAGACAGCTCCAGACAGCTCCCCAGCCATCTCAGCAGCAGCTCTGCACCCTCTTTGCTTTGGCAGAGCAGCACAGAGGGCTGCCTGTGGACAAGGATTTCGGCACTCCCCCCAGCATGGGGGCTCTGGGATCAGTGTGAAATGTTGTCTTTCCCCATTCTCCCTGCATCTTCTCCAGTCTGTGATTTCTTCTTCTGAAAACTCACACATCATTAACTTCAAACAGAGTCTGGTGCAGGGCGAATCCTGGCAGAGCACAAATGCCCAGGTTCAAAAGTGAGCTCTTTCAATTGTTGTCAAGCCCCCTCCTCCTCCTCTCTGCCTTTTCCCTGCCCTGCCCCTCTGTGCACACACACTGGCAGCAGCTGCAGAGCCAGTGGGATGCTTTGCATTCCTGGCAGAGAAAAAATACAGCAGCAGGTGAAAGGAAGCAAGTACAGATCTGGCACTGTCCCTTGCCAAGCTGCTCTGTAAGAGCTCCTGTAAAACCAGACCTGCCTGTCTGGTTCCTGAACCACTGCAAACTGCTATTTTCAGTGTATCTGTTGAGAATTATGTCTGAGAAGGGATAAGGATTTCAGTTTTAGGGGGAGAGGCTGGGGGCTGAAGCAGCAGGCAGAGTCAAGTCTGGGCCATGTTCAGAAAAGCACACACAGCAAAGTACTCTCTGTGTTTTTTGCTGATCATCTCACATTTGCACAAAGATAGATTCAGGCAGCCCTAAATCTGCACACGTGCAGGTGTGGGTGCCTGGTAGGATGGAGTTTTTCCTGTCAAGGGCTCTGAGTGCTCCTCCTCTGGGCGCTGAGCTCCAGGTCTCCTGCAGTGACCGTGGTGCCCTGTCCTGTCTCTGCAGGCCGTCCCTGCGTTGACTGCCACGCGTTCGAGTTCATGCAGAGGGCGTTGCAGGATCTGAGGAGGACAGCCTACAGCGTGGACACGCGGGTATGTGCTTCTGCAGGGCTGCTCCCTGAGCCTTCATCCCCCAGCAGCCAGGTTTGCCTGTCTGGGCACGGCAGACACGACATCTCTGCTGACTCACTCCCATCCCAGCAAATCGGTTTATACCAAACACAGATTATTTTTCACAGTCTGCAGAGGTTCTCTAATGATCATCTAGTCTGACTTCTTGCATAACAGCCTAAGGAATTACCTCAGACAGTCCCTGCAGCAAAAGGAGAAGGAAAGAAGATGTGCAAAGGAGAGGAAAACAAGACAGATGATTTACTCTCTGCCTCACGACATTGCTTCCAAGCTGTGCACTGACTATTCACTGGGCAGGAATGAGCAGGGCAGCGAGGAGGTGGCAGGCAGGGCTGGCAGAGGAAAGGGAAACACACACACACCCCTTGCTCGTGGATTGATACTTCATGAAAAAGGGAGAGGCACATTTTTTCTTGCATTTATCACAGCACACAGGGGATTCTGCCACTTCACGTGCCAGTCTCCAGAGATCTCAGTGAACAAAACGAGGGTGTGTTAAATGCCCTGGTTTTAGTAATTCATTCATGTGTGGGTTTGTAAATATGTGCAAACTGGCTGGGGTAGGATTTACCACAGTGGTTCTGCTGCTGTCTGAATTTTGCAAGTGGCAAGAGGTCTCTCCCCTCTAATAAAGCTCCTCCATGCATGCCTTGACCTGCCTCTCCTCCCTTTGAGTGGGGCCATCTCTCTTGGCAGGTGAGAAGGGCTCCTTGCTCCTCTACAGTCACACTCAGCTCAGATTGTCATTCCCAGCAAAGCCATCCAAAGGACATAAATCAATTATGTGTCTCAAACCATAAGGCAATTATGTAGCTTTGCTTTTGGTTTCTTGTGTCCTTGGTCAGCCACGTCAGGCCCTACACAATAAAGTTGGCTTTAAGTGACTTCAGTTTTCTTGAGCTATCAATAGCAAACTAATTAGGACAAAGTTCTGAGTGTGGGTTACATTCCAAAAGTTTCCCATGCACTGGGATAATAATAAATAACTCTTAAGTGGTAAAGTGTCAGTAGAGGGGCTTTACCTCCAGCAGCTGTGCTGGGCTCTTCTGGTGCATAACAAAGTTCCACCTGTTTGGGTTAGAGTCAGCTGAAATGTTTTGTACCTACACATGACATGTCAAGACCAGGTGCAATTGCAGCTGTGCTGGTTCTTATACTGTCAACAGGCTTTACATGGGAAGTTATTTTGTTTTTTTTAAATGCAATGGAGGCAGCACAATTCCTTAATCCCACCCACAGAGATATTCAGATGTGTCTGTGAGGTCTGTTCATCTGGAGAGTGGACTGAGGTGCAGCACACCAGGAAGCAGTGCTGTCTTGGAAGAGCTGAGGCAGAGTATAAAGGGAGAAGCCACAAGATGAATTTCTGTTTCTGGACAGGCCTGACATGCCAAGGCACTGAGACAGCTCCCAGTGTTACAGAGCAAGGGGCATAGGAACAGTGCATCACAAAACCAAACAGAACCAGCTGTTTGTGAGATCACCCACCCTTAGACAACTGAGCTTAATACTTAAATAAAGGCTGTATTAGTGTACACCTTTCCCAGCCTTTGCACTGATACTCCAGAGGGCTTCCTATCAGAGCTGCTGTGGTTAAACACAAATTATTGAGTGATGCAGAGATACTAAAGTGGAATACAGCAGCCAAGGCTCTACAAATGGCACACTTGGCCCTCTGTACTCTGAAAGGTAGAGCTTCCATATCCTTACTCCACTGCTGGTGCTTGTCTCATCCTGACCAGCTATAATTTCTCAAAACTGTTCAATGAAATTGAACATTGAACAACCCCTGAGTCTTGGAAATTGTTGCTACAAAGGCAAGCACCATGCAGGATTGTTCCTGCATATCAGGGACTTTCTAAGCCAGTGCTATCAAGGCCACAATTAATTTTTGTAATTGATACTTCTCTTCCAGTCTTTCAGTTTGCAATTGAGTGCTCCCAGAGCTGCTCTTCCTGCCTGTAAATAGTCCTGAGTGACGCCCAGGCAGAGTTTGTAGTAGCAGTGACAGCTTGTTGGCATTACTGTGAAATCCAATAAGCCTGCTTGATGTTAAGATGATTCTATGATTTCTCCTGGGCTCCCAACAATGGGAGCATTCAGTCATCCAAGATTTCATTGTGCAAGCTGGGAGCAGTGTTTAACAGTGCAAAGCTGATAAGTGAAAGCAGCAAGGAATGTGAACAAACCCTCTTTAATGCAAAGGTGCATGTCAAAAGTTTGAGTTGAGGAGGATATAGGGCTGGGGAGGGGAGGGAAAACGGTTCTGAAGCAGCCTGTACTGCACAAGCTTGCAGTTTGAGATCAAAAAATGAATAACAGAGTGGGCACTGCTGGGGACAGAGGCACTGCTGCCCAAGCAAGGCAGGAGGAGAGCAGGACCCACACAGGAGAGCCCAGCTACTCCTCTGGAAACTGCTTTTGTTAATAGCCCTTTGCTGTGTCTGATGTACAAGGCATGATGAGGAGGTATCAGCTCAGAGGAACACCAGCAGGCTGAAGACCTTGTTTCACAGAGCTTTGAGATAATTTCTTAACAAGTGAGTTTCAACCTCTAATGTGTTTTTGCAGTGCAGATGTGAAACTCATTCACAGTGAATTTAAGCCCACTACATTCTTTTTTTCTCTGCTCAAGAAACTCTTCAAAGCCAGTCTGCAAACTGCTTGAGGGACCGCAGACCACGGGGTGGAAACCACAAGACATGCTCAGGAAGGATTTTCTCTTCAGTCACAATTCACTTGCTGATGTGAATTCCTTGCACCAACAATTTTGAGTCTCATGAGAAATTTGCTTCTGAAACAATGGTGCCATGCAAAAGATTCAGCCTTTGTTTTTCCAAAAGTGTGACAAGAATCTACAAAATATTTAAGTTATTTGATCACAATTAAATAAATGATACTTGAATATCTTTAAAGACCTAAAATTAATCCCCCCCCCCCCCCCCCCCCACTGCTGTATACAGAGAAAAAAATTTTGGAAATGCTTTCCCACTAAGAAGCTCCAAATATAACAGCAAGTAATTTTAAACTATGTATATTGGGAATGGTTTTTAAGCTTTTGCTCAAATGATAATAAAGCCACTGTCAGTAATTAAACTCAGATTGAAATAGGAACCACACACTCAGACCTAGATCTGCCTGAAAGATCATGAGTTTCAGACAGCAGGGTTGGACTGGCAGCTGGATTCAACTCAGAGTTGTTCTAGAGAAGCAGCAGTGTAACTGAGAGCACAACTGGCTCCTCAGCACTTGCTATCTCGTGCAATTAAATCATGCAGGACTGAAGGCATGGTCAACAGGAAGCCATCAATCACCACGGAGGAATTCAGAGCACAGCACTTGAAAGTGGAATTTGTCACAGCCCTTATAAAGGACACCTTAACAATTTTGACTGCTCCCTAGAAGTTAACTGTGAAAATGAAAACATTCAAACTATAAAAATACTCTCCCTGCATCTCAGTCCTGAATGTACTAATTTCATCACTTTTTCTGGATGAAAACCAGCACTAATAACTATGATTTTTCACTCAGCAGAGCACCATGGCTACAGCTGTGCAGAGGGATTAGATCTAATCAATTATATACTCTTTTAAAGCAATATATTCTGTTCTTTGATTTCATGGATTTTTGTCTGGGATTTTTTTTTTTTTCAGACAGAAACCCTCCTCCTGAGAGCAGAAAAGAGAGGCCTGTGTGATTGCTTTCGTGTAACACACTGAGATGAGCACTGGGATTTGGCCAATGGACATTTATTCATTTTTAAAATGCTCTTCAGTAAATTACAGGAAGACACAGAGTGCAAGTTGTGCCCACCATAAGGAAAATCATTTTTATCATAACAGGAATAGCACTGTTAGATTTTTTTTGCTTTGTTGTGGTTTATCATTACTCTATGTGATATTGCATTTGCTGAAATGTCAAGAGAAGAAACAGCACCAAAGTCTTGCTTATGGGTTTTATGCAAGGATAGCATCCTCCTTTTTTGGTATTTCAAGCCAAAAATTATCCTTGGACTCTCAGGCCAGCCTCTTGGCTTATGCAAATTGCCATAGATCTGTGAAAGTCAGTGAAGTCAATTTTTAAAATGTATTTATAGAAGAATAACATGAAAAGGAAGCTACTTTGCCATGATGTATAGATAAACATTTACAAACAAACAGATTTGGCATTATATAGAAATTAATAGTTATCACTAACTGCTTGGCAGTCCAAGGAAGGGATTTTTTCCCCAATTGTATCAATAGTCCAGTACACAGCAAGCACAATAATCTGTCCCACAATTTTAATTTCTTCAGAACTGCACAGTAGCTGTGATCTTTTTTTGGGGAGATTTATTAAGAATCTAATGTGATCAGTAACATTTGTAATCACACGAATACTGCCTGGCAGTTGAAGTGATTGCATCTGCCAAAATCTTCTGGAGAAGTGTCTTTTATTAAGCAAATCACATGCTGGATTGAACCACCCAAACTGGCCTCTACAGAGAGTTTTGGCAGAGAGCCACACCATGCCTGCCTGCCCAGGAGTCTCTGCTAAACTGTACTTTGGGAAATACTTAAATTTTACCCAAATGGTCCTTAGCTCTTGCATGGACTCTGCACTCAGTCAGAGTGGATTACAGTGCTGGTGTTACTCTAGTTCTTGCTGCAGTGTGAGACAAGAGAGAACAAAACAATTTAAGCAGTGCAGTAGTAGACAAGATTGTGCCTTGTTACTCTTTAAAATAAAGAGAATAAAAAATCCTTTCTCATTGTTTGCATTTTTTCCTGTATTTTGGGAAGGAGAACAGAAAATGACCCCAGTGGAAAATTCCTTTTGATAATAAAAGATTTTTTCATTGGGCTTAATACATCATCCCCAAAGTAGAGATTTGTGTATCAGCTCAAGCATCTATGTGCAGGATAGAAACTTTTGTACAAACAAGAACATTGGAGCAGGATCAACAAAAAAGTGCTTTTCAAAGTCATTTTACTAATTCTTATTAGTCTGTCTTTCCATAAGTGGCTGTGTTTTGATATTTTGCTCTCAGCTTGCTCAGTAAGTTAGGATACAAGCTGTCTGTATATTTCCAAACTGCTTCTCTCCCATTTTGTCTATAACATCAAACACAGGGAAATAGGGAACTTGGACCCACTGCTGACTTATTATTTCATGTGCAGTCATACTCAGTAACACAAAGGAGTGTGTTGACATGTATTTTGCCAAAGTTGTTAAAAGGTGTGTGGTTCTCAGCAAGGAGAAGCTTCCTTGCCCCTGCATTTCAAACAAGAAATCTGCTTTGTCCTTTGTAGCATTCCAGCAAACCCCTCTGTAGGTCCTTGGGACCTGTTTTGTGTGCAAGAGAAGCAGCATGACACAGCAGCAGCTCCCTTCTGATACACCACACTGCACTGTGGCACCAGTCAGGAGAGCAATAGAGGTTTTCCTCATAGACCAAATTTTATTGCACAAGGAAAACAGTAGGATTAACACAGCTTCCTTGCAAAGCACCAGCCTTTGGCTTCTTTACTCCCACTTACATTTGGACCAAAGTAGTGCACAGCTTTTGAGCCAGCTTTATGCAGGAGATTCCCAGCACTGAACCTGTGAATTTTCCAGCACAGCTCCCCTTTTCTGGGGGCAGCATGTCTATGGTTTGGTATTGCTATTGTGCATGCTTATTCTGCTGGTGCCCCAAAGAATCTTGCAAAGTCCTGTTACAAGAACTGGGGTCTTTTTCTCATGTTTTCATTTAGAAAAATGGTTGCTCACAGTTGGGTTTTGACATACACAGCTTGTTGCAACAGAAAGGTGGAATGAATGACAAGTGGATGTTGTCTGACTCCCAAAGGGATCAGAGTGACACTGCAACTTTATGGCTGTAACAGAGTGATTATTCTGTACTTCTCTTTGTCTCTAATACAACACAATAAAAGGGCAAGATGCATTATAGCATTGGTGTGCTTCGTTTCTGATTTGACAAACTGATGGTGCTCATGCATTAATTAATGTCTCTTCTTTAATTAGGTAGAAAATACACAGAGAAGAAATGCTATTTTTAATATAAAAATTAAAAGATCTTGAATTTGGGCTAAATGTATCAATATATTCTTATTTGCTGAAGTAGAAAATTCAACTCACTCTTATTTTAGATAAAGGTACAGCAATGATTTTGTGAGCTTCTTTAAGGACCCCTTACTCTATACTTGCTGCTTTTGCTAAAGTTCCTTATAATTGCAGGATGGCATAAAGAAAAAAAATGGAGCTAGATAGTTTTAATTTATTTTTGCCCAATAAGTTAATTTAAATTCAGAACCCCTTGAGTCTTCACTTATTAGAAGAAACCATGCATTTTGCAGAAGGATTTAATTGCAGGAGTGCTTTAAGCAGAAAGTTTTTTCTCCCACCCAACACTCTCAGTGCTTTTTTTGCTGCAGAGCCAAGGCAGTTCTCGTGACCTTTTGAAGCCAAGCTGTGTCTTCTCTTGGTGCAGTGCTGCTGCTGCTGGCCCTGGGCATGTGGCACTTGTACACAGGGTGGGATGCAGGTGGTAGCCTGTGAAATTCACAGCCAAGTCCTCCCTGGAAGAGAAATGGTATAATCATGTTAGTGTGCTGCTGTTTCTGGGCAGGCAAGGTGACAGAGAAATCCTGGTAATGATCCCCACATCTCCAGAGCTTCTCATACCTGAGCCAGTGCCTTCTTTGGGTACAATTCCTAAGTCAGTAGTTTTGAACTGAGTCTCAGAACAACTCTCTGAAGACATGTCTGGATTTCATTCTGGAAACTGAAACACAGTTTATCTTGCTTGTAATGTAGAATCCTGTTGGGTAACAACAAAGCACAGTGGTATTATTGCTGACTGAATCTAGGTGGTGAATGGACTCTGCAATACCCTGAAAATCCTGTGGAATACCCTCTCCAGATGAAAACCTCTTATTTAGAAACCACTTATGTCTCTGTACCCAGAACTAGTCTGTAGGTAACTCCTGGGTAATCTGAGCATCCAATATACATCCCCCATATTAGAGAAATAGAGAGTGGAAGTAGTTCCTTTAAGAGTGACCATGAGGTTTCTGTGCCCTCCTCTGCAGCTGCCCCAGGCTGGAACCCAAAGACAGGAGCCCCTCCTGTAGCACTGGGACTCGTGGTGTGCACACAGATCTCACCCTGATGAGACAAAGCACTTGCTGAGGCTAACAGGAATCCCAGCTCAAAGTTTAGTTCAAAGATAATTTAAAAGCAGAAGGGCTCTGAAGTTGCTGAGCCTTTTGTGTGGCAGAGAAGCATAAAGGATGTTTTCCCCTTGGAACTGGCACAAGGCAGGAAATTTGCCCTTGCCCCTCTTGGCCTGCAGATAGAGACCCCCTTACCTAAAACAATGTTCTGCTCAGTCCTTCCCTGGCCAGTGAGAGGAGAGGGGAAAAGACACCTGCCCTCTGCAGCCTGGCTGAGTTCCTGGCAAATCAGGGCTCCTGGCAGAGAAACCAGAGCTGCAGCCTCCCAGGGATTTGTGTGCTGAGTGTGGTAAGCAGGGGCTGCAGTCACTGGCTGAGGACAGTGCTGCAAAGTGTCACAGCAGTGTTGGAGGCAGGATTTGAAAAGGAGAGCCCACAGATGTTGTGTGCACTGGTGCAAAAGAAGGGATCATTCTCCACACTCTCATCAAGCACAGCATGTGAAATTTCCAAACTTTCCAGAACCTGCTTTTGAGAGCTGTGCAAAGAAATGCAGATGGAAGAGGTGGTGGTGAGTAATCCCTGTGCTCCTCAGCTGAAGCTGTGCAGAAGATGGGACAGGCTGTGTGCTGTGCTTGTTCCCAAAGAAGATATGGAAGAGATGGAAGCATCTTTTGCAAACTGGTACTTGCTGATTTACAGATTAAAGGGAAATTAATTTGCAGGTGCTTTTACCATCTAAGGAGAAAGGCAACACTTACTTAAAGAGTGTTCTTTGCATCAAACATTAGAGGTGCAAAACTAATATTAATTTCAAATTTATATGTGTGTGTGAGTGTGTGTGCAATAGGTACAAAATATTTAGCCTCACTTTTGCTGTATTAAACATTGTGAATAAATAATTCCTGGCTACAGTGGATGAAGCAGATGGGTCTGCTAAAATTCTGTAAAGTCACTGTGATTTTCCAATGTCTGATTCTGTTTCTGCCTTGAACAGACCTTGGGGTTCTGTTCAGAACATGAACCTCCAGATAGGCAGAGTAAGGAATTAATTTTACCCCACATGCTCATGATAATTTGTTGACTGCTGAAGAAGGATCCCACAATAGAGGGGCCTTTGGTCCAATGTGGTCAAGCTTCTGTGCTCTTGCTGTGTTTTCTACGTATGTTGCTGGAAACAAGTTGAAGTTATTAACTTGCTGGATTCCAGAGGAGAGAAATGAAAAACACCAGGAGGCTCCTAAAAAATAATTTAATCATTCTCATGATCCTTGAGGAGACCAAAGCACATGGTAGACTTTGCAGGAGTCCATTTGCCTCAAACCTGTGTCATTCCCTCCATCTCTGAGCTGGGTGGCAAAAGGAAGACAACTGGATCCTTGAATCATATCATTCCAGTTGGCCACTGAGCTACAAGATGTTAGTGAGGAAAAGCAAAAGGCCAGTGGCAGCACAGGGCAGCCTCCCATGATGGAGTTTTATACACTGAGGAACCCCAGGTATTTGCTTGGTCTGTGTCCCTAGCAGATAAAAAAGAATTAACACTGATGGCTCATAAATGTCCATTATTACATCTCCAGTTTACTCCATCATTATCTCTCCCATGCAGTAGCTGCTTTCAGAGAACTCTCCAGTGAATGATGGACCATCTGTTCAGCCTGGCTTGTCCCAGTACATTCTTTGGACTCCATATCATGGTTCTGTTCATGCTGAAATCATCAGAGCTGTTGTCTCAAAGTCCACCCTTAAATGCCCACATGGGAATCTCCATCTGAAAACCACATGAGGTAACCCAGGCCTGCCTGACAGAACACAGGGCTTTGTGTCCTCTGTGTGCCTGAAACAGCTGCCTTTTGGATCTCCTACAGCTCCCTACAGTGAACTGAGCTGTAAAAGGTTTTCCTGGACAGAAAAAAGCTCCTGTGACCCATCCCTAGGAATACAGAACAGGGAGCTGAGGGCTAAAGGAATTTGATCCTATAAATTGTGTTTCTCAAGCTGATCATGAGCTCAAGGTTAAATACTGTCCATAGTTCAAGTACTGACCATGTGAAATAGCAAACAGAAGCCCAGCCTTTTTATAGTGGTGCAGAAGGCATTTCATCATCTTAAAAGCATTAAGATACTAAAGACAGATGGTGCCTGCAGCATGGATTACTGAATATATCTGTTTTTTTCTAACTGTTGGTACACCAACCTGCTTTTACCAGTTTGTACATTATAGATGGGGACAGAATGACACATCTCAAGGGGACAGATTCTCTTTACATCAGATTTCATTCCATATAAATAAATGAAAAAGGAGAGGTAAACCTATGGATCTACAATATTTTTTTCTCCACAGAAACACAATAATGACAAGAAGTCCATCTCCTCTGATGTTTAATCCCTTTTCTTTTTAATTGCTTATGAAAGTGTGCCTGTACCTCACTCCTCAAGGTGAATGTGGGAGTTGGATGTATAGCAGAACTGTAAAGCATGTAAAGCTCATCAGTAGCAGTTTAATACAAGCCTGAAGAGGAATTTTGAAGCCAGGAATTCTTGAGCTATGATACAGCTTTGCCCCTTGAGTGCTTTCAGGTATTGCCCATATTTCATTTGCCATCTCTAGCCTCCAAATTCATCAAAGGAGAAATTTTTTTTCTATAAGAAGAATGCAAGCCACTGTGTCTCAATTGTGGGTGTATTAAAGGCAAACATTATTGTGTATGAAACTAGAAAATTCTTCAAGTTACAATTGTTTTAAGGTGAAATCAGTAGACATCATAACTCTGTCTGTCTTCTGGCATTTAAGATACAAAAAATTATTGTCTATCTAACTATTGGCTGTTTAGTTAACACTTGGGTAACATATACAGACAATAAAGAGATAAGTGTTATACATTTAAGCCATTTATCAAACCACTGATTTTCCTACTTGGAAACTAATGAAAAACTATTTCAAACTCTGGTCCACATTTCTAATGACTCTTCCTGAGCTATGCTTTTTATATTTCCTTCCCCTAAACAATCACATCAGTAAGTTCCAATACCAAGATGTGCAACAGCAAGGAAATACCAAAGTTATTTTGTAAGCTTTCATGAAGGAGGACAAAGGAGAAGGTTATAAATTTCTGTTCAGAGACTTGAGGTAGGATGTGATGTGCAAGGCCCATCATAACATGACCTTCTCTCTCTAAACAGACTGCTGTATATTGCCTGCAAAAGAAAAGCAGTCCATGTCAAATAATGTGTTGAATAATTGTGATTTTGAAATCATGAAGCAATTCTGAAAAATTGATTGTAAAGACTGCAGAATACTTCATTGTTGCACCAAAAAAAAAAAAAAAAAGTAACAAAAGCCAAGGAGAAGTGGCAAAATTTTAAACCTTCTTCATTGCATATAATCAAATATTCCCCATACATACAGTTATATAACAGAAGCAAACAACATTGTGATGTAGTTTTAGTTAGATCTGGATATAAATTAATTTCCTCATTGGATTTAATAAGTGTTGGACCTTGGTCAGTTCTCTAACAGCAAGTGCAATGATGCAACATTTGAGAGAAAAAAAAAACAAACTAAGTCCTAGCAAAAGTTTGGGAAGACGAATATGATAAACTTGGGAAAATGCATTTAACTGCCTTCCATTTGACATGAGGTCTGACTGACACCATGTCCATTTAAAACCTTAATTGCACATGGCATATGAACAAGTTTTTTGTATTGCCTCCTCAAGATCAATGCTGTAAGCAGAAAGAAACTTTGGACTAAGTTTATTAGAAAAACTCTCCTGTTGAGGTGCAGAAAGGACTCCCTGTCCTTCTAAACTCCTTCTCAGAGAGGAGTTTGGATGTGGCTGGGTCCAGTCCTAGTCCCAGACTTAGCCAAAGGGTTTGATAGATGCAATTGAATCTTTGCATGACTTTGTTCCATGGGATTAAGGATGGCAATCCAGATATATTAATAAGATTAATTATTTATTTTATTGATTGTTCTAATGATAATCATTAGAATAAAAGACCCTAAACAGAATTATTGACTGCACAGTATAGATAGCTATAGCTACTAGCATAGTGCACTGTTTTCTGAAGCAATATTGAAGCAATGATATTAAAGACAGTAAAATAATTATTAAGTAGAGCCTGAATGTTATTCTCCCATAATAACAACTGTGGGCAAATTTCTTTCATTTGGGCTTGAGGAGCATCCCAGCTCATGGGAGAATCTCACAAATGCTCTTAGAAAAGGTTTGTTAGAAGACTCTGCCATTAAAAACTGGGATTTTGTAGCATAAAATTACTGACTTTTGGTCAGATGTTTCTGTGCAACCTGTGTCAGCTCAGCAGCCTTTAGCTCAGCAGCTTTAGACAAATTATCAGTTCTATCACTTGTTGGCTCCTTTATCAGTTATTTGCCTGCTAATGGTGCCAGTTTCTGTCAGGAAGCCTTGTTCTTCATATCTTCAGAATGTTTAGCTTTGGGATTGGTGAGTCAGGCTGGTCTCAGTGTTCCTCAACACCAGAAGCAGTTCAGTGTCCCTTCATTCTCTATCCACCACTGATAACTTTTGCAAATAGGCAAAGTTCCAACTGTTTTAACCCCACAGAGTCAAAGCAACCTGCTATAACTAGTTGCCATTTAGACTCACAGTTTACTCATTTAAGGTCACTTCATGACTCATGAAAATCAGGACAGGAATTTTATCATCAAATTCAGTCTGCAGTTAGCCAGTGTGAGGTTTTTTTGGCTGAGACTGGCTCACAGTGGGTCCTTTGGATGCCCATATACTCCTGCCAGTCACTGACAGCCTGGAGAAAGCATCCAGACCCTTCTGCCTGGGTCACTGACTGGCTCTGTGGGGATCAGTCCTCCTGGCAAAGTGTCCTGGCACATGGAGGGTGAGCCATTTCCCTGGATTTGTCACTTCTCTGGGTGTTCAGCAGGCTGTGCCTGGGGACTAGAACTGTCCTTGGGCCCATCCTTCCTAAAGAGAAAGGTACAGAAACACCTCTGCCTTTCTGCTGGGTCTGTAAGCCAAGTGTTAATGGGGAAAAAGGTCCATATTCTGTAGGAATGGAGACCCCAAATTTAGTTTTGCCTGAGGCATTTGGGCTTGGCCCCTTAGGAAGGGTGTTCCCCTGCCCTGAGCTGGCTCCCAGCAGCCTTTAATAAAACCCAGCCTTGTACTGTCTGGCATTCATTGCTCACAGCCACCCCTTCACCTTGAGACAGCCATGCTGCAGCATTTAGGATGACCCCAGCATTATCCTGGTGTATTGTTTGTTTGCAAGGAATGAGCAGATCTAAAATGCAGTTTGCTGCTGTGTTACCTCAATACCACCACTGTGATAAAATTACATGGGAACCACTGTGTGAAAGCCTCAAGGTCAGCCACAGAATCTTCCAGGTTATTTGTGCTGACAAATCCAGCAGTCCAGAAGAAGAAATCATGGGATTTACACAAAAAGCATAAGATGAAATTAATTCATCCAAATTGGTTCTCTTAATTTTGTGCCAATTTCCATGCCTCAAGTCATGCTAGCTATAAATGACAGCAGGAAGTAGTGCAGAAATTGTATTAAATCTGAAAATCTGATAACTCCAGAGAGCTGAGGCTTTTAATGTGCTGCCTTTCATTGTTTCAGTAGATAAAACATGAAGAGCCCTACCACAAAGACCCCAGCAGCCTTTAGTCAAAGAACTCCACCAACTTTTTCAGAGTTCAGCTACTGATTAATTTACTCTGGTGAATCAAAAGTTGCTTCTACATCACATAATTCATCACATTGTGATGTAGATTTGGGTGAGTTTATGTGCCTCAATAAGCAAATCAGACACTGGGCTCACACACACTGATGGCTGTGGAAGTGACTGTGGAGCTCAAGGGCCCTAGGTGTGATCTCAGAATCAAACAGATTTAATGGTGTTTTGTGAAGTTTAGCATGGAAAGCAAAGCAGAAGAGATGTGCTAGGATACCTACAGCTGAGCAGAGGGAGAGAGACCGAGTGGATGAACTGGCTGAAGCAGTGAGCCAAGACACAATGCTCCAGATCTAATGCTCTAGAGGTTCTTTCTGTAACAACTGTTTCAGCTCTGCACACCCAGGAATCAATATGTACCACCACAGCACAAATAATAAATCTTGTGAGGTGCTATAATAGCAGCTTGCTTAAAACAACATACATCCATGCTTAGCAGCTTTGGAAAATTGGACCTTGAGGGCTCAGCATGCTTTGGGATTCATCGCTTTGTGAGTTTTGCTCCTGTTCAAAGGAGTCATTATTCAAGCCATGACAGTATTTTCCATTACGGATCCATGTTTGGAGCTGCTGAGAAAAGATCTCCTCCAGATGGAAACGTAGTGTGCAAACTACCCAGATGCTATTTTTGGAAATACCATTTGCAGAACAATTGTTTGGGACTTTACAATAGGCCCTGCTGAAAAGGTGACACACTGGCTGGGAAAAGCTGAAGGAAACAGAAGGGCTCCAACCCATTCCATGAGGACAATTATTTCAAAAAGATATTTAGAAAAGCAAGCTGGGGGTTTAACTTGAAGAATTTTGTGGGTGAAACATTTTAAGACTACTTTTAATAAATGAAGAGATAAGCAGGTGCTGCCATACTCAGCAGTCCAGGTCTATCCATCAGGAATCTCTGAGGAAGTGGGAAGGGATAAGTCTTCAGGCTGACTCTTGTCAAACCTGGCATGAGTGCTGGAAACTGGGGCTGGAACAGTTGTGAAGAGGGTTTTAACAAACCAACAGCTTCCTCAGCCTGCAGATTTCATAGACAGAGATGGCATTCCTTAGGGTGTCATTAAAAGAGTTTTCTTCTAGGGACTGACAATACTATGCACGAGACAAAAAAGGTCTAGACAGATCACAGTGGATTTTAAACTGTGTTAAGCTGATACATTTTCTTGGAAAACAAGTGCTCTTTGTATAATTGTAAGTAAAAATGTTGGCATTTGCACAGCTCAGCTAGAATATAAACCATTTATTTTCTTTATTGTCTGGAAAAGCATGACTAGGCTATTGCAGCTTTAGTCTCTGTTTTGGGATGCTGGGAAGGGACTTCTGGAATGGATTAACCTGTACTATGAATCAAACCCTTCACCATGCTTTTAAGATAACTGTAAAGTAATAAGCTCCTTAGTGGAACAAGATACCTGAAATATTAGGAGCTTCCAGACAAAGCATTGCTTCCAGTGACTGCCCTACAATAAAGCACATGCAAGATCACTCAAGAATTTGAACTGTGTGACAGGGGCCTGAGGCTGTCAATGTATAAATCTGATTGTCAGTCATAGCCTGGTTTCTTTTCGTTTTAGAGTGATTTGTTTTGTCAATGTCTTGAGTACATTTGGACCTCTGAGTCCTTCCTGTGTCTGCTGTCTCTTTGGCTGCCACATTTGTGTAGACAACCAGGCTGAAACACTGGCTGACGATTATTTTGTTTCCATGCATTTGTTAGCTTGATGCAATTCTACATTGCTCCCTGAGTTTTTACTACATTTAAGTTAGAATTTGTCTCTCTTGGAATTTGAAAACCACATCCTTACAAATTTCTAAGGAAAAACAGGCAACTAAATCTTTCACCTGTCTTCCCTTTTCTGAGTCATCTGACTTTACACAGAGGCTCATCACTGTGTGGAACCTGTGAATCTTTGTCTTTCATTGATTTCTTGATCAGCTCTCATCACCAGATTCCAACAGAACTGTAAGTGCTGAGGCTGGAAGTCTGTCACAGTTGTTCAAGGCTGGCTCATTTATCCCTTTGGGTATTTTCTAAAATATCTTCTTATACATAATGTAACTCTTTCTCCTTAGGCTTCTGTTTCACAGTTCTCCAAAGCCTTGGCGCTTCCTTCTGTGTCAATAAAGGTTGGCACGCTTTCAATCACAGCGCTTTGGAGCTTTATTCTTTGTGCTGAAAGAGTCACTGCTAGAAAATGCCTGGGGAAAGCACAGCTATATGTGATAAGGAAGGTTTATGTCATTAGAAAGGGAAGCTTATCTTAAGTAGTGTTCTAATGATTAGGTTTTATTGGGTTTTGTTGTTTCTGCCCAAGAAGAGTCAGTGGTGGTAAGGACTGAACTGGAAAACACAAATGGAAGTGTGGAAAGAAAATGGCAAATGTTTGCTTGGTTTGCTGGCAAGGGCATCAAGAAGTTGAAAAAGAAAATTTGGTCGATGTTTTCAGCTTTAGCAACAACTTATGTTTTCATTGAGGAACATGGTTTTTCAAGTTGACAATTTTCTATTGAGTTTCTGCATAAATAATAGTTAATGATCCAAGTTACAGATCATTAATGACCCATCATAGTTGAGGGGGAATAGAAATGCCAGTGGAGGAATGTGCAGCAAGCAATTGCATCCAAGTGACCCAGGTGCTCAACTGCTCCTGGAATAGAAGGGGAGAACTCAGTGTTCAGGGAACAAAATGTCAGGAGGCAGTGGAAGTGATTGAAATTCCTGAGGACCTGTGCTGTTGCTGGGGAACAGAACAGAGCAGTGGGACAAGTGGAGTCCAGTCCTTTGAGACATTAAGTGAGCATGACTCATCAACCACACTGTTTGTGTATGAGTGGCGCTGCCTTAGAGGCTTCAGCTGAACTGGGATCCCCACACAACAGGGACAGCCTGGAACATATTAAAATCCAGGGGCATGGAGGTAGCAAAGAAAGGATACAGAGATCATCAGTGCATTGTCCCCACACTGCCAGTGCTCCCAGCACTGAGAGGTGGGGGAGGCAAGGGAGAACTCCAAATTCTATCAGGCTTCCACCAGGGTACAGAGCCCATTCTGGGCTCTCCATCCTGTCCCCTGAATGGCCAACACTGACTGTACAAAAGCTGCAGAAAGGAAAAGGAAGAGCTCAGCAATATCTGTGTCTGAGCTTCCCAGTATCTTGAGAAAAAGAAGGGATCAGCTTCTATGGTTTTAGAAGAGGGAGTTGCCCCCCTTGATGATGGGGTGGGACAGCATTTTATGTGCTAGTAGGTTGGGTTCTTACAATGCTTCCACACTACTTAGTACCATTGCAGAAAATGCATGTCTTTTAAGAGCTACTCCATCTATTGCTGTCTGAGAATTGAACTAACTTTATGACACTGGCATCCAAAAATATGGGGCCTTATAGACACTTAAAGCACAACGGCAGGGCTCAGTTCTGATGTTGGTGTGTCAGTTCTTCTCAGGCAAGTGCAGTGAAAAATCAGGTTCAGCCTCTCAAAGAAGAATAAGTGGCAGGAAGAGAAAAAATTTATCCCTTTGGTCAGCAGTGACCTCTGTGGACATTTGGGAAGCCAAGTGCATTATTTGGCCTCAGTGCCCAGCCTCGGAGAGCCAGCAAGATCAAACTGATGGATAGGAGGGAATGACAGTAAGCACGTCTGTGTGCTTTTGGATCTGCAAGCATCTTTATATAAACATAATTCAGCTGGTAGAGGCTTGCAGGGCATTGTTTCTGATGGTATTATCTCCTTTGCTTTGAGGATCTGTTTGTTTTCCTGCAGAAGACATGGGGGACTGTGTCATGCACTTAGTCTCTGCTTCAGAGCCATTAGCATGCTTGGTACAATTATAAATGCACTGAGCCACACTTCGGACCTTATGACGTTTATTTATTTCACTCTGGCAACCTTTCAGACATGGAAGTACAATATTCAGCCCCACATCTGAACTCCTGAAGTGATCACTTTTTTTCCTGGCTAGAGTGACACTTTTCAGCAGAATCTGTGTCTCTTCAAGCAAATCAAATAGATTATTGGGTCAATAGCTCTTCAATTTGCAAATCTCGAAGTTTTGGATTTGTTTTAAGGAAGAAAACTGCACAAACATATCTCAGCCAATTGCTCACACACCACTGTACTGATACAGCCTGCTATCTTGAAGTCAGCCATCAGTTGTAAGTAGATTTTAGCTTACAGGAAAATGTCTGATTTCATCTTTGAATTTCTACTTCTGGCTCACCAGTATCTGAAACCTTTGGAGTTTTTCCCCTGAAGTAGTAAAATGGATAGTCAAGGTCAAGTTTGTCTTGGATACAATCCTGTTTGCTTTACAATAACTGTATTTAATGTCCTTTCTCATAATCTGTATTTAATGTCCTTTCTCACTGAGTACTGCAGCGCTGTTATAATTCAAGGCCTTTTCTCTACTGCCATCTTTCAGCACCTGCTCCACATCTTCCCTGGATAGGGAATTCTGCTCATCTGTCAAGTCAGTGAGTAGGAAGATCCATTTGATGGGTTGCTGAACCCATAGTAAAAACCACACTTCAAATCTGCTGTTTACATTACTTTAATTCTAGGAGGGTTACAGGAAGGCTGCAGCCGAAGACAGGAATGGGAGAGATAACAGAGTTGATGATTTGGAGGCAGAATTCACCACTACAAAAGATCTGTATGCATTATTTATAGGGTAGGCTGGCACTGCTTCTTTGAAATCACTCTGCCCTTATGTTTTGGCTGCTCTTCTATAAGTCTGCAGAGAAGTGGGAGACAAGATGATGCAGCAGAGGGGACGTGTGAGAGTCTGGGCAGAAGGCCATTTCCATGGGTTACATGAATCAAAAGGAATAAACCCTGGACGTTTCCTGCGCATTTCACTAAGTGCCATTTCTCAAGGTTAACCTGAAGTTACTTAAAAATCTGGTCCCTGCACATGGAAATACAGAAGAGCTGGAGAGCTACATTTCTCTTTAAGCAGGAAGGTGCTATGCCTGGTCTCATGGGATAGGTGTATCCATAAATTCTTTACACAAGAAGGCAAAGGCTTCTCACTTCTTAACCCAACTATGTGAGGCTTGCTTTCTGTGCCATGAGTTCAACACCTGCCAAACTCCCTGCTCATCAGCATTTTCAGAGGTCAGTCCATTCCCTGCTGGAGGCTCTGTGCATGTGTTGGTAGGGACTTGCTTTGCAGCTCACTTGCTGTGACATGCACAGCCTCTGGCTCTCCTAGAAGCATGTACCTGCTATGTACAGTCATTTAATTTGCCCCCCTGTTTGATTTCTGAGTTGAACTCTTGGTGTTGTTGACGCGTAGCAATTACAGAGTTTTCTGCCAATTAGGCAGTGGAGATGAGCAGCAATGGGCTCCCAAACTGCCCTTCTGATACCCTGGCTGCTCAGTGCACTGCTGAGCTGCCGCAGGCTATTGCAGAGCTGTTGGCACTAGCATTTTTCTTCTGCTTGCTGAGGGCTTTTGGGTCAGCCTGCAGCCTCACAAAAATCTATTCAAGGAAAAATTAGAGTCGAAGCTAGTTCTTGCATAAAAGCAACAGAGAGAAAAAGGCCAAAAAGTACCCATTTTTCTGTAGCAATTGTCAGGAAAGAGGAATTTTCTCTCTACATTAAAAACACCATTATAGTTCACTAGGGAACACAATGTGGTATTCTTCACTTATATGGGGCTCACAGATACAGCTTCTGGGTTCATCAGAAGCCAACTCAGCCTCCCGAGCAGTTTTGGCAACACCTGTAATCCCCATGTGCCCCACTTTCCAATCAGTTGACTGAAACTCAGATTCTCTTTTCCTAATGCCTGCCTGGTTTCTCTTGGTTAATTTGGGTTAATAGCTGCCCTATCAATTTGCAGTGACCTGTAGGAGGAGGGCACCCGATTTCAGGTGGTAGCAGTTCAGGTGGTACTGTTTTCAGTAATAATAGTAAAAATCACTCTGCTGCAGAACACAGTATAGACCAGTTTCCTCTGTCTAAATGCCAGGAGAAGTGCTCACACCCAGAAGAACAGAGTACAAGGTCTACCAGCAGCTCTCACAGGTACAGGAGAGCCCTGCACCATCCTGCCTGCTCTAGAAAGTGGATTTTAATATTACATATTTATGCTGCCTTCTTTTGATTTGTAGTTCTGTAGAGTCATCTTTCTGTCACCTGACTTAGCTGTGCCTTTTTTTTTTTTTCCCCTTTCTTACTTTTTCTTCATTTTGGCCACTGTTGACAGTTCTGGTAAAGCAGAAGCTTCACAATTCTTCATACTGTTTTGCCATGTCCTGCTGGAGGTATCGCTCCTAGATATTAACTGGGCTTTGTGTAGCAAAATACTCACTTTACCCATACTTCATTATCTGCAATTAAATCTGCAGATAAGCCTTCTTTTATCTACTGATAACTAGTCTTGGGACTTGCCTGAAGAAATTTTTGAACTATAAGCACAAATGAGGGCTGGATTTACCAGGAAATGGTGCCTCTCATGTAGCTGGCTTTGTATTTTTTATGGTTATGATCATGATGTCTTTCATTTAAACACCTGTAAATAAACTGATGTGTCAGTAACCACACACCAGGACTGCCAACTTCCCAACAGGGCAGATAAAACAAATTCTCCCCAGTGTCAGGATGTGGAGAGAGGAATAGAAGCTACAGAGTGAAGAAGGTGTGATGACCATTGCACACCTTGTGATGCATAACCAAAGCTGACACACATTACAGAACAAGCTAAACTCCTTCAGGAGAGGTTAGGCACAGACCAGATAGGCTTGTGGTGGTATGGAACCTCACTGTGCAAATCCTGCTCTCAGAGCTGGGCTCAGACTTCCTGCTGGCACCACCAGGGCTGCAGAACTGAGCCCTCAGGCAGCAAACTCCTTCAACAAAAGGCTGAGCTAAAAATCACCCCGAAAATGCATCTTCTGGAAGCTTTTCCTAGTCAGTCAGCATCACTCCAAGCTTATCAGGTGCCCATCTCAGCCACCTTGTCTCCTCTGATCAGGCTCTGCTGTCCTGAGTAACCCAATGTGTCAAGCCAGGGAGGCCAGAGAAAATGAAGTGGTAAAACTGTGGGCACCCAAAAATCCCTCAAGTGTGTGCATAACACAGGAGAACCTTCTAACACTGCTAGAATCAGTAATGCAAGGGTTAAAGGAAAAAGAACATGTAACTGGCATCATCCTCCATGAGATAAGTGATGTTAACATTAGAAGAAATAAAAATAATATCTCTCTAACTTTGTGGCCTCCTCTAGTTTGCTCCTAGAAAAAAAAAATTAAATTTCCTGTCATCCCATAAGTCATTTTCTTATTTATCATGAACAAGAAGCAAATGTAAAGACCTTATTGATTTCAGTGCTCCCTTGTGGAATTTTGGCACTGAGACGAATTTCAGTGTCACTGCATCTTCCGAGGACAAGCCTTTTCCAGGCTCCATGATGGAGGTTGGATCTGTTCTGATCAAGGCTGGTCATCTCATTTATCTCCACACCAGCTCACACTACTTAAGGCCAAAGTCAGGAAAGCTGGTCCAGACAACTAATCCCCATCTAATTACACCCCTATGATTTTTTTTTTTCTGTCTCAGCTGTCACTTCTCTATTCTGTGCCAAAGCCTGCCAAAGGGTCAGTACACTCTGCAGGCAGGCTAGTACGTGTGCACACACTTCAGTCCAGCACAGTGGAAGTGTTTGTTCCTTACTCCATGCTTAAACAATGTCTGAGCTCTTCTGGACCCAAACAGGGTAAATAATCAAGGTAAAGCACATCTGTTAGATGTAAACACTCCATGCAAATAGATGTTCCTGTTTACAAGGGCTCTTGGCTTTCTCCCCTACATAGGTAGTTTAATTTCACTCCTTAGAAGACAACAGTGAAACATGATACTAGATTTTTAAGCTTTTATCCATTTTAATTTTCCACAAATGGTTTTCAGTGTAACAATCTCAACAGGAACCAATAACACACATAATCACAAGGCCCTTGATAACAATGAAAGTAGATTCACTGCCAGCTGCTATTATGCTCATTTGGGGACTGTGAAAAACACTACACACACTTTTGTTTGGGTGAGATAAAGGGCAGTTTTACCCTGAAAAAGGAATGCTAGGATGGCATTTTCTTATTCGGTGCCTTTGCTCCTTGCTTGTGTCACACAAGCTGATGTTAGGGGAGACAAGTAAAATTGTGCTACCTCAAGGTTTTACCTGCTCTACCTTGTAGTGTCAGATACACTCCACAGTTCATTATCACCCAAACTGGTTCATTACCACTCTGCACAGCTCCTCAGACCAGCACCTCAGCCCTCAGGAGAAGTGCAGCAGATCAGAGGAGCTGGGAAACTTGGAGTGAGTTGTGTCCAGCCAGGCAGTTTCTCTGCAGTGTCACCAGAATGAGTGACTGTCCCCATACATGTCAGGGACAGCCAGCACAAGGAAGGGCAGCAGTGCTCCCCTGGGAAGCAGAAAATGTGACCCTCTGCACCCTCATGTGTCATTTGGTCAAAGGAAAGTCTTGAGGGTAGATTAAGGTGATCAGCTGCTGGTTTTCAGTAAGAACCTAAGAAACAGCATGACCTTTGTCATCCCCTTTGAGCCATCCTCTCTGAGCCAGCTGCTGATCTTCCTCCTAAAACAGGACAGTGGGGGAAATGCTGGTACTTACGTGAGGAGATTCATCAAGGGGGGTTGACAGGAGAACTGAAAAGTGATCCTAGTCCCAACTTTCTGTCTTCATCATCAAGCTCATCCTTGTAGACCTTTAAAATCAATCTGGAATGTAAATACAATTATACTTACTTGTCTGTATTGATCATGGACCAAAGACATTTTAGGAATAAGATAGAAATGGAATGTCAAAGCATTAGAAATCATCTTTTCAAGTAAGTTTTTAATCTTTTTATTAATACATCCAAAACCCCATTAATTTTATCATCAGCCAGAAGCAAATTTATTTAATAGCCATAAACTCATCCCTAGTCATTAATGATATGTTTTTTTACATTTGCAATTTTCACTGAATTCACTGGGAATTTTAAAAACTCAGAGCTTCAGAAAGCTCAGAATATCAAACAGTAAACATCTTTACATGTAATTATTTTCTTGTGGCTTTCATTATATAAGGAACAAAGCCTATTAATTCAACATCCTTTGGGGACTGGAATATCAGATGTATAGTAAGGACAAAGTTACATCTAAATTCATGTCACTTGAAGAAATTGCTTATTTGAAAATTAAATGAATATACAGTTCATAACATTGAGTCATTTCAATCACAACGACAGACAACAATACCACTGTATTTTGTATGTGGAGAAATTTCATAAAACTAAGAAAGAAAGTAAAAGGAACAAAGGACATTGTATAAAACCTTTCCCTCTTTCTCCAGGTATTCAACAGAATGAAAATTGATCTGCCTTAGAGACAACGGATCACAGTAAGATAAAATTGGCAGAGGCAGTATCTAATAATAGTGTAAAATAAAAGAGGACATTTAGAAAAAAAATCAGCAGCATCCAAATGCTGTATCTGTATTTGCTTCAATAAACTGCACCCTGCTATTTCACATATGATGACCTAGAAGCAAAGCCCACATCCTTATCTGCTAAGCCTTTGTGTTCAGGGGAGCCTCAAAATGCTTCTCACTTGTAATGGTACAGAGCTCTAAAAACATCCCAGCTCACAGCTCCTGCCCCACAGCTCTGGAACCCACCCTACACAGCAGCTGCACATCACTATTGACAGCTGTGGTTCACAAATAAACCAGCCTGGTAGTGTCTGGGAAATCTGTCTGTACAAATCACAAATTCTGTTTGATATTGAGGACTTGCTATATGTTGCTTGAATTACAAACTCTCTTTTGAATGTAGGGCAGATCTTACTTTTCTGTCTCTTAGCATCTCTTTATAGGACAAAATAGTGCCCAGAGGGCATGACACAGTGCCAGAATTTGGCAGTCACTGAATCTTGACAGTCTTCTGATGGCATGGCAGTATCCTTTTATCAATCCAATAATGATTGATCTCTGAGCAGTCTGAGTGTTACATGTATTTTCATGCCATCCTCCTTGAAAGCATAAAATCTCAACCACAGGGAGCCACAGGGAACTGGTGATCACCAGGACCCCTCTGAGCTGCCACACCAACACAGTATCACTTTCTCCTGTTGGCTGAAAATTGCCATGAATGGCAAGCTAGTACACCCATGCACAGGGCTCAGTGCACCACAGACACTCTCTCTTCTTTCTGTAATTCCAAGCAAAAACAAAAAGCAGCTGCTTTGCTTCAGAAGTGGCTCCAAGCATCCAGCTTTAGACAGCTCCAGAAATGTAAGATGATTTGGGTTCAGCTTCCTAGTGTGAACATCCCTGGCTCAGTGATGCCAAGAATCAAACCAGCATGTCTGCAATAAAACAGATCTAACAAAGGCTGCTCCTGGCGATGCTCTGCTGTCACACCAGCACCAAATATCTTTTCCATTTTGTTTGAATCAGTCTCATTAGTTCAGTCAGACTTCATTTTTTCAATGCATGGGGTCTTCTTGAAGTAAGACACATTAACTTCATCCTGATTTATAGCCCATGGGCTGGTTTCACTGGTTTGTAAACTGAACTCCTACACATTTTTCCTTCCTTATGGCTGTATTTTCTGTCCTCTTCCCTCCAAGAGCTGCCTGTCTGATCAGCCCATGTGCTGTGTAGGCTAGTTAAAGATTAACACAGTCAAACTGTGGCAGTGTAAATCTTGAATATGCATTGAAACATAGAAAACAGCTTTGCAAAACAAGTTACACAAACACTTATTGAAAAAAGGTTTGCTCATAATACTTCTCTTTCTTTGTTTCTATTATCAGTCAATGAACAGAGGTGTGGGCTGTTGGCAGTTTTACCTTCTTGTAATTCAGTGTTAAACCTAAAACCCACATTGAGAAACTATAATATGCTCTCCCCAGTCATGGCCTGTACAGGAAGGGGGGATGGAGGAATATCTGTAAGAATTTGCATAACACTAAATCCCAACACTGGTCACTTAAATAGTCCCAGAACATGTTTTGCAGCCTGAAGAGGAGGGTCAATCTTTGTTCTTTGGGTGTTAAAAAATCAACCCTAAATGCTTAGAGCAAAATCCTATGGGAAAAGCCTATGCTAAGATAAGATACTTGACAAGGCTGCCTCATTTTCTTGTGAGGTACAAGTCTATAAGGACTGTTAACCACGGCATTGGGCAAAACTTTTGCACAGCCTTGGAAAATCCACTTCTTCTCTGTGTGTTACATCTGTGCAGCAGGATGCACTTGCATCTGCCTCAGCAGGAATCCCTCTACAGATGTTAGACAACTTGGGTGGAAATGAAAAAAATCGAAATTTTTTTTACCTATTCTGTGTTTTATCATCCAGCTGCTGTAACATGTCAGTTTTTGGCTTTGTGCTGGTAACCTCAGAGCAAACATGGCTTGACAGGGTGTCATGTTGAGTCATAGGAGTTATTTTCAAGACAGCCTCACGTATATTCAATCTGTATTTGTTTTACTTCTGTTTGCCTGCTCAATGTGTGTCAAGAATTCCCAATGATGCCAAGATCTAAATCCACATTTTTTTCTCCACTGGTGAATTGTCTAAAGTGAACCTACACTTCTGTGGGGCTGGGTGGGCTAAAATCTTTCCCACAGAGGGACTGGGGCAACTGGGTGGAGTCCTATGGATTTATGTCCTATGACAGCACTGCCAAAACTGGAAGGAGCATCCATGAGTGGGGAATTGGCTGATGCAGGGACAAGTCTGGGTTGGGCTGTTTGCACTGTGGTGTTATTGAGCTTCAGCTGCTCCAATAAATGTAGGAAAATTCCATAACTGCAGATCCAGCTGCAGTTTCTGCCTTGCACCTGGAGATGCCATGTGCAGGACAGGACACTGAACCACAGCATCACCAGCAGTGCTCCATCCTCCTTGGCAGTTGTGGTGGACATGGATCAAAAGAGATGGCAGGAAAATGGAACCAACCAATCTCTTACCTCTCCTGGATCTGGGGGCTGTTTACCCTGGAGATCCTTGCTCTTCTGGCCACCTTTCTCCTCCATGGGATTTCCCCCTCAGTCTCCATGACCCACCTGGATATCTGCTGCAGAACCAGGCAGTTTCACTGGTGTTTTAAGTTCAACTTATTCAAGGAAGTAAGTTCAAGGAATATTCTGCAAATTCCCAGCCTATTATACTAAAAGGGAGGATGCCAGAAGATCTCATTTTCATGGCAGTGGGGATGAGCTGTGTGCTACAGAATACAGTACAGAAAAGGAGGGAGGGATTTGGCAGGGATTTTAGTTCCCAAGAGCACAGACTGCCATGAAGCAAGGAAAAATAGCAGTGTACAGAGATGCTAACTCTCTTCACCCAGTTGGGGACCAGGTGAATTGATTTTTCATCATTTTGGACCCTGTCAGCTACGAACAAAACAGTACAAATGTCAAAATGGTAGTGGAAACCTGCAGCTTTCCAAAGGAAGCCCACAGCCATTTCTCTGACAGTGGCAGAACAAATACAAGTAGTTTTACTGCATGCCAATTTCTTCTTAAATCTCTTCCCTCAGGGAGCTCAGTGCTTAGAAAATATTTAGGGGGACTGGAAGCTTGCCGGATACTCAGCTAATGTAGGTCTCAAAAGCTCTGATGATGCTCCAAAAAATGTTGGGCTGCACTGATGGGCCAAGTTCCTTTAGATTAGGCAGAAAATGATGTTTTGGCAAGAAAAATAGAGCTCCAACCAGGTGCCTCTGGAGAAGGAGAATTTTATATTCATGCTATTTGTCACACAAATCCAGATAGGGTCATCTCCAGAGCTGTGCAAATATTAAATTCAGCCTAAAAGCTGACAGAAGCAGTAAGTGCCTGCAGAGTGGGCGACTCTCCAGGAGGAGACAATGGTTGGCTTTTAGCACATCTCTTTTTTTTTTTTTTTGTTTCCTTAAACAACTTGACTTGTGTGTGCTGCCAGTTGCTTGTACTCAAACCCCTCTTCATATCCCTGCATCCACTGAGACTCTCCATTCTCATGGGTGGGATGTAGCTGAGGTGGTTTTCCTTTCTCTCCTGCTCTGTGCATATGGGGGTAAACTGGGACAGTTAATGATGTTGAATTTCTCAGTTGATGCTTAGGGCCTTTCTGCTCACAAAGGTACTCAGATGCTTTCCAGTGCAAATTTTAAGCAGGATTGGTTTGATTTTTACATTACAGCTGTCTGAGTCATAGGAAGGAGTGAGATGCAGCAAGCAAGTGAAGCTGTGGTGTGGGAGAAAAAGGTATTTCCAGTGCTTCATACTGGATAAAACTTGCTGTCCCCCTCATATGGTAGAGGTTGGCATCCTTCAACCCCACAGGGTTTTTACACAGGAACTTTTCTCCTGACTTGCAAATATGAGAGATTATTCCCAAAGTTATTGCTGACAACTCCATCCAAAATATTCTCTGGCTGTTTTGCAGAACCAATAGAAATTTGGTGGTGAGACCTGATTCAACTGCCACTGTCCTGAGAAAAAGAGCTGCTCTGATTACAGAAAGAAAGAGAGATTTGGGTTTGAGTGGATTTCTGTCTTTGTGTCAGGGTATTTGTCATGTTCACTGCTGAGAGTGCTGTGGTGGACACAGCTGGTCACAGATGTCAAGCAGCTTCTAGAGTGAAAGTCAATCTTTTCAGTAAGGAAAACATGAGATTTTGGTGCCATCCAGGAAAACCAGAGAGCTGCTTGTCTGTTAGCACTCACCTGCTGAACAAGATGGATTTTGTCAGACTGAGAACACTTTTACTTATCTGATGAATGACAGATAAATCAACCCCCTGCTGATAAACCTACTTTGTGGACTTCCTTTGCAGGTATGGCCCCTGCCCTGTGTTATCTGTCAACATTTTTCTGCTTCCAGCAGACAAATTGCATTGTTTGTCTCTTTTTGCAGTTAGAAAATCAAAGCACAAAGACCTCAGAGTTTAAATCCACAAAGTCACTGAGAGGTCTGATTTTTTTTTTTTTCTGTGGCTGGAGCTCTGAGTGCTTTACCTGCAGTTATGAAACAAATATTCTGTACATGGAGCAACAGTGAGAGCAGTGCTTTCTCCTCTGAGCATCTTTCTTCCATAGACATGAGGGTTCCCATTCCTTTCTCATCCTTGAGAAAGTGTCATAGAGTCTCTGAAGCTCCCAGCACAAATACACCACTAATACAAAGACAATTAAATCCAAGAATTTTCTGTGTGGGATTTTGATCTTTCCACTGCCTCTTATAGCTCTGAGATTCAAGGACACCTTGTAGTTTATGCATCAATATCCATTTTAAGCTACCTTCCCTTTTGACACACTTTGTATTTAGCACAGTCAGCCTGCAATCCTTGCTTGTCACTTCCCTCTCCTCCTTGCCACCTTTGATAAGGGAAACCATTTTCAGTGTTTCAGCACTGCTGCTTGCCTCTAAAAGTGTTGCTTGCCTTGAAAAGTATTTCATAACCACAATGATTCCTACAGCTAACAGTAAAGCAGGGAAATACTTGTTCTCAAATCAATGCCCTGCTGCTGGGATACAGTGTTGAGGGCCTGCAAGTGAGATGGGAGAGAATCAAAATAGGACCTGACTCATTGATTTTTATTCTTTAAATAACTAGAATGGAAACACCTTCATTACAAGTTTGGATATTTAAATGGAGCTGTAGAAAACCTGGGCTGGGAAATGTTTTTGGTGGCCATAGGTGTGGTTTATGGGGCAATCCTGGGTCCCTGCATGGCCGAGGTTCCTGCATGGCTGAGGTCATTGTGGCTCTGGGTCATTGTGGCTCTGGGTCCCTGTGGCTCTGGGTCCCTGTGGCTCTGGGTCCCTGTGGCTCTGGGTCACTGTGGCTCTGGGTCCCTGTGGCTCTGGGTCCCTGTGGCTCTGAGTCCCTGTGGCTCTGGGTCACTGTGGCTCTGAGTCCCCTTTGTCTCTCGTTCCCTGTGTCTCTCGCCCCCTGCGGCCCTCGCTCCCTGTGGCCATCCCGGATTTCCCCTCACCGTGGATCACGGTGCCGGCCGGGAGCCGCCGCGCCGCCTGCTTGCAGCGCCCGGTACTGCCCGCGGGGCCGAGCACCGCCCGCCGAGCCCCGGCGAGGTTATCCGCCCTCCCTCACGCTTCCGAGGGCATTCCATGTTGCACTGAGGCAGCGTGGCTATCCGCCCTCCCTCACGCTTCCGAGGGCATTCCATGTTGTACTGAGGCAGCGTGGCTATCCGCCCTCCCTCACGCTTCCGAGGGCATTCCATGTTGCTCTTAGGCGGCGTTTCGCTTTCAGCGCGTCCCTTAGTTGCCCTCTGCAAGGGCATCCCCTCCACAAAGACTTGCCGAGCTTCGGTTATCGACCTTACACGGAATTTTTGATCTCAGGGCCGCTTTTGCGGCGAGTCAGCTTAATTAGTCGTAACAGTCAGTCTCGTCTCTAGGCTGTGCTTGTCGTATTAGTGAGAGTCCGGGGGACTGGATCACTTAGTCAGCGCTTCCTGATGTCATCCAAAGTCTCCGCTTCATACATTTCAGATGAGGCTGGAAGCCTGCTGGCTTCTCTCTCTTCTGATCTATTTTTAATTAGCATTTGGGGCCTTTGCTGTTGGGGCCAGGGAAGGGGATCTCGGTGTCGCGGTCTCATTTGTCTGGGTGCGGACGCTGGTGCCTCGCAAGGGGCTGAAACGGTGTCCAGGCAACAGGGAGCGGGAGCAGGGAATGGGAGCGGCTCTTGGGAAGAGACTTGCAGGATGCTCCAGGATACCTAACTAGAATGGCAGAGTGCCTACAGAAAGAGGACGGGGAGCCAGTAATGGAAAACTTGTTACTTTGTGATGAATTAGCTCCAGATCATGCCAGAAGGACAGTTGTTTTCACTGTCCGTAAAATCTGTGCAAAGCATTCAGGAGAACCGCAAGCTGTCAGAATAAGCCCTCCCAAAATGAACTGCTTCATGGTGTGGTATGTATATCATTTTCCATTTTTCTTACTACAGGGACGATTTAGTACCCAGGACTTGGTAAGACATTTCATCCTCTTGATTATGATACAGGGCCACATCCTGCAAGGGATGAGTATCTTTTGAAGCTTGCTGAGTGCCTTTGGCTCTACCCTTGTCATTAAGAGTAGACAAAAAGGCTCAGCACTTCCCACCAGCATTTTAGCGAGGGCTGGGACAAAATCATGGAGTCCTTTGGCACTGTGCATCCCAGAAGGGCACAGAAGAGGGGACTGTTCAACCCAGCCAAAACCTGTGCAAAGTCTGGCACTTTTTGCTTGCTGTCTTTACAAGAGATATTGTCATTATTTATTGATTGGGTTTTTTATGTTGCAGTAGCTTCTTGGATGGGAACCCTTAGGCTGGGGGCCATACAAAATCAAAATAGAAAGACAGTCCAAAGGAGCTCACAGTGAGACAAGAGACCACAAATGACTATTATACACAGTGGTAAGGTAAGGGAACAAGGGGCCAATGCTATTAAGTGGCATAAAGAATTAATCCACAGTTTGATATTGTTGCAAATAAATCACAAAAATCATCAACTTTCTTGCCTGCTTTCCCTCCCTAGCTAGATTTTCTGCAAAGCCAGAAATGTGTCTGTTGCTTTTGATGAGTTGGATTTGTTACACACCTTCCTCAGAAAGTTCCTGACCTAAAACATATGGAAAAAGATGGGAGTGTTTTTGCTGGCTTCAGTGGACCTTGGATGAGCCAAAATCTTAAATGCAGAATACTTTAGTGGAAATGAGATATTATGTTTGCAGCTGAACTTTTGTCAGCCTAAAGCCCCATGCCTCAAAAGATTTATTCAGGGACTTCCTTGTTTACTAGTACTACTAGTTTAGTAGTTCCTTCCATTTTTTCCCTTTAAATGAGCATGTTTCAAAGCCAGCTCCTGCCACCTAATATTGGGATTATTTTCTGCTTGAATCAAAATATTTTTGTCTCAGGTCCAGCTTGTGCAGATTCACATGCCTTAATTAAAATGCAAATAATTTCATCTTAATAATGACCAGTCTGACAGATACTTCACATGACAAGTTTTGAAGAATTTGCTTCTCCAGCAACTGTACAGTCTGAGCAAGTATCTGGATACTTCCTTAGATGAGATGGTTTTGTGCAGTAGCAGAGGATACAGTAGTTATCTGGGCACCTGTACCTTATTTCTGTTTAAAGACATAAGGGTACAAATAGAAAAAATTTAGAAATTGAAAAATGTGTTGATCTTATGTATTTTCTTTTTTCTTTTTTTTTTTTTTTTTTTTTTTTTTTTTTTTTTTTTTTTTTTTTTTTTAATAGCAATCTGTCCTCACATATTTTATTGTAGAATTACACTGTGCTCTGAGATTAAAAATAGAGCTTCATCGCACAGGTTCTTCCACTTCTTTGCTTTAGCCAACCCAAAAGTCTGAAAGAAAGGTGACTTTAATTGAAAGAGCAGGTGGCACACTGGTAACAATCTCTGCTTGCCTGTCCCCTCTGTTACTGGAGTCCATGCCCATCACAGCTAGAAAAGCAGCTTTGATGGTGATAAGAAGTAGCAGTAATCCTGCTCACTGCTGCCACTGAGCACACAGGGAATGAGAACAGACCAGGAACCTGGGAGCAAAACTGTCATTGTGCCATCAAAAGAAAAAAAAAAATGGCACAAACCCCACTCCTTTAGAGGAAAAGGCCCATCTTCAAAAACCACTTAGAAGGGGAATAATCTCTAAAAGAAAGGGATGAATCTAATAGGTATCTTTCAAGGAGCATCAGGCCAGCTGAGGGCAAGAAGATAAATTAGCAAAGTGAGAAAAATGAAACTCAGAGCAGGATAAACCTTTAGTAAGTGCTGTATTTCTGTGGAAGGAGAAAATATCTCTTCAGGTTATCACAAAGAGGCAGAAAGTCACTCTTGCAGCACTTTGGCACTGCCATGTCCAGCAGTTGATTGTAATCACTGAACATGAGATTGCAAATCCCATGGGAGTTTTTATTTAATACTTTACTAGCTCCAGCAAAAGGTCTGATTTACCTTGCTCACTGAGTCATTTTTAGGAAAAGCATCTTCCCAGGCACTCAGCATTCAGTAAACTCTGCACAGTTAAAAATAATGCTGAACCCAGAAGAATGTGACAGTTGGCAGGAGAGGCTGTTTAAGTAATTGATAGCTGGAGAAAGAGAACAGGATGGGAGTTGGAAATTTGTGATCCAGAGAGGGGCACAACACCTTCCTGTACTGGGAGGAATTATGCCCATTTCTTTTCAAAATGAGCCACTGACCATGACAATGAGAGGGCAGTAGGTGTAGATCTGTCCCACCAGGATTGTTTTTGTATTCTTCATACAGACCCTCAGGTGGGGTCTGTGAAGATAACTTGATTTAGGCATCCAGGGTGACATTAGTGGAACTCTGCTCCATTGGTGAGTGGAGCTCAAAGCACCATCCAAGCCACCTGTCAGCTGAGAGGGAAATTACATCTCCACAGGTTGAAATGGGGACTGTGATGCACACCTGTAGATGCCTAAATGTGGGTGTCATCCTGTGAGCTGAATTCAACAGTGGAAGCAAAGCCATCAGAGCTACACCAGCTGGCAGCAGCTATAAATCTGAGCCTATTATTTTCCTGGCTTCCAGCATATCTGTGTCTTTATTTACATTAACCAAAATTAGTAGACACAGTTTGCTAACAAATTCACTACTGGCAGCAGGATAGAAATGAAGGTATTTTACAGATCCTCATAAAATAGATTACTAACTGTTTATGAAATATTAAATTCAGGGGCTTATGCCTGGAATATTTAATGCAGTTAATGATGCATCTTTGACCTCCTTTGTGCTCTTGTGGTTTGGCCAAAGTGTTCACACATCTGGAATTTGACTTCTTCATAAAATGTTAAGTAAATACAAAGTTGTCATCACATACATGAGCAATTACAGAGCTTTGCTTTTGAAAATTCACCTTCACTGTGTCTGTACTTTTGAGTAAAATGCCACATTTTAAGTATCTCTTTGGATGTAACAGAACATTTGCTGGTCTCAAGGAATGCAATATTTACTTGCTTCAAATTGAAGCAAGAATTCTCTGGCTCTGTAGTGCAATGCACACACCTCCTTAAATGAGCTTGGTTTGCCTGCAAAAACCTCCTGCAGAGCTGTGCAATGACATGGCAAGTAATAGCTTAAACCTGCCTAGAGCAGCATCTTTTAAGAAAAAATTTCCAGCCAGTGTCACATTTAGTCAGCAGAGGAGATGCTGTCAGTACTCTAGACTTCCAAATTTTAGCCTTGAAAACTGTAAGTCAGTCTTGCTCTTGAGTCCTGCTCTTCCCACATGTTGGGGCAAACAGCTGGATTCACACACAACCTGCATGTGCCTGGACATGCTGAGAAATGGTGAACTGGGTCAGTGTTTGCTCCGAGGAAGAGGAGCTCTGGCAGGGAAGAAAACATGCTAAAATTGTGCTGAAACCTGCCATTTGAAGAAGATATATCAGAGTCTGAAGGAATAAAGAAAACTTGCAATTACTTCTCATAACTGTTTCTCTCTCTTTCTACAACTAAATAAATATACTGTTTTAAGTAATCTCCCAAGGTAATGATCTGCTTTTCCAAAAGGGCCTTTACAGTCCTTTCCTTGTCTTCTCTGGAGCATGGTTATATGAATTGAAAGTTTAGTCACCTGGGTTTTGACACAATTTGTTTTAAAGTTCATCTCTGTATCCTTGAATGGATTTTCCTCCTTCCCTGATTTATTATGGGGTTTGAGTTCCTTATGCAAGATTTCCTAATGGCTATTTTCTCTTTCCATCTCTTCTTTTTATCAGAGATTTTGCTCAGTGACTCAGGACTTGTATCAGCTATAAGAGTTCAATTCAGTTCTTGGAGGAATTTGGGGAGAATTGAGCTTGGCATTTTGTGGGTTAGTTGCTTAGCTACCTAGTGTGGTTTAGGAACATCTCCTTTTTTTTCACCCTCTGTATTTAGCATGTCCACTGTAGTCTGAACTTTATTCTCTGTCTCCTTTAATCTTATACATTAGCAGGCTTTTATAAAGTTTTGCTGGCTAGTTCTGTGAGAGACTGGCAGCACATTTTGTAAGTGCTATGTTGTCCCTCTTGCTGGTCTTCAGCAGTCATCCCTTTTGAAATGGACTTCTATGATTTTGTGTTATCATTGTGTGGTTAAATTTCCTTAAGGAGCTGTCAGAATTTCTACTTTATACTGGCCAGTTTAGACTTGGTAGGTCATTTCAAATCTGGCCTGAGTACAAGCAACTCAATTGACTCCACACATAAACAAAGAGCAAATTTTAACAGTGTCTGAAATAGTTGATCTTCAGTATTTGTCACTTAATTCTACTTAGTTTAAAGAAGTAACTGTAATCATTCAAAAGGCACAAATTTGTGAACATATTCACACATTACAGTATCCTGGGCTCACCATGTAACCCCTCACCAAATCAGGAGCTAATCAATAGGGACAGTGCCTTTGAAAGTTACCAGATTAAAAATACCTGGGCTGCCTTCAGCCTGCACTTTCCCCAGTCCTGCTCCTAAGGCTCCTTCACACAAAGATTTGACTCCAACACAGCAGCCCCTCACTGGAGAGGACAAGCAGTGAATTGACTTTGTTGCCTCAAAAGAATTGGGGCTTTCCAGGCTTGCCCAGCCATCCCAGGGCTGGCTGTGAGACAGAGATGCTTCACCAATCCCACTGGCCTTTCCTAGAGCCACCCACTCAGGGGTCACTCCTTTCCTAGCCAAGCCTGCTGGACATTTTCTTCTTGCTGCTCCCTCTGGCTTTCCCTTTCCACTGCTGGCTGCTCCTGCTTGTCATCATTTATGTGTGAGTATCTGAAGGGAGGATGCCAAGAGGGTGGAGCAGGCTCTTCTAGGAGCAATAGGAGAAGAGGCAGTGGGCAGAAACACAGATACACAGGAAGTTTTACATGAATATGAGGAAGAGCTTCTTTACTGGTCTGAGCACTGGGACAGGCTGCCCAGAGAGGGTGTGGGGTCTCCCTCACTGGAAACTTTCAAGAACCATTTGGACACAATCCTGTGCCATGTGCCCTGGGATGGCCTTGCCTGAGCAGGGCAGTTGCATCAGATGATCCATCCGTCCTCCCTCCCAACCTTCCCCATTCTGTGATTCTTTGGTTCTGTGATTTAGTGATTTCAACTTCACCTTCCACCACACAGGACCATGTCCCCTCTGCCATGCTCACCTGTGCTGGCAGCTCCAGCAGTGCTCTTTCCAACCTTCCTCATCCAAGATGTCCCTCTGGTTAGAGGCAGCCCAGCTGCCTGAGAGGCCAGCAGAAGAAAACTAATTTTTCTTGTCCCCAAAAGGCAGAAATTTAGTTGAAGTCTAGTCAGTCAAAAAGACTGTTCCTTGCCTCATTCTTTCAGCCTAATGAGGTTTCAGAGCAAGGATGTGACAGCCAGTGTGGACACTACAGATTCTCAAAAATCAAAAGGAAAGGAGAGGGAATTAATCCACACTGATGAGCATAACAACTGTTAGTGACAAAAAAATACCACAACCTCACCATCTGCAGCTGGCCAGCCTCATTCTCTCCACTAAATCAGCTGGATTTATTCTAACCAGATTTGTGTCTGTCTTAGCTCTGGCTGCAAATCGGGATGTGTGAATGAGTGATGGCTACGGGAAAATCAGAGTGGGTGGAAGAAGAGTGTGATGTGCCTTGAGGCTGTGCCCAATGTTAGATCTTGCTCAGAGGCAGTTTCTGCTATTAGCTCATGAATAAAAAAATGCCATGCACAGTCAACTGCCAGCCACTGGGAGTTGTGGGGACAAGACAAACCAGTTTTAATGAGGAAAAGATTCCTCTCATATAATTCCTAGCTGATCCATAACATGAAATTTTTCTGTTTCTCAGGTCCCCATGCGCAGAACAGTTCTATAGCAGCTTAGGCTCTTCTCTGAGACTCAGATTTTCATTAAACTAAAAAAAAAAAAAAATAATGTTTGGCCTTCATAGCTCTGAATAAAACCTTCCAAGCATGAAAAGAAAGTCAAGTCTTGCCTGTGCATGGAAGCTGATTGCTTGAACCACTTTAAAAGGCAGAATGGAAGACATTAGCCTGGTATAAAACTATTTTATACCAGTGTAGCTAATCCCATATGGCAGAGAAACATATGGGCACATCTCTCAGACACTTCTATCCTAATAGAGGACCAAGCATACTAGAGGAGACGTTTTGGCCCGTGTTGGCAATCAGGAACAACCTAGTTTAGCACAAGTGATGCTGCTCCTGCACCTTATGCAGGAATGTCACAGCCACTCAGCCCTTGGTTCACACAGAGCCTCCTCTTGCACAGCAATTACACCAACCCAAAACCCAGCTGTAACCTTGTTCTAAGCAAGGCTGCTGTGCTCTTATCAGAAGGGATCAGTTCCAGAAGTGTCTGACCATATCACAGCATTGGTAGGGCTTTGCTTTTCCTTTTAAATAACAGAAGCCTGCACACAGACATACCTCAGGTTACAGGCAAGTCATCTTGCTGGCAGAGCTCACTGTGCTTGGGAACTGTTCTGACCTTTCAGCAAAAGAAGAATCATTATGTCTGTGGAAACTGAGTTTCCCCTATAAAGGATGGCTATGAGACCAGCAAGTACATCTTTGAAACAGAGCACAGGTCTAAATCTGCAGCTGCCTGGAAATGTTTGTTCTGAGACAAGTGGGTGCTGTCATCCTCTTTCTAGGGGGCACAGACCCTAATGAATGTATCATCCCCTTGATGAGCTCTTTCTGAGGAGCGTGACTCCAAGGGGCTTCTTCCAATCCTTTTTCCTGGATTCCCTGTGACCCTCAAAAATACTTTGTCTGCTTTTCAAACACCTGAAAAAATAAAAGCTTCAAATGGTTTCTGCAGCTTATGTGAGCTCCCTGGGGCCTGCAGAAGAAACTCCTTCTGGTTTCTTCCTCAGCTGTCCTCCAACTCAGCTCTGCAGCTCTCTGTGGCAGATGGCAGAGCCTGATTTGTCCCAGGTACTGCTCTGTGCCAGCACCTGGAATTGTGCCTGAAGGCTCTGGGCCCTCAGGACTCTGTCCTTGGACCTGTGCTTCCTTTGCATAGTCATCTTCTCAAATGGTCTCAGGCTACAAGAATGGCTCGTGTTGGTGCTCCAGCAGCCAGCCATGGATGTGGGCTATAGATTATCCATACCATTACCAGTACAGTTCAATAAAGATGTGACATTACAAAACCCAGGTTTGCTTCCAAATTTCTTGCCTGAGCTTCTATGTTCTGAATTTGCCTTAGTCTGCCTCTAGTGCAACACCAACATTTTCAAGATAGCTGGAAGACAGAAGCACATTTGTGAGGACTCTCAAAAGTTCCTTATCACTTCCAGACTGGGGATGTTAGTTGTACAATGGACCTTTTCAGATGAAATATCTCTGTCATACTTCATTCCAGTGAAGTGCTTCCACTTGTAGCACCCTTCAAGAAGTTTCAAAGAGAAAAAACCTCTGGGCTGCCTGATGAAAAATTCTCACTATCTTTTCATTGCCTGAGAGGGAAATCCCAAAAAACAATATCTAAGCCCAAAAACCTGTGCTTAGATATTTGGTGGTGTTTCCCTTCCATCTTTATGTCTGTGGGTTGTGTCTGTGATTATTTGCACATATATAGCTCTTTTCGCATGTGCCAGTTTCTGGAGATCCAATTTTTCTACATTATTGAAGCAGTATTTTCTGGATCCATGCTGCCTGTGAAAGGGACTCTTCTGCCCAGTGCTGGGAGATGTGTCTGGCTTTGTTTCTGGAAGGTACAGGTCTAAAGATAGTTGTGAGAAGTCACCTTTTGAGGATAGAGTAGTTTATACCCCTGAACAACATCCAATGGGCTTCTCAGTCCCCAGGACACAGGCAAAGGCAGCCAGGGAGTGAAAGACAAGAAAACGGAAAAATTCTTTTCCTCAGAGGATTTTTCTTGACCATTTGCTAACTGAATGCAAACAGACCAGTGTTTCCCAGCTCTTAACAGATTCACCACAGGCTTCTGATGTTTTTCCCTGCTGTGCTGCAAAGCAGAGTCTGCAGGGTTTGCTGTGAGGCACACTGTTGGCACATTGCTCAGGAAAACCACCTCCTCATATTCAGGCGCATTTCCCCAGTGCCACATTTCACCTGCTATGGCAGACAGGCCTTTCCCAATTACTCAACCCAACCTGGGCCAGCCAGGAGTGGCCTCTCCTCTCCCAGTCCTTCCCCCTGCAAAATTTCAACATCCAGGGCTGACCCCCATCAGCTGTCCCAGCCCTGTGCCTGTAGGCAAAGCCTAAGGGGCTGAACAGCCACTTTCCTGCTTCTTTCTAGCATCCCCCATCCCTGAAAGTCTTCAAAGCCTGTTTGATAGGAGCTCTGAACAGCCTGATCTAGTGGGTATCATTCCTGTACATGGCAGAAGGGTTGGAACTAGATGATCTGTAAGATCCTTTCCAATTCAAACCATTCTGTGATTCCCTCAAGCCCAGGGCATTCAGCAGCACAGCTGGGGACATGGTCAGTCCTTGCTTTCTCAGGGCTTGTTAAGCCTGTAGAGTGTGTGTCTGCTCAGCAGCAGATTAGAAGCACAGAGACAAATGCTGGCAAAAACAGGCCCAAAGAGATATATTTCAATAGGAAATGCCAAAAGACTGGAGTGTATGAAGCATAGTTCATTAATTTTGGTGGGGAGGAGCAGCAATATCTTGCCAGGTGTAGGATTTGGAGAGGTTTCACACTCAGAGAAGAAAGTGAAGAGCAGCTTCCAAAGAAGAATTAGAGGTAAACTTAGCTTGTACAATATGGAACTGAGCTTGGAGCACCACACTAGGGCAGCTGGAGGATCAGCCTGTCCAGGGAAAATTGAGCTGCTCAGAGGGCTTGAGGTGTCCAAAGCCTGGCAGTGCCTTGGAGAGAGGCCTGGTAGCTTGGCAGCCACACTGTTCTGCTCTGAGTTCCAGAAGGAATGAGAGGTTTAGTTCAGAGTGATATTTGCTCTGTGGTACTGCTCCTAAAAGCATTAAAAAATGCTTACCTGTTTAATTTTGGCTGATTTGCTGTTTTTCCTCTCTTTTCATTCTCAGCCCTGTAGAAGTGGCTAGGCTTTGCTCTCACATCTAGGACTGTATGCTAGGCAGGAGACCTGTCAGGTGGGATGTGAGCCCAGAGCAGGGATGGCCAGTTTCCAGATTGTTCTAGGTATAGAGACCTTTCTGCCTGGGATCCCTGAAATGTCTCTCTGTGACTGCTTTCAAATTAATCCAGGTATTATGCTGTACCATGAAAACTGCCATTAAACACAAGGAAGGAAACCCCCACAGACCCACACATTTGCCTTTGAACAAACAAGGACTCCAAAGAGATGGAAATATAACTGATATGCTACATGCAGACAGTGGGAAGCATTAGAAACACTGGGATTACTTTGCAAATCCTTTTTCAAAGCAGAACCAGTAGGACACAGCCACATCAGACACATATCAGTTTTCTGTTCACAAATGCTTTTAGACACTTAATCATAGCCTGTGGCATGTTCACAAGAGGATGTGCATTGGAGCAAATCCTTGGTCCATATGCTCTGGAGCAATCCCCAGTTCCTCCTCAGTGACAGCCAAAAGTGGCATGAGTTTTGGGAAAATCATCTGTCTTGTTATCATTAGGAGGATGGATGGATTCCCTGCCATATATTATAACCAATGCTTTTTTTTCATTATTAATGTTTAAATGAGACTGTTACTCCCAAATGCAACATCTTCCTTTAATAATATAAGATTTGCACAGCTTCTAATCTCTGCACCCAAACATTATTTTGTTTGTCTGTCCCTATCTGCAGCATGAAATTTGTCTTCTATTTCTCCTACTTGGTAAATCACATTTTTTCATATGCTGCCACAGATGCTCTGCATGGCCAGACTTCATTCTCTTACTTTTCACCTTCAGCCAAGCACTGCTTGCATGAGAATTTTGGCTCCTATTTGGTATGGGGAATTAACAAGAAGAGTCATATGCCTGCCACTGGCTCATGACCCTTCTTTTGGAGCTTTAATCTTTCCTCTGTGCACTTTTCTTTTTTTTTTTTTTCCCAATTTTTTTATTTTTTTAATTTTTTAAAATTACCTTTTAGTAAAAGCCTGCCAGGTCTGCAATGTGCTTGAATACCTGGGAGCACAGACAGATTTTCTCCCACACAAAATCCAGCCCTGCCACCCAAGACAGAAGGGAGGAAGAATCAAGGGATCAGACAAAAGAGTAATTTCTTTCTTAGTAAGAGATAGATCACTGAACAAGAAACTTTCAAGTTCAGCAAGCTACTGGGAAAACTTGAACTATGCCAGAGTTGCAAAGGGGAGGAGGAAAAGCCAGTCTCTGGGGATGGGATAATGCACATCTGGCACTCTCACCTGACTTTCCAACACAAGGCTAGAGGAACACTGCAGCAGGTTGCCTGGGGAGGCTGCCTCCTCCCCAGCACAGGATATTTTGAGCAAAACCCATCTCTTAGGAGCAGTTGAGTGTACTGCCATACACTACCTCTGCACAGGTGTGATTGCAGGATCTTTTGAGGGCTGTCTTGTATTGTCTTGTCACCCTCCAGGTCTTTCCCACAGAGGGCACTGACAAAATATTTTCCCTCTTTAAGGGCAGGTAGCCAGTATTTGAGTCCAGTACTTACTCAAAAAGTTATTGCTGTCCTCTTGGTTATCAGCCATGGCTTTTCTAACCAGAGTTTTACATTGTGTCTTGTAATGCACACACCACCTTCCCTCTGTCAACAGAGGAAGAAGCTGACTTGGAGCCAAGACAAATGAAATGTTCTCTGCTCGTTGCCCAAGCTGAGTAAAGCACTGAAGAAAAACAAATGTGTGCCTAAAACTGCTTGGAATTACTGTTAACATATCCCAGGTTAGTTCAGTGATTAGTTCAGTTGGTTCAGTGAAGGATTCTTAGGGACATTTTTTACCTTGGCAATCTTAAAGGGAGAAGGATCATGGTACCTAACACCCTTCCCAGGGGAAGTTAAATCTTAAAAGTTGTCCATGATCAACAGTCCAGCTTCTCAAACAGCACTAGATCTGCTTCAGCCAGCAGTGGCCTCTGGGAAGTTCTGATCCAATCTCTACCAGCTGCAGAAGAAGCTACCTTTGCCCACCTTGTATGCTGCAGCTGTTTTGCAGGCAGATAGTGGAGATCAAAGCCTGCATTTGGGGAAAAGCTCTTGATGGCTCTAAGTCATTTTGCATGTTTGGTAGCACATAAAGCTGTTTCTGTCTTCAATGATGCTGCACAGCACTCCATCAGGAAAGTGCTTAAAATTATAAAACTTCTTGTGAAGAAATTCATAACCTACCTGTGCTCATCAGAGTATGACTCTCAACAGAAGTTTCCCCTAAAGAGAAACCTGCAAGCCAAGGTGATCTTGCTGCTGTCTAGAAGGAGGAGATCCTATTCATTGAGACAAGAACTGAGATCTCCTCGGTGTGCAGACTTGTCTGATAAGACATTGTGGGTTGACCTTCATTGCATGTCATGTTCCCCTAAAGCCACTTTATTACTCCCCCTCCTCAACTCAGTGGAGGAAGGAAATCCTAACAAAAGGTTCATGGGTTGAGATATGGACAGGAAGGATCACTCACCCATTGGTGTTATGGGAAAAACAGACTTAACTTGGGAAGAATTATTATATTACCAATTAGATCAGAGTAGCATAATAAGAAGTAAAAACTAAATCTTAAGACACATCCATCCTATCCCACCCTTCTTGCTGGGCTTAACTTCACTCCAAATTTTCCCTATCTCCTTCATCCACCTTGGAGCAGGCATTGACTCTATCAGACATGGGAGAAGCTTCTGGCAGCTTCTCACAGAAGCCACCCCTGTAGCCTTCCTACTATCATCACCTTGCACATAAACCTACTCCACCAGGTAGATGAGGGAAGCAGAGCTCTGCTCTGGCAGCACATGTGAGAGGGTTTGGTGCACTGTGATGGGCACTGGTGGGAGCCAGACTTCAATGCAGAGCAAGGTGATGCTGTGTGGAGCTGAAACAACCACAGTGGGACAGTGGTACCTAAAGTGCCTTCCAGGATCAGTCACCACCATGGCTTTATCCAGGTAGGAGGGGCAGAATTCTCCTGTGCACAGTGTGGAACAAGGCTGGTGAGGAAACACGAGAGGGAGCAAAGAACAGTGTTTAATAATGAACATCTGGCTCTCAAGCACAGGCTGAGAGGCTGATTTATTGACACCAAGACAATAGACTATTGTGCTGTGTCACAGGGACCATTTGACTGGCTCTATTCATGCCTACAGATATATGAACTTCCCATCTCTTATAAATGATCTCCTCCTGTCTTAGGTTGTTGCCTTCTCACTTCTTTTCTCTCCTGCTCTTCCTGCAGGGTATTTTTGAGCTGTAATATATAAGTATCTGACACCAGTGCATTATTTTTTTCTTGGCTGTGGTCAATGGCAGCATGTAAGAGTGGTGTCTACGGGGGATTTTGCTACTTGTAGCAAACCAGATCCTCTCACTATGGTTTGTTCTGCCCTTTCATATTCTGGCAGGTAATGTGACCAAGCAATCACTGGTAATTACCACTGTCAAAGGACTAAGACATCAGGTGCTCTGCTGCAAACTGCAAACCTGCTCTTCCCAGGTTCTTTAGGAATGGTGCCACCAGATATTAGTGAGGACTTGAAAATCCCTCAGGAAAATTGAATCTGCATTGTTATTGTGTAAATAGGAAAACAAAGGGACAGTCAAGTCCCAACACAAATTATGAACTGTGATTTTGGGACACTCCAGTTCTTGGCTTCCCAGTGTTGATGCCAAGGGCCCCATTCTCATGTGTTGTGAGATCTGTGTTTCCCATCAATGTAGAGTGGAAGAGAACTGCTGTTTGAGAATAGAAGGAAGCATTTGCTATCACTGTTCTATTTCCATTTCCTTTGGCCCAAATAATGCTGTGAAGTACAAGACTGGAAGAGAGAAAATTATGTTATAAAAGTAGTTAAAATTCAACATTCAGGTGAGGAAATATCAGCACTAATAGTGTTTGTGCAGTGTTAACTAAGGCCCCTCCATGCATATGCATTTGAAGACAGATTATAGTTTCGCACATTGTTTCCTCTAGCCCCCCACCTCATTTAGTACCCAGAAAGGATGATGTTCAATCACTGAGCAGTTAGTCAATCATCTCTTCTATCCTTACTGTTGTGGAAGAGTCTGGTGTCTTATTTAATGCCCATCTTAAAACCCTGCTCTGAATACAACATTACTCTCTTTCTCCTGGGGACGTCTCTGGAAGTCTTTGGTGTTTGGGTACTTCAGAAACACAAGTGCTTGTTGTCACAGCTTGCAAGCTAATTAGTGAGACCAAACTCCTTGTACCATGGAGTGAACCAAGAGACAAACTGAGGCTCAAAACCATTTTTAAATTTGAATGTTCAGTGGAAAGACATTGAAGTGTTGGAGTATAACAAGAGAAGGGCAACAGAGCTGGGGGAGGGTCTGGAGCACAAGTCTAATGAGGAGCACTCAAGGGAGCTTGGTGGTGTTTTATCTGGAGAAAAGAAGGCTCAGGGGAGACCTTATCACTCTCTATAACTAACTACCTGAAAGGAGGTTGTAGCTAAGTGGGGGTCAGCCTATTCTCCCAGGCAACAAGTAATAGGACAAGAGGAAACGACCTTAATTTGTACCAGGAATGGTTAAGAGGGGATATTAGGAAAAAATTATTCACTCAGGGTGGTCAAGCATTGGAACAGGCTGCTCAGAGAGGTAGCATAATCACCATCCCTAGAAATGTTCAAAATAAGTGTAGTTGTGGTGTTTATGGACATGGTTTAATGGTGGGCTTTACAATGCTGAGTTAGTGGCTGGGTTTGATGATATTAAGGTGCCTTTCCAACATTAATTATTCTATGACAGCAGTGACTATTTCCTTTGTTTTTAACTGCTTGATCCAAGCTTACAGCAGAACGACTTCAGTTTAGGATTACCACAATTCAGGTCTTTCCCTACCAAAGAGCCATGCTGGCTGCTCCCTGCTGCTGCCTGTGTGTGAGCTGGGGGGAAGCTGTGCTGGAGCTCTGAGCCTTGGCACTCAGCTGTGACAGGTAGACCAGGCTGGTTAAACACGGAATAAACCCAACAGATCTGCTGTGGCAGGTCCAGGCAGCCAGAGCAGCAGAATGTCTAACCCCTGCTGGCTGCAGGGCTGCTGGGCAGGCTGTGAACCAGCAGCCTGGGCTGGGACACGAGGACTGTGCTGGGCAGGAGACCCGGCACCGGCGCCGGAGCCGCTCCGGAGGCTGATCCTCCAGAGCAGTGCAGGCAAAGCTAACACAGCCTTGGCCTTGGTTTGCAGCATTAAAGACAGCATTGGTGCTGCTGGAGCCAAGAGGAAGCATCAGTCTTCAGAAAGTGACACCTAAAAACTGCAGGCCAATTTCAGAAATAATCTGCAAGCGATTTGTTCACCGTTATATGGGAAATCTGTGGCAGGCTGGAAATACAATGTGGACGTCCATCTCCCAGCCCAGTGTTTTAATAACAAAGCTGTACTTCCCAGATACTCACCTACTTGGTTATTTTTTCCTCCATCAGATACATTCTTTATACGTGTCTATTTTTTTCCACAATAGCTTTACAAGGGTGGATCTCTGTTACAGACCATTTTTTTCACACTGAATACTGAGGGTATTCTAATGAATTTAGGTTGTAGAGCCCTGTGAAAATATTTTTGACAATTAACATTCAAGCACTCCAAATATATTTGCTAGCCTGCAGGAACATCAAGCAGTGAGAATTTAATTCACCAGTGAGATGCAATGTAGGGGGACCTACAGCTAAAAGGTATTAGCATTTTAGGAACCACAATCCAAGGGGAAAGATGCTATAGTGTGCTGCATTCAAAAATATGAGTGAATTGAAGTAAACAGAAATGCTGTTCTGTGAAGTGATGCTAGGGAATAGCTAGTCAAATCTTTATGTTTTGTGGAATCAATACTTCCAGGCACAAAACCGATCCCTTTGAAACCTTTTAGTCTTTTAAATCTTCTTGTTAGTGTTCTTCTGTGCAAGTCTGGATGAGACTTAATCAGTTGATTTCAACGGGTGCTTAATTTTTGCAGAAATTCTGGATACCTGGTGACTCAAGGGGTGAGGTGAGTGAAAGGATCAGTTCAAGCCATTGTTCAGGAGAGGGTAAGGCCAGAGCATTGTGGTTGTTCTTAACCAAGTTAGTCAAAGCTTGATACATATAAAAAAATATCGCACTTCCCTCCACACTTCAATAACCAAAAAAGGAATGCAGTTAGCTGAAAAGGTTATTGTGAGAAGCCCTGTTTAGACACTCATTACTGTGTTTCTTTACCTGCATGCCAGGGAGACAGTTTAAGAGCAAAGTCATCCTCTCCACAGGGTGCAGAGCTCTATTGGCTATTTTAAGACAGAGAGGCAGCAGGAGAGGAAGGACTACTGATGATTTGAGAAATGATAATCGCTGTGCAAGGGCAAGATGCACAAGCGCCAGTGACTCAGAAAATTGTGTGCCAGCCGGAGGGAGGGCTGCAGGGTGAAGGGGTGGTGGGGGAACAACCTCTGCACAGCCTGGGCTCAGGAAGCTGCTGCTCCTTTCAGGCTCAGGCGTGCTGTTGTGACTCAGTTCAAAGCCACAGCAGCCAATTGTGAGGTATTTCTGAGCTGTGAATTGTGAACAACTTATTCCTTCCAAAGTCTGCATCTACCTCGTTGAAATCACACTGCAGAGATTTTTGTGGTGCCAGAGTTATGATTTAAGGACAGGTTCTGTTTTTGTGGCAGGGGATAAAAAGGGTCATTTCTGGAGAGCTGTTTGTGTATGCTGCAGTAGTGAATTAATGATTAGATGAAGGAGAATAAGCTAAAAAAACAAATAGTTAAACATGTGGATGTATTTTGGACCCCAGATTCTTCCTCGATGGTGGTTGGTGGTGGTTGGTTACAAGCACCTAAAGTAGAAGGAGACAAATCTGGTGAAACAACTGTGGATGTGGACTCTCCAAGATCGCAGAAGGCACATGGCTAGGGTATCTAACTTGGACATCTGAGGTTTGGTATGATGCCATGAGATGGAGAATGTGAGGTCAAGAGGACCCAGGTGTCATTCCTTGATGAAGTGAAGGTGGGTCTCTGTGTCATACAGAACACAGAAGCCTTTACAGAAAATGTTAGAGAAAATATTCAGGAATTCAGATTAACAACTGCAGAGATGCTTGGGAAGTGCAGTAATACTTAAGATAATTCATGGAAAGCCTATTGCTAAAATATAGAGGCAGAGACAAAGATGATGAGAAACAAACCCACAGGCTGAAAAATGTTTTCCAGCACTATGAAACACATGGTGTCCTTACAGCAGCAGAGCATGGACCACTTCAATACTACCCAAAAAAGTCAATTGCCTAATTGTCCTGTGCAATTCCTCATCCCAGTGGGGGACTTGCCCTAGGTTCTTCACATCTCCCAAGTCCTGTCATTATTAGCAGTATGTGTGGCTTCTGGATCAATTTGAAGGCTAGTGAGACCCCATGGCTTCTTCATCAGTCTTTCAACCAGAAGGAACCAACTGGCCTTGGTATGAGCCTGTATCATTGCACACAGCAAAACACAACACTAAAACATGAAGGGGATTTCAAAAAGAATACTTGGGGGTTTTCTTGACATATTGTCCACAGGGAAGTGGGAGAGAGAAATTTGGAAGCAATGTTACAGAAGTGTTAAGAAGCTGTCAGTGTAATGCTGTCATGTGTTAATTAATGCAGGGGAGAAGATGATTATACTGAAATTATACAAATAGCCTTATCTCAGGTTAGCAGCAATTGACTGGGGTTTAAATCATTCACCAGAATTAATTAAACATTGCATCCAAATGCCTCAGAAATTATCGTGGTGGAAATCATCCCAGAACAATAGCAAGCCTCACCATTAGTTGGTATGAGTTGGTTTACTCCACTGACTTCAAAATACCTTATCAAGCCAGTCACACAACAGGAAACAATAATCAAAGGACTTATTTCAACCACTGAACAATTCCAGCAGCAGCTCTGAAGAAGAGAGGATATTGTTATCAATTTTCCCAGCACAATGTCTCAGAGCTAGCTCATGTTATCGGACCAAAAGCCATTACAAAGAAAGAGAAGATATCACAACCAGAGAGACCCTGCATCTCTGCTCCTGGAGATATACTCAGAAACAGGCCAAATTTTCCACTTTATTCTGAGGCAAACTTAGCCACATCTCCCCATCCACAGTAGGCCTGTTGATATTTCCTCATGTGGGAAATCCTCAGGGAAAATCAACATCATCCAGTCCAGGAGAAAGTGGGTGGACTTAGTTTGAGGTGAGGCTGTCCTCAGATCACTGAGAGAACATAAGTCACAAAGTTTTTGGAGACATTTGAGCTTCAGTGAGCTTTGGAGATCCCTCAGCTTCAGGGGTGACGTAAAAGGTTCTCCAAAGTTGATGGGAATGCTCAGAGTGGAGAGCTGTATGTGTGGGAATATGAACAGTCCAGGAAAGGACTTCCACCCTGCTGCCCACTTCTCTTCTTAAACCCCAGGAAGGTATGTGAGCAGAAAATTCTTAATCTTACAAGTTAATCTGAAAAGCCTTCTGTGGCCGTAAATGTAATTCCAAACTGCAGGTGTTTACAGCTTGTAAATCTCATGACTGCATGCAAACTCAAGTAACAGCACAGGAAACCCATGCACCCACCACCACCTAGCTTGTTACTAGAGTTCTTGTGCTACAAACTTGTCACACCCTCATCCCAGCAGAGGCAGAGGTGCCTTTTGAAGTGGCCCTGTGAGCCACCAGCCAAAATTGTCAGCTTAAATAAGCAAAGCCTTCAATGCTCTGCCTGCCACATCACAAGCCAGCCCTTCTCAGCTCATCTGATTGCTCTTGCTGTACTTTTTGACATAAGCTGCCTCTCTCCAGCTACATTTTCTTCAGCAGTGCCTAGGGACTCCCCTGTGACAACTGATGATAAGGTGAATTTGTTCTACACGAATTACAGTTGCTGTTTCTGCCTTCCCCAGGGAGACCAGTGATTATTTCCCTCTCAGGACTTGTGCTGGGTTTCTGGCATTTGCACTGTCTGGCATGTCACTAGGAGATGGTGCAAACCCGTGTGACTTCCAGTAACTTCCAGTTCTTGACTGCTGGACTCCCAGTCCTGTGGGTCTGGTCCTCAGGATATTGCAGGATATACAACAGCCATCAGTCAGCTAATGCCTCTTTTTTTTTTTTTTTTTTTTTTTTTTTTTTTTAATTGTTACTCTGCAAACAGTATATTAAAGACAATTTGAGTCAAGAGGGAAAGTCAGGATCCTTACTTATTTTTTGATACAGGGCATATCCATGGCTGCCATCTGTCCGGGCTCCCTCTGAAGGTGCTTTAGTTTCCCTCTTACTGCACAAGGCTTGTGCTGGGCAGCATTTTAGCATCGTGGTTTACTCTCTGCAAAGGGTGCATGGATTGTTTGCAAGATGAGCAGCTTTCCTTCACCTGCAGTGGGGTTCCCCAGGCACTCCCACTGCAAGTCACCCTCTTGGGGGCTACCTGGGGAAGCCAGGCCCCTTTACTCCCGTCTCTGAGGTGCCTTTACTCGTTTTATGGCCATGTATACAGCTCTCCAGTGTACTCAGAACTGGAGTCACAGCCTCAGGGTCTGTCTTACAGGCAGTCAGGCAGAGCAGCAGGGCAGATGCTGCCACGCCACTGCATTTCAGAGAGGCACAGGGAGCAGCCAGGGCTCAGTCATCCCATGTGTGCATGTCCAAGTCAACACAGGAAGGCAGTCCTGAGGGAAAAACAACCTTCCTCTTCACCATTCACCTTTGTCACCTCTTCTGTGAGTGATCAAATTCCCAGCTTTGCTCTGGAAACCTTCCAGAACTCCCCTAATCTCTGCAAGTTTTCTGTCTGCCTTTTCCTATCTTTGTGGTGGTTGGCAATTTTCTCATCCAGTTGTTAAAAAATGATCCTAATATGCAAGGGGCACCTACAGAAACAATAGCAATAAAAATGCATAAAGAAATGGCTACCATAATCTGGTTGGAAGAAAATGCAAAATTTTAATTGCTATGTGAGTGGCACACAGAGAAGGACATGGTTTCCACATGTGTTCAAGGAACCAACACATTTCTGATGTAATTACAGAATTAGGCATAAACAGCAGCAGTCAGCAGTGTCAGGAGGTTTAGGAAATGTGGTATCGATGGCTACAGTTCAGAATAATGCACCAGACAACAGATAACTAAAAAAACAAAAGCCATATGTACCCAAAAATGGAGTAGAGAAAAGAGTAGATAAAGACACAAGATCATTTGAAATGGAACCAGGTAAGAAAACTGATCAGGTCAAATCCCTCTGAAAATGCTTTTGTTTTGGTGCAGGCAGCTTACTTACCAGGAGGACAAGATTTGTGCAGCAGCTACTGACAGCCTGATGCAGGATGCCCAGGAGCATTTCTAAACTCCTAAAACACAGCAGAGTATAAGCCCTCATCCCTTCACAACAGGTATGATGCACATCTGAGTGCAGGTCTTGGTCTGGCCTGTCATTTCTATATCCATAAGGTGAGCAGTGCCTCTTGTTTTGCTTAAAATGTGGACTGCTGTAATTACTTTCCAGCCCTTGGTATATCTCATTTTGGTTTGGGGGCTTTTTTTTCTAGCTGAAAAACTGGAAGTAAATTGGATTTTGTGTTTGCTCTGAAAGCTCTCCAAATGCTCATGTAAACGAAAAATCTCTGTCCTCTACACTCCTATGGCAAATAAAATCTGTTATTTTTAGATTTATGGTAGGATAAAGAAGTAAAGCAACAGTAAATCTTGTTTCCAGTGATACTGGTTAGAAAGAGATGCTGTGATGTATTTCTTGTGCCCTGCCTAGCCTGCTGGTCTGCTGTAGTGTGAGTGGGACTCCATGGTGGGAGAGTTCTGGATGGAGCTTGAATACCTGAGTTTCATCTACACCTGTCCTAAGCTACACAAAGGGCTGAAACAAGGTTTGTGTTCAGCTTTGGCCTTTCTTCTGACCCAGGCTTGGAAAATGCTGTGGTGAGTTTTGCCAGCAGTCAGTGGTGACCAGCAGAGGTAAAGATTTCCATGTCCATGAGGTTCAAGCCTCTCTCAGTGGGATGGATGCAGCATCTATAAATGAAAGAGGGTTGCATTGGAAACACTACTTTGCTGTTGACTCACTTTTATCTCTTTCACAAAATACTTCACCATACTGCCTCCATTAATTTATACAGAAACAATTATTTAGCAAGATATGCTGACTTTTCAAACTAGGGGGAAAGGGAAAAGTCTGTGGCCTCAGAATTTCCAGCAATTTTTCACTGATCTACTCAAACACTATAGCTGTACAAAGTCCTCAGTAGTTTGGCCATGGTCAGACTCTTTGGACCAGGCTTTGTTGAAGTTTCTTCTACAAGTAACCCCAGAGGGTGTCACTATGGTCATGTACAGCAAAGGTTAAGTTCCCATCTCTGCCTCTGAATGTTTTTTCCTTTCTCAGGAGTGATGATGGAATAAGCTTACATCAGCTTTCTCTTCAGCAAACATGGAAGCAGCCCTGTGAATGTAGAGTGCAAATATCCCTCTTTACATGACTTCTGCTACTAGGAAAAAAAAAGAAGCAGCACTTATGACATCTTGTCAGGTTCCATAATATTGCTCGACCTTTCACTTCAAGTACCTTTTTCAGATTTTTAAGACCATGTGAGAAACGTTTCATTCATCAAGGTACTTGGAAATTGTTAAGTATTGAAATCACTGGAAGTCTTTTTGTTGGCTTAAGAGGAATGGTGGTGGGTCATCTGTGACCCTGCATGTGGTGCAGCTCTTCTGTCAAGCATCACAGGCTTAGGTCCTATCAAAAGGATTCTAAAGGCTTCAGGAGCAACCAGCAGGTGAACAAGCAACTTCCTGACCTGGCAGACATTTGAGTGGCTCTATGTCCCTGAGAAGCTTTGGCCAGCAGCTTTGTTTCTGATTTGTGGTGTGTTACCAGGCAGGAGGAGGCACAGGATGGATGCACCCCCTGATACAGTTCAGTCTGTTGACAGGTGGAGGAGTTCCTGCTTTCCAATATGCAGGGAAGGGCACACAGAGCCTTGTTCATACCTCCAGCTTTCTTTGATGCATCTGAAAAGAGACTCTGAAAGTTGCCTTCTCTGGGATTTACATCCAACAACCATTAATGGCACTTTGGATTCAGCCTTCCTCGGCTGAAGGTTTCCCTTCATCAAAGCTTTCCAAAGTCCTGCCCAACACATCTTGCATTTTCTATAGTTTTAGGCACAGACATGCCTTGGAGGAAGATGTTTTAAGAACAGCTTTCCTGTTTTTTATATCCATAGCAATAAATCCTGTTCACAGGATAATGTGATGCCCACTAAGTGCAGCCCATTCTGGAACAGCAGTTTGCTGCAGCCTACAAATAAAATGGATTACTTCAGTTATTTTAAAGTATTTCCGGTCGCATTTATTCCTCAACAACATGGATGGATATTTTTCCAAACTAGGACACAGCTGGTTTATATTATAGCTGCACTCACAGCATCTGAGAAGGAGTCAGATGAGTCATCCCAAGAACCTTTCAGATGTGGGGTGGGAAATCTATTCATGTATTATCAGAAGCTGATCCAATATCCAATGGTCTGTTACACAGAGCAGATAAGCAATGGATCTGGTGAGAAAAGGTCTGCTTCTGATGCCCTTTCTCTCTTTTCAAAGAGAGAAAAGAAAAAAAGAGCCAAGCTTGACTGTTCACAGAGGAGATATTTGGTGTGTTGCAGAGAGGAACACAGCACAAAGTTAAATCTAAGTTCCAGAAAAACCAACAACAGTCTTTCAGATCATGTCTGTGGGGGTTGGAAGGGTTAGTGTGGGTGCTGGCAGAGCCAGGTGATGTTGGGATGGCTGTGTCACACTCCAGGGACCTGCCAGGCCACCTGCCTGGCTTTGGGCACCAGGAGCCTGCAGGGCAGGAGGAGGTGTGAGGCCACCCTGACCAGCACTGCACTGAGCCTCCAGGGAAGAGGGAGATGCAGTGGCCACAAATGAGCTCTGGAAACCTGGCTGGTGACTTTGGCCCTCACTTGAAGGCCATCAGAGAATGTCACTGTCAGGGAAATTCATGCATCTAACCTGTAAATAAGAAATTCCCTGTGGCTGCCTTATCCTTCACCTGAGAGGGGATTTTTGTAGGGCTGGGCCTGTCACTGACTGTCTGGAGAGCCTTGAGGGAAAAGCTTGGAGAGCTTGTTTGTGGGCAGTGCCTCCTTCAGGAACTGAATGAGAGGCTGAGCAGGACATAATGTAAAGGCAACCATGGTGAAAGTCTCAATGCTGCCTATGACCTACAGCTACTGTTCACTGCCTGTATGAATGTGGCTGCTAGAAAAAGGGCTTGGCAGGCTAGCATGAGAAATGACATGTTGTAAAAACACAGTCAAGACCTCAGCTTGTCTGTGTTCAAAGGAGAACAGGTCTCTTGTAGAGGATGTAAATGAAAAGCTCCCATCCCTTAAGGAGCCATGTGTGTCCCTCTGTGTGAAAATCTCTTGTTCACTGCTGGCCCAGGTGAAAGCAAAAGTTCAGCAGGGGCCAGAGCAAAGGAAGCCTCCATGGTTCACATGCACAGCAAGGCCAGAGGATGGAAACTCTTCTCCATGGTGTCACAGCATGACAAAAGTGGAGGTAGTCTGGCACACCTTCCCTTCCAGCTCCCCTGGAGGCTGACTGGGAAAAGGGACTGGAGAAATCACCTTCCTGACATTGTATCCTTCTGCATTATGGGATCTGTATTCTCTGGTCCAATGGAAGATCTTTGTTCATGGTATATTATTTAAAAGTCCTTATTTTCCTGTATATTTTTATCACATATTACCAATTTTCTAGGCTTCAGAACTTTGCATTTTTATCAACTCTGATGTGCTTCTCCTCTCATTCTCTGTCATATGGTACTTTTCTATTTCTAATTGGAGCCTTCACTTTGCCACAAAAACTGGAAGGGATTTTAGCCAATATTGTCTTCTTTATTGATTGTGGGAATGTGATTATTTTGATTTGAAAAATTGTTGCTTTCCATTAGCCTTCTGTCTTTGCCTTTCCTCCTGTTTGCTTATAATTTGCTCATAATTTTTTTAGTCTGGAAGAATTAGCCCTTCTGAATCATCACACTTGTGTGTCATTTATTAAGTGGGATTGTCCTCTTTCCTCTATTATTCCCCTGACTGTCACTCAGTGCCTGAGGTTTTGCAGTGTGCAATGTGCACCAAACCCCAGGACATAAATCTCTCCCTGGATGCCAGCAGCACCTTTCTGCTCCTCTCTTAATTGCAGTCAGACCTTGTAAGTGAACCCCATGGTTTTCATGTCTGAGGACATGTCTGTGCTAAGGTGAACGCCTGCACTGTTGCACAAACAATTAGCTTGAAATTACCTAAGAGCTGTCAAAACCATGGGGAAAATATGTATTTACTAATTTCAGCCCTAGGGAACTGCTCAGCTTGGAACCAGCTCTCAGATGAGGATATTCACAGGATGCTGCAGCTCCTGAGGAACTTTTGAGTCCTGTGCAAGCCCTGCATACACAGAGGCTGCCTCATTTCACAGCCACTGTTTTTCAACCCTTCTGTACCCTCAGGAGCAGAGTTTCTCAGTGTTAGAAACTGTAATATGGTCTGTGGGCAGAGCAATTATCCCAAGGCAGAACTCATAGTTGGAGCAAAGAGTCTTTGCCAGGAATATGCAGAGCTTCTCCCTGGACCCTGTGCCCAGGGATGTGGTGCTATCCCCACCCTTCTCATCCAGGACAGCTCAGGCAAAGGTTCTAAATGTATGTGCAGTTTACACATAAGAGAATCTTACATACCTCTGCAGACAGCCAACACTGAAGGTCAAGCACAGAACAAGGGCAGTTTGCTCAGAGCTGGCCCTGTGGGCACAGAGGGAGGATTGACAGTGCAGAATGCTCTCCACAAGACCAATTGGACATGAAGGGGGCACAGATCCTGCCAACACACTGGGGCTTGTGAAGCAAGCAGCCAGGTCTGAGCTTGACCCAAGGCTGCTGGAAGTGGGAAAGGTTCCACAGCATCTGCTTGTGGCACCTCTGGCAGCACACTGGGGCTGGCAGAGGTATCACAGCCCTCCCTCCACTGTCAGTAAGAGAGGCATGGATGCTGGGAGGAATAGGAACAAACAAGCTCTTATTATTCCCACAAAACACTGTGAATCTAGGGTTTTGCATCCAGCTTTGGCTGTAGGGCCACAGTGCTGGTGGCACACAGGTGAAGAGGGTTTGTGCATCCAGGAGTTCAGGAAAGACAGTGGCTGAAGGCCAGTCACATCCTGGCAGTCACATCCTTGGCTAGACTTTCAGACAAGCTGCAAATGTTTCAGTCAGGCTGAAGTTACAAGGAATGAACTGAGGGGCAAAATCCTGGCATATTGTGAATGTCTTGATATATAATGTCTGCAAGCTCTTGCTACAATCCCTGCTAAGGAGATGATGAGGAGTGGAAACAGCATGGGCATTGCTATTTAGCTCATTATTTAGACATATAAATGCCCCATGGTGCCATTGACTGTGCTTATACAGCCTCATTTTTGAGGTAATTAGTTGTTGGACGAAATACAAATCAACTGTGATCTCTCTCAATTGGAGAGGAAGGGAATATCTTTGCATTGCCCACAGAGAAAGTAGGACTGAACAGCAACAAAGGAGTTGTGCTGTCAGCAGAGCAGACCTTCTGGAAAAAATAAAATTTCAGAAAGGAGAAAATGTTTATATTTTTCTTCCTTTTGGGAAGATTTGAAGTATACCAAGGTTTGCAAGAACCTTGAACTACTTCTGTGAATACTTTTATAAAAAAAATAACTGCAAAGATGTACAAAATGCTTCATGTGTCAATAGACAAATTTGTGGCTAAATAAATGTATTTTTCTGCACAAAGGAGAAAAAAAAATCTTAGTAACTCTTAATTTTTTGTTATGACTCTTTTGTTTCCCCAAGAAAAATTATGAAATTCCCTGAACACTGGCCAGCTCCACCTGGGCAGGGCTGTGGGAGGCTGAGACTGGAAGCTACAGAAATAAGTCACCTGCTAAGTCACACTGCTAGACAAGTGTCACTGTCAGGAGAGGGTGAGCAGGGGCATATGGATAAATATGGATAAATACCATTATATACTGAGAAGCAAAGCCAAGGACACCCTGGAAGGAGAACAGGAAAATGTTTATTTTGGATGTGAATTTTCAGAAGCAAGGAACACAGAGAATTGAGTCAAATGCCTGGTATCTGCATCATTATTGCATTTTAAGTACTTTTGTACATTGTCTCTGGAGTAGAACAAAACTGAGTTAAATGTAAGGATGAAAAAAACAGTATGTAAGGTCCTGTGCCATTTCCCACAGTGAATTATAGAATCACAGAATGGTTTGGGTTGGAAGGGAACTTAAAAATCACCTTGTCCAACCCTCCTGCTGTGGCAGGGACACCTTCCACTGGAACTTCAGGTTCTCAGAGCCCCATCCAACCTGGGATGGGGTATCTGCAACTTCTTTGGGCAACCTGCTGCCATCACCCTCACAGTAAAGTATTTTTTCCTAATACCCAATCTAAACCTTCCTCCTTTCAGTTTAAAGCCATTTCTACTTGTGCTATCACTACATGCCCTTTTGAGAAGTTTTCCAGCTCTCCTATAATTCCCTGTTAGTAATCCCATCTCAGCTTATCTCTATGATAACTCTATTGCAGCAAATTCACCAGCCCTGCTGTAAACCTATTTGCATTTGTCAAGTGGAAGAGGCTTGTGCCCTCTCATCCCACAGGTTAGGTAAGGGAGTTTGGTCAGTAAAGAAATAAGTGATTTATAAATGTTTGGTTTGTGTTATTTTTCTTCAACTCAGTATCTGGGCAAAGGAACTGTATATCTTTGAAGGTCAGTTCTGAGGATCAAACTGCTAATTAGATAATAATACAACTTCATCATTATTGCAGTAACCAAGGGGACTCGTACACTGATACATTTAGCAGAGAGGCTAAATTTCTGCTATATTTTTTCCTTCATGAAGCTACATTGCAGACATAAAAGGTAATATTCCCAGCCTGGGAGTTGACTAAGGGCTATGTGAGAGTGAAAGCTCTGTGGTTGCAACCTGGATCTTAAAAAATGTAATTAAATCAGGTTTTTTGAGCTCCACTGTACTGTACAAAAGCATGACAAGCAAAGGGAAAGTTTAGCAGTCAGAGAAGCTAGAGGAGTAATGAGATTTGAAAGCTAAATTTGAATAGAACAATGGATCAGAAGGGTGCCTTGAAATGAAAAGAATTAGTTTGCTTTCTTGGTTCACTTAAATTAAAGTAAAAGATGTGTTCTTTCCCCCAGAAAGATTATTTAAATCCAGTATAATGCCAAATGGCATTAGCAACATGCTGTTTCATTTCACTTCATTTCATTTCATTCTGATGCCCTAAACACCTCACCTCAGTCACTGAAAATGTGATGGAATGGCTCATCCTGGAATCCTGTTCAGCCTTGAGAAGAGATGACTGAGAGAGGATCCTATCCATATCCATAAGCAGCTGAAGGGAGGGTATCAAGAGGATGGAGCCAGGTTCTTCTTGGTGATTCCAAACAGTAGGACAAGAGGCAATGTAGAAACTGGAACACAGGAAGTTCCTCCAGAGCATGAAGAAGAGCTTCTTTACTGTGAGGGTGACTAAGCACTGAAACAGGTTGCCTGGAGGCACTGTGGAGTTTCTATCTCTGGAGATCTTCCAAAGCTGCCTGGCCACAGTTGTGAGTGATCTGATCTCAGAGACCCTGCTTGAGCAGGCAGGTTGGACCAGAGCACCTCCAGTGGTTCGTTCCAAGCCCAACCATTCCTTGGATCTGTGGCTTTGTGACTCTGTGACACTGTGACTCTGTGACTCTGATCCTACACAGGAAGGGTCATCATGTTTTCTGATGGCAACAAGCATTACCTACTAGTTGTGATGTTTGTCATCATCTGAAACAAAATACTGAAACACAAAGAATTTGCTGTGGTGCAGCATTGCCTGGACAAGTCCAAGGAGACTGATGAAAGATATAGTTCACCTGATTTTCCAGTCCTCCAGATTTTATCATGTGCCAGTACAAGCTGGAGGGATGAGATCAGTAAAGGCATTTAAGACACAAGAAGAGAAAAGCTGGAAACACAGACAATCAACTGAACTTGATTTTCAATCAATCACATTTTGGGACAGGATATAAGCTAGGAAAATTATTACAAGAGCATGACAGGTGGAGGACAGTGGAATGTACAGAGGATTTGGATGTCAGCTCTCATATAGTCAGAGAAGCTTAAAGTCTGCCCTGTCTACAAATGACAAGACCTAAGTGTGGGATCAATACAAGGCTGACATGCTAAGTCAATGTAAAAGAGTGTACCTAAACCAAGTGTCACAAATCACATCTAAGTACAGACACTGAAAAATAGAGAGGCAAGTCACACTGGTCAAACAATTACATTTCAACCTGATCTGTGTTTTCCTATAAAAACATTTGTGCATGTTCTTGCCTGCTGTCTCAAGTGACAAGTGTGGAGATGAGGGATTTGAAGGCACAGAAAATGAAGCAGAGCAATAAAAGCATGACACAGGCTGACACAGTAGGTCTGTGACCTCTTAGTGGCCAGAATGGTAATTGCAGCAGACTCATATGCCCTGTCTTCTGAAGACTGAATAGGGGCAGAAATTCACTGAAAAGAGTGAGACAAGAGCAGTTTTATCAGAAAAAATCCAGAGGTTATGGAGAAATGCATGGCCCTGGATGGTAAGGACCAGGCTGAGAGATCTCAGTACTGTAGATAACTAGATTGTGGGAAAAGCTTGGTGAGAAAATGCCATAATCTGCCAATTTATCCCTCTGGGAAGGGTTTTTAAAGCAAGGATATGACAACTATGGCCTTGGTATTGGGGCAGCTGAATGCTTGAGACAACACCAAGCATTGGCCCATTTGCCCAGCACAGTGTGTGAACACAATTTCTAAGATAAGCCTGAAATTATTGTCAGCCCCATGATGGCTTCCTGCTCCATCCAAGCAAGGATGCAGCTCTTTATTAGAAACTCCTGTCTAGTGGCTAAAAACATGCTGAAGGAAGGGTTTAGCTTAATGGCATGTTGGTCCAACAATCCAAACACAAAAAAATATAATAATTAGAAAAGGAAAGCTGGTCAGGAAAGTACCTGTGGCCCGGACTGCACCAAAGACATTTTCTCCACTTCTGTTATGGTCTTCTGCTTCCAATTCTGCACAGTTTTGGCCTCATAAATACTCTAGTTAATTGTTACCTAATCTCTCCTGAGTGCATGGCCTGATCTTCTCCTGAAGTTGTGACAGCTCAGGGAGAGCCATGCCATGGAGAGCTGCTCTGAGGATATTCATAGGGCAAATAAATTCCTATCTGAGAGACAGCGTAACAAGAATAAGACATCTATTGTCTCACTCACCCAGGGAGGCCATGCCAGCTGCTCTGCATAAAACCTTCAGCATCTGAGGGGGAGAAACACTGTCTCTTCTGAACAAACACCCACACTTTGCATCCTCTCCATTTTGCATAACATCTGCTGAAATCAGTGTTTGCTGCTTCAGACAGGAAAATGTGCATCCATAAAGAAGGGAGCTGGAACAGAAATTATTTGTGAACTGGCAAGAGTGGTTTGCATCCACTTTCCTTTAGCAAAGGTGGGTAAATACCCCTCCAGCTCTGCTCCAGAGCTTAGTGGTACTGTCAAGCTTGCTCAGTCTGGTGGTGCTGTTTTCTTTGGGTGTGCTTCATTGTCAGCTGTAACTGACAGAAGCCTGTGAAATAATGCACCATTTATTTCAGGATCAATTTTGAAAGGAATTGTTGGCTCAGTGTTATCGGCTCAAAGGAAATATCTTGTCCAGAGAATGCCCTTCCTCAAAGCAGGCATCTTGGCACATGACCACCGTGAGACTGATGCTGCATTTTGTGGAAACTGAACACTCAAAAGAAGCCATGACTGGGGATCTGAATGATTTCTTTATTCATTTCAGAGCAGAATCTGGCCATGCTCAGGCTTCTAAGGAGCTCCAGTTCTGCACGTGCATTTTAGGAGTATCAATTTCAGCTGCATGCTGTGAGGACAGCAGTGTGCCTCAGTGCCAAAGATCAGCAAATGGAAATGCAGTCCTGTGGAGGCAGTATCCAAAGGCATGTACCTGGTGGAACAGTGCTTTCAGAGGAGCAGATAGCCCACAATGTCAAACCTCACCACTGCAGAAACAGGAAGCCTCTGAGAGACTCCCCAGAGTGGCAAGGTAACAACGAACTATTTAGGAGCATAAAGACCTTTACAGCAGAGTTAAAGGATTTATTAATATCAGTCTGCACCACAGAGGATGCTGGGAAATACTGGCCCCAGATGTATTTTTTCAGGCTCAAATCGTAGACAGTGAGATGTTAAAACATGAGGTGTTGAACAAGCTAAAGAGCCACAAGCTGCTAGGAATGAAAGGTATATACCCCAGGAGAACTGGAGGAATTTAAGGAAAGAGGAGCTGAGCTGCTAACAAAAATATGCTGCCTCTTATTTATGTCATATCTGTGTTTTAGAAAGAGCTGATCCTAGGACGGGGGACCAGCGAGCCCTGCTCCAATGCCAGCTGCATTGGCTGAAACTAATCAAAACCAGAAGTTTAGTTGGATGAACATGACAGAATGGGGACGACTCAGTCTGGATTCACTGAAGGGAAATTGTCTCTAATCTACTAGTTTTTTTAATACATTGCCAGAAGAGTGGATGTGACTTTCTTAGACTTCCAAGAGACATAGGACAAAGTCCTCCACAGGAGGCAATCTGGGAAACAAATACCCTGGTATATGAGACTAAATACTGTCACGGACTAGAAATTGCCTAAGAGAAAAGAAAAGATCAGTTAAAACAGGCCAAAGAATGTACATGAACCTTCCCCTACAATACTCTTAATAGGACTTAGTATTTTTAATAAGGAATTAAAGAATGGACAGATCTGTGAGATGTGTTGGATGTGCTGAAGGCTGTGAGGAGAGTCTCACCTTTGGGATGTGCTCTGTCTCCTGCTTGGTGGGGTTTGGAAATGCTCCACACAGAGCAGTGCCACTAAGCAGCTACTTGCAGGTTTATGTGACACCTGTTGCAGACACAAAATACCAGCACAGCAGCTTTGGAATTTTTGTTTTCAGTTGCTTTGTAACTGAAGCTGGTTTAATCTAGCTTTTGTACTTCTAAGGAATAAATGCATCTTGAAGCCCTTTGTCAAAAACACTGCTCTATTAAAATCTCCATGCAGAATTCACCTTTCTTGCAATCCATTGACATATATGCAATTATTCCATGAAGGATTGCAGCCCAGTGGGATAGCAGGATCAGGCTGTGATTCAGCTCTTGCCCCTTCTGAGCTGCTGTGCAGCACAGTTAACATCACAGTTCCTCAAACTCACTCTGTGGTGCTGGACACTGCATGCTTCCCCATCAGCAGCAAAGCAGTCCTTCATATGAACTTTTTTGTATTTCTTCCATCTGAAATATCTTGAGAACCAAGCATTAACAGAGCTGTTGTTCAGGAAGAAGAACCACAATTTAAAAGGACTGGAAAACCTCCCAAATGTGGTATCTCCTTATTCAAGATTGCTTATTTTCCTATCAAGTCATCTTTGAGTTGCATATCAGGTTCAATTTTTTGATAAGGATTCTGCTGATGTGATATCTCCTGTTCCCAGACACTTTTCTCTACACTATGTTATATTAAAGGTCTTTTTCCAGAAAATATCTTGCTTATAGTACAGAAACAGTCACAATAAGGGTTTTTCAAGTACTGTTATCAGCTAACTTTGCCAGTTCTTACAGTCTTCTACTGTTCAGTCTTACTTTATTATTCCTTTAGTAATGTCTCCTCATCCAGAGACACTGGCAAATTAAAAAATGGCAGAGAAGTGCTAGTAATGAAACAGATGACTGCTTTTACCATGGTTATAAATACATTATTTTAGCAGCTAAACTGCTCTGGAAAGTTTTCCTGCGAAGGAAATCTAAGCTTCCTGAGCCATTAAGCAAGCAGAAGAGAAAGTGTATCTTTGTGAAAAAGTAGCCAGATTCTGCCAAGTTTTTTATTTGTGAGCTTTGACAGTAAATTTGTATTCTCATGGAAAAAAACCAAAAAACAACTCAGTAACAACCGAAGTTCTTTAGGCCAAATGATTAATTTCATGTCTAAAATACAATTTTACTGACAAATAGTATATAAAGAGAGAAACATAGAATCATAAAATATTTTTGGTTGGAATTGACCTTTAAGGATCATCTAATCCAACCCCCCTGCAATAAGCAGGGACATCTTCCACTAGATCAGCTTGCTGGGAGCTCTGTCTGATTTTTCAATAAAAAATTCCTCTGATGAATGTTTTTAAATGGACCCATGGATGCATTCTCAGCACCTCATCAGCACCAGCACTGTGACTAGCCAGAAAAGGACCTTAATATTTTCAAGATACTTTTGTTTTCCCTGGAGATCTTTAGAGAACTCTGATACACACCACTCGCCAGCTGACTTCTCACAAATATTTAAATTAAGTAGATTAAGGAAGAGATTTGGTTTTATTTTGCCTAATGCTCAAACACACACACATACACACACACATATCTACAATTCTTAGGCTCATATAGTTAAATGAGTAAAGCCAGATCAATTTCTGTTGTAGTCCTTCCCCATTAATTCCCCATCCTTTGTCAGTTTACAAGGTACCTTCTTTTTTTTTAAGACTGAGTCATTGATAAAGTACCAAACTTGTTGAACTCAAGAGAAATATTGTTATCAGCAATCTTAGGCTTAGGGCACTACCCCCATATAACTGTGCCTCCTGCAAAAACCTAGACAATTTTGGGCAATGGAAATTATACTCATTACAGACACAGAACCCCACACAACTGGGTTTTCAGTTCTCTTTTGCAATAGCAGGACTGTACAGGAGCCTTGTGTTCTGTCCCATAACAGAGGTGGAGATGAGTGGTAGGACTAGAGTTTTAGTAAAATTGTATTTATCTCATTACAAAGGGTCACTTATGGTGCAGGAGTGCAAAGGTTTGCACTTCAACCATCACTCTTGAGTTAGCCAAAAGTGCATGTTCTCTCATGCTGTCAAACACAAATCATCATGAGAGGGCACTAAAGAGCTGTCAATAGCGACACATTTTCAGACAAGGGTTGTGGGGAGAGGTAATTGTCAAGTATGAAATCATCAAATATTTCCACTGAGATCTGAGATTGTGTGATTTCAAAATGTCCTCAAAATACAGGGAAGCTGAAGTTCCCTGAGCCTTTCAAGATGCTCTTCTAAAATCTGAGCCTATGAAGTATCTGGTCTGTCAAGATGAGAGGGGATTTGTGAAACATGGACAAGCTCTTTTAATGATGAATTTCAAATACTTCCTGTTTAAAAAAAAAATATTCTTCTTGGGAGACTGGAGATATCATGAGGCCTTAGAACACCTGGCAGCACAAATGGAAAATGAATGAATGAAATGCAAATTGGACACCTTGACTAGTAAAGATGGACTATTTTACTCCAAACACTGAGTTGTGAATTGAGTGCCAAAACTGGTGCAGTTGGATCCAGCAGAGTCAACCCTGACAAATTGTAAAGAAAATCCCCTATCTCACAGACAAAGCAGAGGATTTTCAGAATTAAAATGGGCTGTTTCACAAGTGACTTGTGAGCATTCTTGTGGGACTGCACTGCTAACAGATGTCCTCAAAATTCTCACAGGCCCCCTTGAAATGGAATGTACATATGGCACAAACTGCAACCAGACACTCAGCACAGTGCAGCACGGGCTGATCACTAATTTTGCAATCCTGGTTTAAATCTGAGCAACTGAACTCAATGAAACAAGGTCACTTGACATCTCTCAAATCCCAGGAAAGCCAACAAGAATGTATTTGGGATTTAGATGAAGCATAACAAAATCAATATCTATTCACTTCCAATTAATTTTTCTTCTTAGATATTTCTTTACAGGGAACATTTGAGGGAATAATGTATGAAGATGGTTCCAAGAGAGGGGCATACAAAGACATGTTTGATTAAAATCCAGACTCCAAGTTTGTGTCTCATAGGGCCAGAACTTTGTGACCCTAGTCTTCTAGTCCAACACCTTCCCAAAGGTGAGATGTGAGCCTTCTCAGAGTTCTGTTCCAACAAGACTATCTTGAAAAAAAAAAACAAACCACCAATTCTCTTGGTCCAAAGATATGAAGAAATGAAATATGGAACATATTTTTTGTAAACTGTTCCAGTTTCCATCACTGGTAGAAATCTCTATTCTGAAGTAGTCTGGCCTCTGCTCCTCATAGTTGGACTCCTGCATCTTTGTCCATGGAAATGAAGTCCTTTGGTGTCAGACTGCTGCTAGACAGTGATCAAAAAACTCAGGCACCTTCCATTTTTTTCATAAGTCACAGAGATGTTTTTTTCTTGTGATTGTTTTTCCAAGCCACATCCTGAGTCAACTATTCCTGCCCAAATTTATTGACACTTTCTTGGATTCTGAACTCCAGAGAGGAGGACACCAAAGCAAGAGACACCCAGCATGGACATTCAGCCCAATTGCCTTTCTAATCACTGCATCAGCCTGTCAGCCATGGCTGGCTGAACAGCTACTGCTGCTTTGAAATGCTTTCCCAAGTCAGTTTTCCACAGAACTGTGCCTTGGGCTGTGAAAATTTCTTAGAATCTCTCACTCTAAATACAGTATTTGCATTCAGTCATGGTAAAAGTCATCTAATCCACCCAGTTTCATGTTTGTTCAATACCTCCACTCAGTGGAGATGCTTCTGTGCCAGTGCCTCACCACCCAAAGAGCAATAGAAACACATTATAGCATGGGGACAAACCCTGTGCAGCCTTAGTAGAAGTTTACTTCATTAATTATGATTCTTGTAATTCTGAGATTGTCTAGTTTAGCTAGTTTGCTTTCCTTTTTACTGTATGCTGAGTGGATTTTTAAAATCTTTTCCTCAAAACTTTTAAAATGATCATTTGTTTCTATTGTCAATTGAAATTGTGTTTATTCAAAAATGAATTAATTACTTGACTTTGCTTCTGAGAAAGGTTTTCAGAAGTTCTGATTCTTGACTGCAGGGTTATGAATATTTTTTGACCATTTTAAGACAAATCTTTAAAAAGCTTGAGCTAATAATCATATTTTCACATGTTTCTTTCTACGTTATTTGGATTATCACTGTTTATGTTTGTAAAACAGTTCTCTAAGGGATTGAATATATATATCAGTTCACTACAATAATCATCTTGGCTTCATTTTGCCTGTATACAAGAAATCCAATTAAGTAAAACCATTTGTATCAAAGCCATCACTAAAATTAATTCTGTGGTCAGTTCTCCTTAGACTGTCAAAATGAGGTTTAATACTGAATTTCCTGGATTAGATGTAACAGTTTGAATAAGGATATTAACTTGTCTAGTTTTTAGAAATTCTAAGGCTGTTTAGTTTTGGCAGAAAAATGCCTTCAGCATGTATTAGAATAAGGATCCCCTCTCTTTTCCTCCAGCCACATTTGATACTTGTGAATTCTGTGTATCTACAAGCATGTAACTGAAGTGTGAATGGTTGGTGTGTAGAAGACACCAACTGTTACCCTCTTTGCAGGTTAGGACACAAATCACTGACTGTCAAGGACTTGTTTCTGAGCTGTCAGAAAGATCCCAGCAGTTCTGATCATGTCACTGCATTCTCCTACTTTCAGCCACTTAATCTTTTCAATATAATTCTTCCCTTTGTATCTCAGATAATTTGACCGATTCAATTCTCTGTATTTTGATTTTCTATTAAATGATTGCTGACTGTTTCCTTGCTTCACCCTCTACTTTTGGGTATGAGTTTAACAGTGCAGTCAGGGCAGTTCTGGGAAAACTGCTTGTCTTCTTCCTTCAGCTTGTTCTTTGGGTGAGGGATTTGCTGCTAAAGTCATGGCCCTTGGATTTCTAACACTGGCTTGGCCACTGACTCAGTGCCAAATCTTTTCCATTTCCCACTGTCTACAGATGAGAGGCTTTATGACATCTCCAGGTGTTCTTGTCCATTAAGACCCTTTCATGTTCCCTGAAGTATTGAGAAAATTTTCTCCCTGTTCCATTCTGAGGATCTGGCAATTTGGGGGAGTTTTGTAATCCCACTGCTGCCTCCTTTCTGCAGGCTAGAGAGTCCAAGACATGGGTGAGAAATGAGTGTGATCTACCACAAGAGGCCTGTCCCTATAACCATTTCATAAACAAAGTTCAGTTCTACATTTTCTTGTCATCAGGAGTTCCCTCACATCCATGACATTCCCCCAGGAGCACGCCAATTCATTGGTATTAGCTTAGCACCAAACCACCAAGGGCTTTGTTCCTTGTCTCTTCCTTTTCATTCACAGAGCTAAAATTGTAGTGCTGTAACTGTGAAAAGTCCCATGAGGCAGATTTTGCATGATTTCCAGGCATCAAATGAAAGAGTTCAAATGCCTTCACCAGAGTAGCCACACCAGGTATAGGTCTGAAGATAGAATTCTAATTCCTCTGAGTTTTCCAACCTGCTTTCACACAGCCATGAGCCATGGTTACTGCACCCATCTAAGTGTTTGTCTGCTGCTGTGTCTTTAGTATCTATTATGACCTCACTTTTCCTTATTCAGTCCTCCTGTTATTTCATAGGGATATAACTCAGAGCAGTCATTGCCAAGGACATTCTGATTTTTATCTATCTCATTATGAAGTTATATTTGTCCTATTTTTTTCTTTTTCTGCACACTTAATATAGAAACTAGTAGAAGAACCTTACAATTAGCAAGGTGAGATGACTAGATTGGTTAAGACTATAATAACCTATTATTTTTGTGACAGTTGAATGAAACCTTATTGTAGATGAGGAATACAGTATTTGTTCAAGCCAGGTAGAAGAAGTGGTCAAGCTCTTTTTAAAAAGAACAAATTAATATGAAATTAATATGGCCTTTGGGAAGTCAGCCCCTACAGCTAAAGTCATCTGTCATCAAATAAAGTTGTGTTGTATGGTTACAAGCCTTTGACTCCAGACTGAATCTAAATGCAGGGACTTTGGCATTTTTCAGGTATTTGAGTGAATAAGGAAGAGAATTAGAGGTGTAAGTCACAGAAGATGACAGGAAAGAAAGAAAAAATAGTTATTTTAAAAAGAACAGTCAGAGAGGCTTTAGAAGGAAATCTAAGAGATGTTAGTGGCAGACTTAAAATCATAGCTTGGAACCCTGGCAGCTGTTGTATATCCAGGGTATTTTGTGTGTTGATGTGCATTAGTAAGATTATCCCAAAGAAGGTCAATGTTACCCCATGGAGAACAGCACTTAGGGTCCCATTTATAAGGTATCTGCATGCATCAACAGAGTCATATTCAAGGAAGACCATACTTTAAAGGATTACATGTAATTTTGTCTGGATAATTTTTTTCCCCTCTAATCCTACACAGTTTCAGTTGTGGTTAGACAGTTGCTGTTTTTCAACCCAAATTACTCCAGCATCATGGTGAATAATTCCCATGAGTGTTGGAAGTGTGTTGGAAGCTTTCCAGACAATGCTGCCCCAGCTCCTTCCAGGCATTCTCTGCTCCCAAGTGTCAGAGTAAGGTGCAGCAGTGTCTGAATGTGTGCATACTGCTCTCACAGAAAAGCTGCCCAAAGTGTGCCTATGTCTGGGTCTGTAGGTGACTCATGTTCCAACTTGTGTTTCCACTACACATTTCAAACTGCTCCATGAACTCTGTGCAGGTCATGAACCCTGGGTGATTCTCACCTGCTCCAGATACTATTATTAGCAACACGACTAATTTGTAACATATGTCATTTCCTTAGTGAGCCTTTCCAAGGGGTTTATAAATGTCCATAGAAGATGGCACACTATCAACCTACATGGCTTCACATATTTTGTCTATGCATATATGATTATCACCATGCCTGTGGCATGATGTTGATTCTAAAATTAGCCAGGAATTGAGGGGTATAAGGCATGGTAAGATGCAATCAGAGGGAGCAGAACTGGGGTAGTGGGAGAAGAGGCCAGGAAAGAGAGCAGGGAACATATTTCACATATCAGCATTCGCTTGATCCAATTTAGGAATGAGCATCACCCTGCTGTGGTCATACTCATACAGTATTTATAGAATGCCATCTCCTGCCTCACAGACATCTAATGGCAGCTAAGCCTTTAGATTTACTCCAAGAGTAAATTTGAACCAGCTGGCCTTTGGGACCAATGGGATGTTTTAGAGAAAATCAAAACAATTTGTTTACTTGTGTGATTACTCCCAAAACCAAGTGTTTAATCTTTTAGAGTCATTAATGGAAAGCTCATCAAAATCAATATTATTCCCTGGCCCAGGTCCAAAAAGGTACTTAAGTGAATCCCAAACTTCATGTATGGCAATAATCCCACTGATGAGTGTTCCTGATGAATTGGGACTTCTGTTTTAAAATACTTCCCACTTTTTCATTCTATGGTGCTTGTCATATTATTATTTAAGTCTCAATTTAAACTAGCATATACATTAAAAATACTGCTCTCTATTGCATCTGCTCTGTACAATCTTTAGAAAAAAGGGAATTGTGATTGCATGCAGGTTTTTGTGAAAAGCAGCTAGGTGTACATGTTAAAAATTAATCTTCATCAGCATTTGGAAATATAAGCCCATCAGATCTGCTAGGCAGACTCACAGCCCAAACAGTACATTTTATTTTCAAGCATTGCATCACATTGTTTCTGGACTGCCATTTTCCAAGAATTTTCAGGATGTGAGAAGCTTCAGACAGCTATAGGTTCAGCATACTTCAAACCACAAACAAATTTCAAGTACATTGAGGCCATTTATCATATGCTAGAAATTCTGTCTTCACATCTGGTCTGTTATTCCAGGAGCAGCCCAAGGTCTCTGCTAGGGTCAGAGAGACATCCAGTGTGGGACTAGGCATCTTTTACATTTTCTTTCAGCCAAGCTGAGCTTCTGGGATCTAATTTGGGGTACACCTGAGGTGGAATTAACTGGGCAATCTTCACCAGCATTGCTCTGCTTCCTTAGGAGGTGAATACTCAGCCCTGTGGCACTGGACAGGGTGACCCAAGGCTCTGGCAGGACAGTGGCCTTTGCCTGCCAGCTGCTCAATTCTGTGTCCTGCAGAAAGAACTGAACACCACCTTATGAAGGTGCTGAGCATGTAGCTCTTGTATTTTACCTTTTCATAGGTACACGTCTTGCCCAACATTCTTGTCCTATTTTTCACCTCCCATGCTGCTGAGCCCCTGTTGGTCTCCACAGCCCTCCTGTGAGGCATGAGGACTGGCTGAAACACAGTGCCCATCCTGGACTTCCCTTGCATTGGATCTTCTCCTGGCTCTGAGCACACCCCAGGAGCTGCTGCATGAATCAACACCAGTGCAGACCTGGAACAGTCCTCATTTTTCCAGAGTGTTCTGTTTTCCAGCAATGGCACTTCCCTGTGAAAGCTCTGGGATTTGCAGCATAGCTCCACACAGGCAACAAAGAGCACATTTAGACAAATGCTGTTGGAGAGACTGTGGTTTTGGTCTGCAAAGGAAAGCAGGAACTAAGGTCCATGCACTTCACAGAAGTTATCTCTGTCTTCTATTAATATCTGTTCTGTAGCTGTTGGATGAAAATATATTGCACTCTGAATATTAAGAGCACCCTCAACCAAACCCACAAATTTACAGGATAGTCATTGTGGATACAGATATGAGATTTTATGGAGAGGGATTCCACAGACAGAAAACTAACAAAGCTACAAAACATAAAATACTAGAAAAGCTTGTGAGCCAGTGCAGAACACCAAAATCCAATGCAAAGCAGGATGCCATGTAATGCCTTTGACTGAAAGAGGTAATCAATACAATGGATTTTTTAAAATCTACTTGAATGCCACTGTCTGTGCAATATCTGTGTCTGCTCTTTAGGAAACTGGCTGAGGGAGTATAAGTATAAGCACAGGCTAAAGGTTTCATACTCTCACATAAAATATCTGGTATCTGATATGGGAGACACAGCAACCAAAATGTTCGTGGTTACAGATTTCAAATTATGATGGCACCAAATCCAAATATTCCAAAATCATTAATCAGATTTCTCTAAAGCTTTTCTCAGTGTGACACCGTGTTACACAGTTTCTCTGGAGGAAATCACCGATAATTGCCATTTTACAAGATTTACAAGAGTCTTTCATTTTCACTTCAAAATAATGAGATACAGAAAGAAGCACTCTTCCAATTTATCTTACAGTTCACCAGCCATTGGGATATTTTAGATCTGTGTTTTAAATTTTATTTGTCACCCAGAGGACTAGAAACTTATTCTTTTGAATAAAATGTGACTTTCTTATGTAATCAGTTACCCTGAGAGCAAGATCTTTAAGATAAATGCTGAATTCTGTGATGCTTCTGATAAGCTCCTAAGAATTGGAGTCACTAAATCAAAGAAAAAAAATGTAATCACAGGGTCATACTATAGGGCCTGTGAGAACAAATTGAATGATGTTAGAAAATCAAAGAAACAACTTCATCTTACGAAATGACAATTATGGATGCTTTCATCCCTATAAATTGTTCAACTGTCACAATGTTGCAGCAAGCTTTAGAGACTTTAAACAAATACCTCAAAATGTCCTTCTCTAAAAATATTCTAATGGAGCAATCCCCCCTTGGAAAGAGCGTGTTCAAGTGAGCAGTGACAGACTTTTCAAGCCATTTGGGTGATTAAATTATGGATAATCCTGATCCATCCATTGGTACTGAGGATATCCTAAAGTACAAGCATAGGAGTCTCCCTGCTATGTCATGGTCTCCACCTTTCCTGAGAATTGCACCAGAATTGCTGGTGGCTCATGTTGCAAGCCTGATGACTAGGTCATTCTCTGTTATTCTGCCCAAGAATGAAAAATTGAGGTGGCACCATAATAGGTGAGGTTTTCAGCAATCATTCCTGAAAGCTGAGGGACTGGCATGAAGGATGGCTGGATGTTTTGGTGTTTTGGTGCCACACACAGAAGAGTACTGACTATTTCAATTTGGACAGTCTAGTCCTCCTCCCAATGTATTTTCCAGACTTGAAGTTTAGCATGTCTGGAGAGGCTAAATTCAGGCAGGCATTATTGAGTGGGAAATATATTCTGGTCAGGTACCACTTTCTTTCCCAGTTAGTTCCACACATACTTAGCTGGTTTCATCATTCTAGTGTGCTGACAGCTCCTCACAGGAGCAAAATTATTTGTCTGATCTAGTGCCTGGGCTGATTAATTGGTTCACTATGCAAAACGGCCCTACTGAGATCTGGCTTTATTGAGAAAGAACAGGAGGCTCATTTTGTCCGTGTTTCTGCAGCAACAGATTTCTACAAACACTATTTGTGGTGTTGGTAGAGAGATTCAGAATGGTTTCTGCATAATTCTAGTTGGAACTATTTCCCTGGATGTTTCCTGCACCAGAGTGAGTCTGTGCAGCACCCTGCCAGGGTCATCAACTCTTTGTTTGTGTACTTCACTGCCTCTCACAGTATCCTCCTGCCTGGAATGGCAGCAATTGATCACAGCCTAAAGTGGGCCCTGCCTCAGTGAGGCTGTAGATGCAGCCTGGGAGCACAAATCCAATTCGTCTAATACTGAATTTCACTTTGCAATCAGTTGAGTTTGGTGCTTCAGATAACCTGTGAGGAGAGGCTGGTTTTCCCTAAACCAGTGTTTTACCTTCTCATATTTATTCAATATGAAATTAAGCACGTGCAGAACATAATTCAGTCCACATATATTATATATACACATCTTCCTAGATGTGTGATGAAAATCAGTAGCTTTGAAAGTGCTCCCCTTTGGATGTACCAAGGTGGATGGAGCTGCAGATTCCCAGAAATGTGCTATTGAGAGTTTCTGGTGCCTATCATTTTCCAAGGAGGTCCTGGAGAGTCTGGAGAAGGGCAAAACCCTGCTGGTCTTCACAGGGTGAGCCCATCACACAGAGCTGGTGGAAGAGGGGTTTTCTCTGTGAGATTAATTGAATGCACTCAAGATTGAAGATAATTCAGTCTGAAAGGGACCCCAGGAGGTCTCTAGTCCAACCTTCTGCTCAAAGCATGACCAGCTATTAGGTCAGCCTGATTCTTTGCTGTCCTCATGATGAAAGAATTTCCCCTTTTTCCTGGTCTGAACCTCTCTCATATCAACTTGTACCTGCTGCATCTCATCCTCCTTACATGCATGTCAAAAAGCATGGATATAGCTGTTTAGCTGAAAGCTGGCTTAGAAATGTACAGAGAGCATAAGGAGAACAAGTAAATATAATGTATAAGGAAGACATTCAGATGTTCTGTATTTCTCTGTTTGCACATTACTATTGTTTTGTTGGCTAAGGGATTATAAGGTGCTCTCTGTCAGAGACTCAAAATAGGCTGAGTGCAAACAACTCAACAAAACCAGCATTTTCAAAAATCTGAACCTATTTGCCAAATACAGAAATATGCAAAAGTAATAACTGACATTTTAGAATTAATTTACTGTAGTTTGGAAGCAAAATATTACTTCCAGAATTTGAAATATGTAAGTGCTTTTCCTAAGCCTACATTTGTTTTTTGTACTGGAATAATGTGCACAATTATTCCTGGGAGGATCTCAGACCTAGCTCATTACTTTGCCTTGTCTGATGGTCTCTGAGCTGCTAACAGAACCTCTCTGTCTGTCTCTGTCTCCCTTTCACCAACCTGGTCCTGGTGAGTGGTTGCTCACTGCCCCTTACAGCAGCCCTGCCCTTGCTGCTGCCTAAAACAATCTGAAATTACAAAGTATGATTTTCATATGCAAACATCTTTTTTTTTTTTTTTTTTTAATCACCTGTTTGTATCTAGTGAACCCAACCTGACTGACCCCATGCTGGGCAAACAACATGGCTTGAAGATTTTGTTCCTTGCTGTTGAGCAAGAAATCTTAGATTGAGCTCAAAGAGACAGACTGGATGTTTGAAAACCACTTTGTTTTCTAAAAACTTTAGATCTGAGATGACATCTCCATCACTAAAGGGTTTTAGGAGTAGGTTTGACAGCCATCTGTCAGGAATGCAATAAGTTGCTTCTGTCCTGGTTTTGGATGAGGGAATGGACCCTTCTGGTACAATTTCTTTTGGTTAATCAGCTACCAGATGCAGTGTCTACCTCTTATTTGACTTTAAACAGAGACAAGGAGTGAGACCAAACTTGGGAGCACAGTTCAGTGCCTGGAGCTAGATGGGGTGAGCTCATATTTTACCTGCTCATCCTGAGCTCATTAGCTAGCTAGTTACTAAATCTGCCACTTGAATAATTTCTGATAGGAACAAGTGAGATGGTGTCTGGTGATGGCCAGCTCCTCTGACAATATCTGCTTGATATTATATCTTCAGAACACCATATTGATGCTACCTGAATAAGTGTCATTGCTATTTATCAAATTTCTGCAGCCTGCATAACACAAATTGCTGGAAGACTTTAATACGTGAGGAAACCCATCTGATCCTAAGGGCAAGCAATTTGTCTGAGATTTCTAACAGCAGGGAAGCTCTCAACTTTTGCCTCTTTGCACTCACCTAATTACCTGACTTTGTGAACCTAATTAACTTGCAATGCTGTCATCAAGGGAATCCATGATATTTCCAAACAATTTTGTGGCAGCCACAGATGAGCCCTCTGTAGAAAAGACATAATCTGCTTTTTAATTGCTATGTCCATTTTTCTCTATTCCCTTTCTGTATTCTCTTTCAAAAGAATCTGAAGTGAGGAGAAACAAAATTGAATGAAGGGCATAAGAAATGCCATGTACTCCTGAGACAGCATTGTGTAACACTGAATCCTAAAGAGATCATATGTACATGAAATGTGGGTTAAATTCCCTTCACCTTTCATTGCAACAAACAGCTTTTGATTATTTAGCTTCCCTTTACATCTGGATTGGATTTGACTTGGGCATATGAATTTCCACATCCTTTTTCCATCTTTCCAAGGGTGATTCTTGAGATGATGTTTTCTTGTCTGGCCAAAACATTTCAAGAACAAACTCCACTTGACATCTTCCAGGACACTTATGGACTCTTGTACTTGAGTATAACATTGGGAGCCAGGAGTTTTGGGAACTATTTCTGTCTCTGTCTCTAAACACTAGATGAGAGACTCAACAAAAGGCTCTGACCTTTTAAAAGAGAAAGTTTTCACTTATTCACTATACACTTGTGGATGTATTATTCCACATCAAATGAACACGTTTAAGTAAAAGTAAAGTAACTTAAATTCAAGGTAAATACTGACTGTAGTAGTTCCTCTGTACTGCAGTGATATTCTATGTGGAATGGAGACAATAAGGTTTATCAAGTATGATATCAGGGCAACCATGAAATTTTAGCTGCTAATTTATGTCATATATTTTTTAAACCCTGTTCAGGAAGCTGAATTGAATTTATTGCCATTTTTACTCAATAAAATAAAAAGCAACAACCCGTACAAAACTTTTCACCAATAAGAGATATTTTCAGAGGAAAACTACAAGTACCTCTTCTGAGTCCAGACAATGCTTATTCAATTAAACAGGGAGCAGGATGGAGAGCTCTTGTAATTCATGCACAGCTGTGTTGGCTGTTCATATTCACTTCTAGGCCTCAGTCTTGCCTTGCTCCCACTCATTGGTGTGCATCAGGTGATGTGGGTGCCAGTGTAGTTAATCCAAGTGCAATGCCATATCACACTCTCAGAACTTCCCTTTTCACTTTTTTAGCATTTTAATTCTGGTGCACTAATTTTCTTGCCCATGACAATGGCTCAATAAGTGTTTGTTCTTTCTTCTCAGCATTAGCCTGTATTTTTCTGTCCCTGTCACCTCTTTGCATCTCACACTGATTTGCCTTTTTACTCCCATCATACCCCTTAAGACATGCTGAGTGGTAATAATTCCTGGCAGAACTGGACTCTTAAGTTAATTTTTCCATGGGTTTTTATTAAATCTCCCAGTCTTGGCTATCCTGAACATTTTGAGCAAACAGTGCATTTTAGCTCCTGGCTGGGCAGTGGTGAGTAAACACAGCACTAGTCTGCAGTACTGTCCTTGCAGCTACCCATGCTTAATCTCTTTCCACACTAAGAATTGGCCATTTGTTCCTACTGTTTTCTCCTTATCTCTTCTCCAGTTTTTAATCCATGACAAGACTTTACCTTTCACCCCGGCCAAGTTTCTCAATAGGCTCTTGTGCTGGACTTTATCAAAAGCCTTTTGAGAGCCCTCTGAGCCCTCCCTGCTCTGCAGCTTTGTTAACCCTTTGAAGGGATTCAAGTTGTAAAACGAGAACATGAGAGAAAGAAGATAATGGCTCACCAGCTCATTTGCTGGTTGGGACACCTATCATCATTTTTGTGTTTTCTTGGCCACATGGATTCCAGTTGCAGGAGGGATGTGGTTTATATGAACCTGCTTTTCTTGGAGGCACTGGATGTTTGCTCCTTCACCACATTTTGGGAGGGAGCAGAAAATAAAATAAAAAAAAAACTCCTTTGGGTCTCTAGGTGCTCATGTCAAACTCTGAACTGAATGTTCCAGATCCCCAGCCTTGGAAACAGACTTATATGTGTCCTGTCATGCCAGCTGTGTATTCAGCCTAAAGGCATGATTTGGCCCAGCACCATTTAAGATGGTCATGAGTGAGTGGTTATGTGCATCATGATATAGCTCTGTAGGTAGGCACCAAATGGGTACTGTGGGACATCTGTGCAGTGCTGGACAGACAGATGGAAGGGGGCATTTCTCCTGAGCCAGAGAACACAACTTTCAGGTCAAGGCTGGGCAAGAGGCCTCCAGAGGTTCCTCACAACTCCATTTTCTTGCTCCAGTACAGTCCCAGTAGCTGTATTGGCACTCCCTGGCTCCTTGCCCTCCCTCCAAACCCTCTGCAGAGTGGGGCAGCAGCTCCCAGGCCTGCAGGGCACTTCCCATTGTGCAGCTCAGCGGGTGGCTGGTGGGGCTGGCAGAAACCAGCCCTTTTCTCTGTTCAGAAGCTTCTGTTTGCAGTGACTTGCCATTCTGCATAGTCTTACCAAGCCCCTCCTGTACCCTATTTCACCACTGCAGTGTGTGTCCTTTACTGTCACCATGTAGACATTCCACTGCTAATGTCCCATTTACTGTTGTTGTCATTTCTCTGCTTCCACTGAAGCAGCTCCCTGGTGAAATGCCCCCAGCCCCACATGAACTAAGCCTGGTCACATTAGTGTCCAGCCCTCAGCCAGCCCTGCTTCCCTTCCTGCACATTTGTACTGCCTCTGTCTGGGCCTTTTGAAGCTCCACCTGGAAGCTGTTTATTTAAAAAAGCTGAAAACCTTCAAATCTACAGCAGCTCCACTTCAAAGCAAGCTGGGTGCATTCAGGATCTCTCAGAGTATAACTGGCTGATGTCTCTGGCTGTTGCTCTCCTTTTTACCTGCCATTTTGTCTGGACTAACATCATTATGGCTGTTTTCACTTCTGTTTTCACTTGATATTGTTATCACCATAAATATAGGAGAGAAGAGAATATAGGCAATAAGAGACTCTCAGCAGGTCTTGCTTTGCTTGTGAGACCCATAACCATTTTCTTTTCCACCTGCAGCCTTGATTCTTCCTGTATCCATGCTCCTGGGGGTCCAGCCATACATGCTCCAGAACTATTCCTTTTGTAAAGAAATCAAAATTGTAAGTGCATCTGGACACTGGGTCCTTGGGGCAGACAATGGGAATTTCACCATTTCCTTTCTTGGTTTTTTACCTGATTCATTTTTTTATATCTACTCCTGCCTGTAATATATGCATATAATAATAATAATACAAGAAGTACTTTGACTATAAATAAATATACAGTTTTGCTTTCTGTAGTACTTTCACCTTACAAAGAATATTGCAGGAGTTGTAGAGCATGTACTGAAATCTCTGGCTTTCACAAGACATCCCATAACTCCCAAAAGTAAAAAAGTTTTTAAAAAAGGAGAAATACAAAAACATTTTTCAGTCACTACCTGTAATCTTTAGGGGCATCAAAAGACTCTGGAGGGATCTGCTATATATACTGAAGACTCTGAAGAAATACTGTCATCAAGAAATCAATTCTCAGCTCATAAACAAGGAGATAAAAGTTTACAAAGAAGCACCTTCAACAGGGATATATGACAGTCCTGCCAAGACAGCTGCCTCTCCTGAGACAGCTGCATTAGAAAGCTTTAACCCTTCAGGCAGTCATCAGAAAACTCACCCAGTCTTTACACATATTTTTGTTAATCATTTTGCCTCCCTAGGAAGCAAACACCATCGATGTGTTTCTTGTGAGAAAGCCAAGGGCTTGCTGAGGACAATGGTTTTACCCCAAAGCTCTTGTTCAGGACTCAAAGAAACACTGGTGTTGTGTAAACACCATTTGAAGTTGCCACAACAAGAACCTTGACAACAACAGATAATATAATATAATATAATATAATATAATATAATATAATATAATATAATATAATATAATATAATATAATATAATATAATATAATATAATATAATATAATATAATATAATATAATATAATATAATATAATATAATATAATATAATATAATATAATATAATATAATATAATATAATATAATATAATATAATATAATATAATATAATAGTTTGAAAGGAGGTAAGATATTCAAGTCAGTGATGTCAAGTTGATTCCCTGAAGAAGAGCAAATCTATTATTACCAGAGCACAGGGAAGTGCCCTTTACAATGTGACCTCCTTGTTTTCTCACCTTTTGTCAGAGTTTGACAACTTTTTATTAAATTTTGACACTTAGCTATATTCATGTGACAGCTGCCTTGCCTTTCTGGAACACTGCTGCTGACCAGGGGTACAGCAGGTCATCAATTTTGCAAAATACCTGTATTTTTGGTAGGAATTTTTTAGAGGAATTTTTCTGACAGTTACAAAAAAAAAATTGTTCTGATTATATTCTAGTTTTTCTAGCAGAATCAAAAGGGTTAATTTGAAGGAGAAGATTTGAAAGACTGGAAATTAACTTGCACACCACAGCTTCTTGAAGCCAAGAAAGAATTAAACTACAAGGTATGAAACCTTCAATGCTGTACTTACCCTGGCCAGTGAAGGATTAGGAAAAAAGTAGGTAACATTTGCTGGAAGGGGAAAGGTTTATACACAATGGGAAAAACCAACCAACATTTCCTTAAATGTCAGCAAAGTGAATAATCACATAAAATAAAACAAAAAAAAAAAACCCAAACTCTTCTCACCAGCTGTGAGATTCCTGCAGGAGCCATATGACTTAGGGTTAAATCTGAGTAAATCAGATTTTGCTCATCTCATCTTCAGAGCATCCAAAGGAAAAAATGTGCTGTTTTCTTTTCCATAAAAACACAGCTTTTCTTCTGTTTAATTTTGGGACTAACAAAAGGGGAAGATTGTATGAGTCAGAAGTAAATTGCTATAATATGAAATAATTTTTGCTACTCTCACTCACCTCAACTGTTTTCATTTGGCTTTCTTAAGTGTAGTACAGAGAAACCTTACCCAACCTTGATGCTCTGGTGTCTCAGGGATTATATATCAAGCTCATTTTAAATCACAGATTCAACACATCATGTGTTAGCTTTCAGCACCTGATAAATGTTACGGGTTTCCTAATGAATTTGCAGAATTGGAACCACCAATCCATCGGTTCTCCAACTGTTGTTTGACTATGTGGCATTAAAGGCTGAATATTTTATTAACAAAAGAAAAACCACCCTTAAATTAAAATAAAATACTCTTCTCAAGAGCCCAACTGCATAATGTTCAACCTCAAATCCAATTTGTGCTCCTAGCTGGCTTCAGAATACACAAATTGGGTAACTAAAAAGGTTTTCTAGTAACATGCCAAAGATGGATCAGATTCCATCACCTGCTACAATCTAAGGATGTCTTTTTAAAAGGAAAACAATCGTAACAAGAGAGTTTCAGAAGCTAAAATAATAAAATGCTGAAACTGAGTGGAAATAATCCTAGAACTGTGGACACAGTGGTTGGAAGGGTGTTCTGGAGGCTTCTTGCCCAGCCTCCTGCTCAGACAGACAACTGACAGCTCAAGATTAGGTCAGATGTGGCTTTGCTACCCAGATTTTGAAAACCTACAAAGACAGAGGCTGAGCTCCCTCTCTGCAACCTGTTTCAGTGCTGCACTACATTCCTCATTAAATTATGTTTTTCCTGCTGTTCTTCCCAGGCTGCAGACTGCCCACTCTGCCCTCTTACTGCCCTGTGCTCCTGAGAAGGGTTTGTTTCATCAGTTTTATTATTGTCAATCAAGGACTTCTGGACAGCTGCTGAATTTCTCCTTTCACTCTCTTTTTCCAGAATAAATGAGCCCACAAGGGCAGGAGGTCCCTGACCATGTTACTAGAAATGTGTTCTGACAATGGGGACCTAAAGAAGCTCCCATTTGGAGGGCAGCAGGCAATACTGGTTTAATGCATGGGCAGAAGAAGGTCCCAGAGTCCTTTGGAGACCTGCCCAGGGTGGAAACCTCCAACAGACCAAAAAAATTGCATAGCCTTTTCTGCAGAGCAGAGATGAGGTTGCTTAATGGAGAAGGGGAAGAGAAGGGTTTGACAAGGCCATCTCTTCTGGAGAAATTGCCTCCTGCCAAAACTTTCATTCTTCTGAAAGCATCTCAGCCCAATTAGCTTGTAATTTAATCTCCTGTGCTTCATCTCAGGGTGTTTCAGCTGCTATAGGTTTTATTTACACATACATGGTTTGTAGTTAGAGAGATGCCAGCTCTCTCTCTCTGAGAGGACTAAGAGAATCAGCTGAACATTAGTCTGGTGTGGGCAAGCACCTGCACCACAATAAAAGCATCCCCTGATTTTCTAAAACTCCCTCTTTCATTCCCTGCTCTTTCCTCTTCCCTTGCTAATTTTTCTGCATTTCTTTTTCTTTTCTTTTTATATTTTTTTTTCCTGGCTCTATGCTCCTCTTTTTCAAACAAACACCTCTTTTTCCACATTCTTGGTTCCTTTCCCCATCCTCTCTGCCCCCTTCCTCCACAGCTGTGCATTCAGCCTTGGTGCCAATGTTTGAGCCCAGCGTGTGAACCCGTGCAGCTTCACATCCCAACTGCACTCATGAACCAGAGGAAAAGCTCCCACTCTCTGCAGCAAGCCTGCTAAGCCAAGGTGGATTGATAAGGAAGATCTATGAGTGCTAATGGCACAAAGCACTTGCTACATGTGCACAAAACATCACAAAAGGGGAGGGCAGCCAGCTCTCCGTGTTCTGGGGATGTGCTCTGTCTCCATGGTGGCATTTGTAGGTTGTAGTACATTTGTCCATAATTTACACATGTCAGGCAGCCTGACTGGGGCAGCTGATCTTACCAGGCAGGCAGATGTCCAGAAATCCTGACATATCCACAGAGCATGGGAACATCTGTGCTGTAGGGTCAGAGCACTCAGATGGAGACTCCCAGAAAGCCACGTGGGACCCTTGGCTGTGGCAGTAACATCAGCTACTGTGTGACCCCAGCATGGAGGGTCTGGAGGGCACATCCCAGTGCTCCTACAGCCTTTTGCAGCTATAACAAACAGACAGTGTCAGGGCTAAATAGGAGATTTTGCCTGTGCCAGAGGCTTGTCTTGTTGCTGTGGATGTCACTGCATTTTTTCATGCCTGGATTTGCTTCTTTCAGCATAGAGATTGTGTTCCCTTTCTGCTTCTCTATTCAGATGATCAACAGTGATGTTGAGAATTTCTTGGTGTCTCTTAGGCCCAGCAGAGACACAATCTTCAACTGCACATCCACTGAGTGATGAGGGAAACCTGCACCACAGTACTGAAGTACATGGCATTCCTTATTTTTTCTGGACTGAAAATAAACAGGTTTATTCATATAGATCTGAGGCTTTTTTAACCATTGTGGAGAAAGAAACATGTCCTAAGCCTAAATTTAACCAAGTCCCAAGTAATGGACACTGAACAGAGACAACACAATACCAAAGCCTCAGGACTGCTGTCAGAGCCAGTGTCACTCACTCTTCCTGCTCTGGTGCCCTGGCACCAGCAGCTCCTGTGCAGCAGGATCCTCAGTGCCCTCTCAGTCCCTGCACAAAGCATTCTCCCATCTCTGAAACCAGAAGGTCAGAAACGAGTCCTCATCCCCATCCTGTTCTCAGTTTTGACTGAAACTTTCAGATGTGGGGATTATGATATGAAAATCCCAGCACTGGCACTGACACCACATTCACAGGATCTAAGGCAGGGCCAGTCTGCAGAGTACTGTGACATATTTACCCAACAGGGACAGCAAAGCAGGGGAAGGAAAGCATTACCCTGTATCTTCCTGAGAAGAGTCATGGTAATAATGGTGACATCCTTAAAGCCACATATATCTGGTTCCCTGGGGAACCAGGCAGCTTCAGTAAAACTTCACCACATAGCTGACAACAGACAGGAAGCAATCCCCATCCCAAACCTCCTAAATCCAGCAGCTCTGAAGGCTAGGGGACACTGCTTCAGCCCTGCCAAATGCTGTCACAGGCCATGTGTATCTCGTGCTGTCAACACACCACAAACCCAGTGCATGACAAGGTAGAAGCTCTGGGTTAGACATGTCCAGGACAGAGAGAGACTGATCGGGTCATCTGATGCTGATGCCTCTTCCATGATCTCATTACTGACATCTGTCAACACCACACTCTGGGAAGTCCCTCACTGATTAAAGGTCTCTAATCCCATCATCCTTCCCAGGCCAGATGTGGGGAATTCAGCCTCCTCAGACTGGTTTCCATGTTTAGTTCTCTAGTGCAGTAGAACAGGCTTTGTCTCCACAAGGGAGCACCCAAGGGAGCCTGGGTGGCTCTCCCCAGAAACTCCTAAACCAGGGAGAGCTAAAAAACATGGCATCTCCAGTTGGAGACAAGCATGATTCTGTGTTCTTACCTGGGTCTCAGAGACAGGCAGGATTCTCTGCTACTGACATGTAGGGTCCAAGTCTGATCCAGCTAAAACTCTCTTTTAAATGGCTTAAAGGAAAGGTTGTACTTATTATAGATAGATTAGATATAGATATATAAATAGACATAGACATAGATTTTTTTATTGTAGATAAAAAGTTACATGCAACCTTTCCAATGTGAAAAAGTAAACATGACTTTGCCCAATTTTTTCTCTCTGATTTTGATATTCTGCATTTTTTATTCTCTCTGACTCTTGGAAGAAGAGGGAGTGATTGTCCTGCTTTGTGTATCCAGTGTTTGTGATGGCCTCTTCTACAGCATATTTGGGGCTCCTTGGAGAAACTTGTACATGAAGGAAACCACCTCAGACAGGGCTTTCAGAAAGCCAGATGTGCCACTCTTGACAATGTTATATATATTGACAATAAATAATCCCTTCCCTTCCTAGTCCCAGGGAAGAATTCTTTCCTATATGGGAATGCAGCCTTCCATGTCACAGGCAGAACATCTGAAACTAGCTGAGGGGTTTGAAGTCTTTGCCAGCAGTGCTCAAACAGCATTACATCCTGGCAGGATGCCTGGGCCCTCTCTGTCCCTGCTGGAGAGCCACAGCTGGCAGTGCCTGTTAACCCTTGAGAGCATCCCTGACCCCGCAGCCAGCACAGAGAGTGATGGGCAGCTTTGGCTCCAGAGGTGGGACAGTGTAAACCTCCTCAAGTTCAACAAAGCAAATGGGAATTCAAAGTTGGTAAGAGGACTGGAGCATGTCTCCTGCAAAGACAGGCTGAGAAAGCTGGGGCTGTTCAGCTTGGAGGAGGTTGGAGATCTCATAGGAACCTTCCAGTACCTGAACAAGGCCTAGAGGGGAGCCAGAGAGGGACTTCTCATCAGAAACTGTAGTGACAGGACAAGGAGTAATGGATGAAAATTGAAAGAGGGGAAATTTAAGTTAGATATTAGGAAGAAACTGCTTAACATTCTGTGATTCTGTGTCCTCAGTCAAAGCCAAACCTGCCCAAGGAGCCCTGTGGGACAGCCAGCAGCTCTTGACATGTTGGAGAGGAGCCCACAGACATGCCAGGTCCCAAGAGGCCATTCTAGAACTACACATTCCTGCTACAGCCAGAGACCCCAGAGGAGAAGCAGGCCTGTGCTGAGTTATGTGCTTTAGAGATGCAGTCCAGGGAATTTGTCATCCCTAAGAGTTTAGCATCCAGGAGGAACTTATAAGTACTATTGGGATCTCAGCTTCACTTGAATCTTTTTTTTAAGGACGAGGATTCTCCACAAGTAGCATCACTTGAGTCATTGAGTACATCCTCAATAGCAACCAAAGATTGAAGGAGCAGTCCCTTGCAGGGATATGGTTGCTGCTCTCCAGCTGCCTGGGCTCAGTCACTGTTCCTGTCCACCCCAAGGGAAGGAGACCCCATCTGGGACTGTCCATGACTCTTGTGCCTGGCAAGACATTGACCTGACTGCTGTGCACGCACTCCTTCCCTGCCTTGTCTCCCACTCGCTGTTCAATAATGCTAAATACTAACTCATCCCAGGAAGTGATTCCATCCCATGCCTGACTTCACATCTCAGATCCAGGAGAAGCTCTGCAGGTCTCAGAGCTCATCAAAAATCCATAATCCTTTCAGATGCCTCATAACAAAGTGACTGCCCCTGTCTTGTTCCTTGACCAGACATTTTTCTCATGCACTAAAGTTAAACCCTCCCTCTGAAGCACATCTTTATGAAATAAACTTCCAAGTGCCACTAGCTCCTAATTCCTCTGTGCTCCTGGTTCCTCCTCTGATGTCTCTTTTTGCTGCCACAGCCAGAGCAGGCTGGTGGAGGTGTTGGCTGACCCAGACACTTCTTAGCCCCACTCCTGGCTCCTTTTTCCACACTCATCACAGTGACAGGTTGATCTGGTGTGGATGGGCAGCACAGATGGCAGACCCAGACAGCCCATTCAGGAGCACAGCAGTAGGGCAAGAAGCAAGAAGATTCCTGAAGAGTGTTGAAGCTGCAGGGGAACTGCAACCACAACTGGGGAACACAAGTGAACTTGCATAAATCACTCCACATACCACATTTATTCCTCTAGTGCTTACAGAAATGGCAGAGCCCAGCTACCCTTTGGAGTTTATTGGATTGCTGCTGGGCTAACAAGATTCATGGGAAAATTAAAAATTGATCAGATGAGCTAAAAACATTGTGTTCTGCTGGGAAAAAGAAAAAAAAATAAAAAGAAAAAAAAAAAGTTGGCTTTGAGTAATTTTGCAAGTTGGAAAAGTGTTTTTTGAACCACTCTTGACATTGCTGAACACATACTGTTTTGCAGCTGGAGCGGGGTGACAGGCAATTGCTGCATTCTTGAAATGGAAGTGAAATATTTCAGTTGCACAGACTGGAAGCTTTCTTCAGGTTTACAGCTGGAAAACGCTTTGGTGATTGTGGCTTTTCATGGCAACTCATAACAGATTTATTATTCTTTTCTTTGACATCCTAACAAATTTCACAGGGAGAGAAAACCACACTGTAGCTGTGGCTACACTTGGGGCCAGGCATTGTTCTGCAGTGTGTGCAGCTAAAACAAGAGCTACCCAAAGCCCAGTTGTGCAGCTGCCTGTTTAACCCAGCCACTCACAAGAACAGCCAATGGTCAGACCACCTGGAGATGCTCCAGTCTCAAACCATGACATTTTGGAGTCTGGGTGCCAGTGTCCCCCCAGGCACAGCCCAGCTGCACCAGGGGCTGGTTTTGCAGAGCAGGGCCCTGCTCAGCTGCCCATGCAGAGGCACAGAGCAGCACTGAGAGCAGCACTGAGAGCAGCACTGAGAGCAGCACTGAGAGCAGCACTGAGAGCAGCACTGAGAGCAGCCTGTGGCACTGGACCATCTGCAGGGGACTGGTGGCTGTGACAGGGCCTGGGACAGGCTCCTGCCCATACACAGCAGATGGAAACAGGTAGGCTGGGAAATGACATCACCTTCCTCTGTTCTGGCCAAAACACTACACTGTCCTCATCTGCTTAAAGAGAAAATATTCTCTACCCAAATGTTACTGGGAGAGTGAGATTGTGGCTGTGCTCACACCTCTTCCTGTAGAGCTTCTCCCCTCTGCTGAGGCTGTCAGGTCTGCTGGGTTAGAACCCTGGAAACTAAAAATTTTAGGCTTTCTATGCTAACAAACACTACCCCCCAAAAACCAGCTTATTTTGACCTGAAGCCATAGAGAAGACTTTCAAAACTGAATAATAGAACTAGAATCACAAGTATCTAGTTTAAATAGAAGTGTGTAATATCAAATGGTAAAAAAATTTAGAATTTAAAGTTTTCTAATACAGTAATATATAAAAAAACAAAATGAAGGTTTTAAGGCAAAAGTTCATCTTTCTTCTTTGTCTTCTTCATGTGTCCAAGTAATTTTATTTAGTTAAATAAAAAGCCCACATTGCAAACCTCAAGTAGTTAATTGTTAAGTTAAAAATAAAAATAATTTAAGTAACTTTTCTTAATAAAAAAATTAACCCTTAAAAGACCTTATAAAAAGAAAAATACATTTCCATTTTTAACTTGTTAACTTAATGTACTGTAAAACCCAGTTTATAAAACTATAATATTAATAAAAATTCATAAACATCTAAGTCCAAACAAAAAATACCATCTCACTCTTTTAATCTTGACTCTAACAAAAAAAAAAAAAAAAACCAACAACACAGATCCCATTCCTTTCCTGACATTAAGCACCATGATTAAACTGGATACTTAATGTAAGACCTCTAAATTCAGACCAAAGTTCATGCAGGGCCCCAGCACCTCAACATTCAGGAGAAAGGTTCAGTGGCTGACAGCTTGATCTCCCCCACAAAATAAGCCAAGGCTGGCTCAGGAGGAGAGGCAAAAATCTGCAAATGCCTTGGGGTGAGAAGCACCAGCAATCTTGGAATGTCCCCTGCAATGGCCACCTGCCCCTGGGCTGAGGAGGTGGATGTCCCTGGAGGAAGCTGCACCCAGCATAATATTTACAAGGATTTACAACCAAAATTTACAACAGAGATTATTAGCAGTAAAGTAAAATATCCTGGGAGTCTCTGAGGACCAGAGCAGAGCACAAGGGAGGCAGGATGCTGGGTCCTTCAAACAGGTCCTTTTCTGTGAGGAAATTTGGTTTTTAAAATTAAGGCACTGACTTGCATTTGCTCTCATCTGAGTGACTTGCTGGGGTGGCTCAGCTTTGGTTTGATCTGCTGGAAGGGACAGGCAAGCTGGGACAAGCTCTGTCCAGTCTTGCTCATGTGGCATCTCACTATCAGACTTCTCTCCTGGCCAGACCAGCTGTTCCCTACAATCAGCCCCTCTGAGATAGCAAAACGAGCTAAACGTGCTGCTCCCAGTGTGTCCCTCCAGCCCACAAACAGCCTCATCCCTGCCTCAAGTGATGGAGGGAAGTCCCTGAGCAGGATGTGGATTCCCCTTGGGGCCTCTGAGACATGCAGGGAATTATCAAAAGTAGAAATGAAGTGAAACTTCTCAAAGTTTGTCCTCAGTACTGGGACCCAGTGGGGCTTCAGCATAGACCCAGCCATAAGGAACCCAAACCTCACCATGCTATGGATGTGGGGGCTGGCTTGCCTTTTGTCCTTCTCTTATTCTCTTTTTCCCAGAATGTGTGGGACATCTTGCCCTCTGTGACAGCACACCAGTTACATATGCTCCCTCCTACAGAGAGGAAAGGAAACGTGTGGGAAAAGCCCAAGGAGAGTACATTCCACCTTTTCCCTGCAGGAAAGGGAGGAAAAGTGTATCCAGGAATGTTCCCTCAGAAAGATGTAGTACCAGCCCAGGCTGTCTTGCTATAGGAATGTTGCACAGCCTTTTGCAGTGAGCAAAGACAAAGCAAAACCTCTAAAGGACAAATTCTGCTCCACTTCTAGCTCCAGAAGCTGCCAAAACCACTAGGAAGATCAAAGACACAGGTTGTGTTCTCTCCTGAGAATCTTCCTGAAGAAGTTGGGCTGTGGCAATGCCACTGGGAACACACTGCAAATCACAATGGTTGCAACAAAGAGATGAATCTCTGGGTTTCAGATGGGTCCTGATTTGTTTAGTCTGGGAAAGGAAGCTAAAATGCCCAAAGAGAATGATCACCTAACATGTAAAAGGTTTCTATAGAGCTGAGGATGGTCAGTCGTTGTCCCTCAGCTCCTGACAGGAGAACAACAGATAATTGGAGTAATATCCAGCAGAAATGGCTCAAGTGAGACAACTAAAAGGGGTTTTAAACACCAGACAATAAAAACAGCAATCAGGTTACTGAAGAAAGCTTCAGACTCTCCATTTATAAAGGTTTCTAATGACAGATCAGACTAACTTTACCCTAGAATAGTATGGAAACACTCTGTATTTGATGAAGGAAATCTTCATAAACTCTGGCCTCATCTCAACCGGAAATGCTGTTTTAGAGGCTGAAAACAGTCAAACAGATGAACAAAAATAAAAAAATGAAGCTACTTGGAGAAATCACTGCCCACAAGAGCAAGTCACTCTATGAAATATGACATCCCAACATTTTTTGCTTTGCTTACTTCCCATCTCCTCTATTGCAGTTCTGTTATTGGCCAGTCACTCACCCCGTCTTTCTATCCTTCCCCCTTTCCCAAGCCCTGGCCATGCTTTCCCCTGGGGCTGCTACATATTTAATAGGTGGTTTTGGTGCATGCATCACTCTGGCATCTCCTCCCACCTAACAAAACTGGAGTCAGTACCTGGTCATACTGCCATGTGAACCTGGGGTTCCCAAGAGTGGGGGCATGAGCTGCTGAGCTGCACATTCCAGGTGACACAATTTACTGAAACTTCAGGGCCAGACTGATTTATGGATGCTTCCTGAAGCCTGCAGGTATGGCAGTGACCTTGTGCTGGTAGCAAAGGCCAGCTGATCTTTCAAGGTGCTCACACTCAAAACAGGTGGATGCAATCCATCCTGACCCCAGCAGAAGAGCTGTGAGCACTGAGCCTGTTTCAAAGTGGCATCCAGTGACCTCCTGGTAGCCAAGTGCTAAAACAGCTGGAAAGGTCAATAACATATCAGCCAGAACAGCTGGATCTGCTAGAATTTGAGTTAAGATGATACATAGTTGGCATTGCAGAAATAACAGATGTCATCTGGGCCGGTTGTACCAGCACGTTGATGTGCTAAAACAATTGAAAAGAGACTCACATGACCACAGCAAATCATCCTCTTCCCAGCCACTGAAACTGAGATGACCCACAGATGTTACACACAGATTTTCTGGAGACCAGGTTCTGCACGTGGCAGATACAAGGCAGATCCCAAGGCAAAGCATGGTCTTGAGAAGGGCTGTTTGCAGTGAGGGATATAAAGATGGAGCAGATTGCAAGGGAATAAATATCACCCTCAGTTATGATTAACATTAGGACTCTGAAGTTTTCAGTCCCAAGCAACATTGCTGCCATCCTGGATCAGGCATGCCCAAATCCCACGTTTTCTATTTCACCTTCTCTGCTGTAGTTGAGGAGATGGTGATGTTTGCAGCTTTAAAAATAATAATAGTAATAAAAAGCAGCTGCTTAGCTCAGAGCATCTTTTATTGTCCAAATTAAAGAGGGCTCATGGGGGCAAGGTGAGGAAAGCAGGTTTCAGGGAGTGAGGCTGAGAAGCCAGTAAGTCTTTCTGGGGGCCCTGCAGTGCTGCACCTCTCTCCCAGAGCTGTAAAAAGGATTAACTTAACAAATTTAGAAAGAAAAAGAAGGCTAAAATAGGAGTCTAAAATAAGAATCAGAATCCCTCTGGTAAATTGCTGAGTTTGCTCCCTGCTGTAGAGAGCCAGTGGTGTCGGGGGGAGTGAGCTATTTTCTGGAGATGTACTGGAAATAGCACAGGGTAGTCAGGGAACAGCAGAGGGTGAGCAGCAGCAAGGGAACTTGTGGACCCTCAGAAGTTTTCTGCTAGGTAGAGCACCCCAGAAACAGTGGGAGGATAAGCAGGGAAAGGTGGATGTGGGATGGGATGGGATGGGATGGGATGGGATGGGATGGGATGGGATGGGATGGGATGGGATGGGATGGGATGGGATGGGATGGGATGGGATGGGATGGGATGGGATGGGATGGGATGGGATGGGATGAAAAGGCTGCTGGCTCAGGGCTGCAAACACAAGGCACTGAGCCCCAAGCCTTGGTGTGCCACTCATGGAGTGAGGGCATGGCTGAGTGCAGGGGGTGCTGACCCAAAAGCATGGGGCTTCCTGCAGCCCTGTGACTTATGGCACTATCCCAGCACCACATCCCAACCACTCTGGACCCCCAGCATGCAGGCAGTGATGAGCAGAGAGTTGTCTGGCAAAATAATTACTGCCAGGCCCAATATGCCACTGCCAGTACAGAAATTGAATTTTGCAGCAGTCAGCAGCACTCCCCAGGGAGCACCAGCAGGTGGATGTGGCACAGCAAGGAAGGAGGTTTTTCTTCCCAGGCTTCAATCCTCACTTGGACATGCTGAAATTAGACACTAAGCCTTGAACTCAAATCCTCTGATCTTCCCTTTTGTGTTCAGCACAGCTCTTGGTTTTTCCCTTATAAAACCTGTTTGTTGTAGCCACACAAGATACCCCATTGGTATCTAAACCATTTGTCCTGAATTTTGGGATGACTCTGCCTCTAGCAGAGGGCATGATGGGAAGGTGACGGACATCAGGAAAATCAGAAAAAGCCATGGAGGAGACTGGGGCTAAGAAATTAGGCTAAGTAAAATCAGCCATGTGGTGCAAAGGAATTACAAAAGAAAAAAGCCTCAAACCTAATTCCTTGGTGATTGTTAAACCCAGGAAATCATCACCAAACCCTGAGGGCTTATATTGCTACTTTTTTTTCTTGCAGGAGCAGCAGACTGGCACGTAGAGCACTACCTTGTAAATGAGTAACCATTCCTTATGGAGGTGTTTACAATAGAGGCACATGAAGAAGTGGTGGTTGTTAGAAGGGTTTTGATGAAATCACATTAAGCTGATGAATTCCAGCCTCGTGCCTGCCTGGATGAGAACACCAGGAGAGGGGAAAGCCCCTCTGCATCTCAAAGAAGGAGGGAGGGAGGCACAGAGTTTCTGTACTGCACCCATTCCTGTGGGTGGGAGGTTTTGTGTGATGCTTGTCCCAGTGATGCACTGCAAAAATCCTTGAGCAGACCTTTCCTGGACCTTCAGTGTTTCCCACTGAGCATTCCTGAGCACTGGTCCTTCGTTGTAAGAAATGTGGTCAAGTTTGGGAAGGGAAATCCCTGACTGTCTCACCTGCTCTCAGGTTCTGTGTTTCCAGTGCACAGCAGGGGCTGTAAGCAGCTGAGCCATGCCAGGTCCCAGACCCACACTAGGGCTGGGCAGGTTCATCTGCATTTCCAGGGACCTGTGTCTGAGAGCCCCTCCAAGAGAAGCTGCAGGCTCTGGGCCCCAAAAGTGAGACTTTTGAGGGCTGCCACAGGGCAGTGTCACACAGTGCTGCAGAGAACAGCCACTGCCCTGTGCTCCCCCTGACACCTGAACACAGCCTGCAGCCTCAGCCAAGCTTATTCATGCTTGAGGCACTGGCCACTGAAGCAGGGAGGAAAGGAGTAGTTCTTCCATGTCTCTGCTTTCCTAAAGGACCCCTCACTGTGCACATGAGCTCTTGCTCACTCACTCGCAGTGGCAGCGGAAGAAGAGGCACCTCAGGTCCCGGTCCTGGGGTGGCAGTGGCAGTGGCAGTGGCAGTGGCAGTGGCAGTGCCGTGCAGTACTCGGCAGGGCCGCTGGAGGTCTGCGTGCCTGTGCTTTCCCGGCTCCCGGCACAGCGCTCCCGGCACAGCCCCGGCTCCCGGTACAGCGCTCCCGGCTCCGGCACAGCGCTCCCGGCCAGTCCCGGCTCCCGGCACAGCGCTCCCGGCACAGCGCTCCCGGCACAGCGCTCCCGGCACAGCCCCGGCTCCCGGCACAGCACTCCCGCACGCGCTTCCCGCCACAGCGCTCCCGGGTCCCGGCCACAGCGCTCCCCCACAGCGTCCCGGCTCCCGCCCAGCGCTCCCGGCACAGCGCCCCGGCTCCGGCACAGCGCTCCCCGGCACAGCACTCACGGGATCCCGGACAAGCGCTCCGGCACAGCACTCCCGGCTCCAGCACAGCGCTCCCGGCTCCGACACAGCGCTCTCGGTCCCCCACGACGCGACCGGCACAGCGCTCCCGGCTCAGCGCTACCGCACAGGCGCTCCCGGCACAGCGCTCCCGGCCAGTCCCGGCTCCCGGTACAGCGCTCCCGGTACCAGGCGCGTCCGCTCCCGGCACAGCGCTCCCGGCTCCCGGCACAGCGCTCCCGGCACAGCGCTCCCGGCTCCCGGCACAGCGCTCCCGGCACAGCGCTCCCGGCTCCCGGCCAGCCCCGTCCCCGGCGGCGGCTCCGCTCCCCCCAAACCATCCCAGGGCAGCCTAGGGCTCCCTCTGCCTCCAGGGCGGGGCAGAAATCCAAGAGCAAAGCTCGAACGTGGGGAGATGGCTCGTCTGGCTCCTCTTCGTGCAGGAGGCACCTGCTGCAGCTGAAGCTGCACCGGCTCTTTGTTTCCCAAGGAAATACCTGCAACTTTCCTAAGTTGGGAGTGAATTCATCCTTAGGCCAGACCAGCACCAAGCTGTCCTCCTTTGGGACATGAAAACCTCCTCCCTTTCCCTGGCTGGCTGGCACCATTGGGTGATGTTGGTACTCTCACAATAAGGCTCCTTTTCTCCAGAGTCACAGGTTGCTCTTTTCTGAAGACAGCTGCTGTCATTCAGCCCCTGAATCTCCAGCCCTGCACCTCTTGCCTATATCCACCATTGCTTCCCTGGCCCCTGCTGTATCAGTTGCCCTGATTTTGTTTTTCATCAAGTTCAAACTCATTTGTGTGCTGCAGGATAATGGCATGAGCATATGTTTGCACAGTGGTTTCGTTCTGGGAAGGTGCTCACCCACTTTCCCAGCTGGACAAACAGACAGACACAGCAGCTGTCTGACACAGAGGGATCAGTTCAGCGCCAACACTGAGGATGCAGGATCACAGGTGACTCAAGGCTGGCTCACTTTGGCTGTGTTTTGGCCCAGTTTTATCCACCCACAATGGCAGGATGGCCTCTTCCCTGCTCTGGCCTTTGCAGAGTGCCAGGCCATGCTCATTGCTCTGGACTGTGATGCCATGGGAAGGCACTGTGAATTTTGAATTTGCCCAGTGCAATCAACAGAGCAACCTCACCAGTATGAAAATGCCACCAGGTCTTTCAAACTTCGCAAGTTTTTAGGACTTCAGTTTTTTAAAAAATAGGGCACACAAGGATCAAAACATCCCCATTACAGCAAAATCAGAGCAGCACACAGGAAACCAAACTGGATTTCTCAGGAGAGCCTAGGCTGAAGCTGCTCTAGCATTGTCTACCCAAGGAAAATGGGGACTCCTGGTTCTCCAGGCATCTAACACTGGAAACCAGTCTGTGAACAGATGTGTGGCTGTGTCCTGCTCCAGCAGGTCTATCCTCCTGCCCCACCAAGAACTTTGGGATGGAACCATCCTTGAGCAGATGTCCAGAATGCAAGGGGCACATGTGAGCACTGCTGGCTGTGGCTAGCTCAGAGTCTGCTCAGGGCACCCCAAAAACCTCTTTGTGGACCCTAATTGATGATGCCCAACGCCTGTCCCTATGCTCAAACTGTCCCCAAGGAGGATGCTGGACTCCTGGATCTCTGTAGAGAAGAGGACCAAGCATCAGGCAGCTGTGGGAAGTGTGATTTTAAGAACAGAGAAGGCAGGATCAGTGAGATGCCTCTCTCTGTGACAAGTGTTGCTTCTCCAGAGGGAGCCCAGGTCTCTGTGTCATTGGAGTGAGTGTCCCCCCACCCCACGTACAGAGGGAAGGGGATCTGTGGTCCGTGTCTTGCAGCAGTGTGGCTTGGGGGCATCACTGAGCAGGAAAACTGGAAATACCTGAAAATTTGCCACAGCTCCTTGCTGAAAGGCATTATGAAAAGAAAGGAAAATCCCAGCCTGGATCAAGTGCTGGAAAAACCAGTGTAAAATCAGCTCTGACATGAGCCCAACCCATCCAGGGGATGATCTATATTGCCTCCCCTGAGGCTACACACACATTGCTGTTGGAGGAGCTGGGGCATTTGCTGGACCTTGCAAGCAGTTACAGGGCAGCCTTGCAGGCCAAGCTGAAAATGTGACTTTCCTCTGCTCAGCAGCAGAACTGACTCTCAAATGGAGCCAAAAATCTTCAAGTAACCTTGCCACATCTTTTCCTGCCTTATCATTGCAGAGCTCATCTTGAACCAGGGCATTTAGCAGTAGTATTTTGAGGTTTTTCTACCCATCATTGGTTTGACACTTAATTTTCCTGTCCTTGCTACAGAATATCCTCATATCTTCTCTGCTCCAATTTTCTTCCTGTTTTCATTTTACCTTCCCTCGGTCCTTTTCAAACTCCTTCCCCCCTGCCTGCTGCCAGGCTGCAGAGCTTGCCATGTGGAGAGAAAATAGGATGCTCTTTATCCAAGTCCCATCATAAAGCTGCAGTTGTACTTTGGTGATCGTTAGTTAAAACAATCATTGTTTATAACACCAGCAAAATAGCTGTCGGTCAAAAGTACAGTCATTAACCTCATGTTCTCCCCTTCTTCCTCAGCAAAGATGGATACACATTGACAGAGTTGTTCATGATACAGCAGATTTTGTAATAGTGCTACCCTGCTGACCCAAGCAGGTAGCCAAAATTCAGGTGGCTGGAGGTTATTCACAGCAAGAGAAAGAATTGACTGTAGAGGAAGGTAATTTTCCAAAGCAGTGCTGCTAATTTACAAAGAAGGTGCAAAGTTCTGCACTGAAAACCCCAAGAAATGAGCATTTCCTGGCTCATACCACCTGTGTTATTCCCACGTGCATAAGAGCTCTCGTGCTCTCAGCTTTTCTCAGGACACATGCAGCCCTGTCCCCTCCTTCATGGCTTGTGCTCCCAGCACAGCCCCTGGACATCCTCCCCCATACATCACAGAGCTTGGGCTGCTTCACAGCTCTGTCTCCTACAGCTATTGAAGTGAAAGTCTCTGATAACATTTGGCAGGACAACCCAACCCTTTTTTGTTTGTTTGTTATTTAAGCTTGCAGAAAAAAGTAAGGAAGAAAGATATGTTGTCTCCCTGGGACTTCATATTCAATGTCAGAAAATACTACTCCTTAAATGAAGATGCTTAAAATCTCATCTCTGTAGTATCATAGAATGGTTTGAGTTGGAAGGGACCCTAAAGATCAGTTCCAAACCCCTGCCAAGGGCAAGGACACCTTCTACTAGACCAGGTTGCTCAGAGCCCCATCCAATCTGGTCATGAGCACTTCTTTGTTTGAAAATATTCCTGATGGCTGCACTGAGTTGCTCTAGATAAATCTTTCATAATTGCTACATAGCTCAGATTTTAATGTTGCTTTGGTCTAGAACAGGGTTTCTTCAAAATAGATGTGATTGTACATTAAATGTACATGCAAGTTCCAAAATTCCCATTTGACAGAGGATAAAGCCAGCTGTGGGCGTGCACACTGTTTGGGAAACATTCGTATTTAATTCACAACCCACAAAATTCTTTCAGCCCAAAAAAGTTGTAGGAAGAGATTAATCTTCAGAGATCCCCCAGGGAGACTTACACAGCTGAGCTAGTCACCCTGAACTCCCTCTTACATATAAACTCAACTGTTTTTAGCATTGAATGATTCATTTGATCTATCTGAGATCCACATTGGGCTGTGATGCTCTGTGACTCCAAAGGGGCCTGATTTCCCACCTTGCTGTGTCCAAAGCAGAAGCCAGCAAGCTCCAACACCAGCAGAGACCTGTGAGTGTCAGCAGATCCCACCTCTGGCCCTGGTTACAGGTTTTATAGTGACTTATTCACAGCAGCAGTCAGGCAGGGAAGGAGGGAGCCTTCACAACTGCTGTGATGGGTGACAGTGAATGGCAGGACTGGGGACACCAGGATGTGTGTGTGGTTACTGCCAGACACTCACACAGCACGGGAGCTGCTGCCATTTTTGTCTCCTGAGCAGGAGATTTGTGAATTCTCAGCCCTGGGGGTCTGTGCAGCAGGGAAAGGGGCCAGCAACTCGATCTCAGCAGGAAACCAGCATCCCTAAGAGAAGGTTCTGCAGAGCTGCTGCACTCAGAGGGAGGGCAACGAGAAAACCTTGGGCTGCTAATTAGTCTCCCTTTGGGAAGATATTTATTAGGCAAATGCCTCACATTCATATGCACATCTGCAGTCAACAAAGAGGCTTTTACTTTTCCCCAGCCCAGCAAAGCAGGAGGGTAGGAAGTTACTGCTACCAAACAACCAGAGGAGCTGGGGATGCTCAGCCTGCTCTGGGCATCTTGGGTCAAGCGTGGAAAAAAACAGCTGAAATGACCAAGGTCCAGGTTGAAGGAGAACCTGGAGGTAGCTGAGAAGACCTTTAAACCTGAATATCTTCTCGCCTGCTCACTAATGGAGACACTGCAAAGGACAGGGTGGGAGCCACCCCTGACAGACTGGGATGAGCTGTTCAGAATCACTGCATTAATATAACCTGGGGCAGCTTTAGCTGTCAACCAGTTAATTGCTGAGGTTGATAGATACAGCCCCTGATGAGCAAAGGATTGTGGCTGCTTGCAGCTTTTGCAGAAGAGTCAGCAGGAGCTCTCCTTGTCCAGCAGACACTGAGCAGTGGGTCAGGGAGGTTTGCAGGGACCTGCTTGGTGTTCCCCACTCCTTAGGTATAGGTGCTTTGGGAGAGCAACTGCTCTTCCTGAATTGTTTCCCTGATTTGTAATCACACAGATCTCACTGCTTCAAGAGTTACAGTAAAATCTGTTTGGAAGATGTTTCAAGTCATGCAAAGCCCAGGGTTGAACAGAAAACCTAAAATTTCAGATGAAGAGCAGGGCATGATCTTGTCAGCATGGGAATTGGTAATTCTGTTCTACATTTGCTGGGTGTTTCCTAGGGCTCATGAGAGGGAGTGACTCCCCTTGACCCAAGATGAGAGATGCTGATTTGGGAAGGATAAATAATGGCACTTCCAAGGCTTGCTGGTTTCATGTGCTAATTCAAAGCAAAGTTAGCCTGCTGAAGGCAAAGCATGTTTCTTACTGAAATGCTCAAACCTCCTCAGCCCACTGAGTCACAGAGCCTGCCCTCATTATCCCAGGTTTTTTTGCCCAACATGCCAATGGATCAAACAATACAATCAGTACAATCTCTTGTTTTACACTGAGCAGCAGAAGCTGCTGAGAGCACTGGCACGACATTAAAACTTTAAACTGTCCATCTTAATTAAATTAGTTCTATCCGTGAGGTTCAGCAGTCGGTCATGGCATGTGGGAGATTTACCCTCAGGTCCTGAAGGAGCAGAAGTAAACTCAAGAGTAAAATCCTCAGTGACTTGGGATGACAACTGTGTTCCTAAAGACCAAAAGCTCCTGGCAGAGCAGTTGGCTTGCCAGCAAGCTGCTGTTAACAATATCCTTTTCATTGCAGAGACCTAAATCTGCCGTCTGTGAACCTGACTGGCTTTTGCACTGATTTCAGAGGCCCTTAATTTTCACTGACATTTGCTTTGGTCAGTCACAGCCTTCAGCTCCTCCTTGCCTCCTCCCCATTGTGCAGAATCTCCCCTTCACCCCCATTTACAGAGAAAGCTGAATCTTGGCTTTCCAATAATAAAGGTGAAGCTTGGCATTCATACAGTGAGAAAAGACTCAGGAAATTTGGTCCAGTGCTTTATGTCTTCCTTGAGTCACTGCATGATGGTGCACAAATCACTGTGTCCCTCTGTGCCTCAGTTCCCTTGCTGTGGCCGAGGATGACACCCCCTTATCTCAGGGGAACAGGAGATATTAATTACTGCTCATAGGATGCTCAAATGTGGCAGTATAAATAGTAAAGAAGTATTTAGTACTTTTCTAAAGATAACTCATCTGCAAACATTCAGGTCCATAGCCCAGAATTGGGAGCTCCCTTGGCTGTTACATAACTGCAGGAAGTTGTTTTTATTTTTTTTATTTTTTTAAGGAATGAGTTGTTTTTATTACTGTAGTAATTTCATAAATAAGGAATGCATCTGCCTAGAAAGGATGAAACAAAAATAAATGCCTGCTTAACCCAGGCATGTGGGAACTAAGCATTATCTTAATTATATTTCTGAAACAGCAACCTCCTATCTTTGGCCTGAAGCTTTTAGAATTCAAAGGCAAATACTGCCCTGATTTTTTCAGCTTTTTTCTCCCATCCGCTTTGTGTTGGTGAATTTGGGGCTGCCAGGTATCTCCCAAGTGCAGGAGCTCAAATGCCCTTTCCTTGATGAATTGTTAGGGGGGATGCAAAGGTGCCATGTACCTTGCCTCTCCATTGGGGTGATCTCCCTCCCATGGGAGGCTCCACTTTTGATCAGGAGATGCTCTTTTGGCCAACTCATCCACTATTGTACCTGCGCCACGATGGCTTTTATAATGCCGTATTTTGATCTCCAGTGCAGGCAGACAGAGGCTTTGGGGGCTGGGGGTTGCTCTGGCTGCAGTTGCTCATTAGAAAGGGGAACTCAGTGGGTGTTTGATCAGCCCTGCAGTGCCTGGCCACGAGCAGGTCCCACAGCCACCCGAGGGGCAGCTTCTCACCAGGGATTGCCCAGAGCAGCACAAGCCTCTGGGGTGCTGGCACGGCTCCACTGGGTGGAAAGGCTTCCAAGTCCTTATCTAAACCTTCTCCCCTCCCTGTTCTCATACTCCTGAACTATTTTTAACAGAGAAGTGAAGCAATGAAACCACTATGAAATCATCACAGTGAAATCAAGCTTTAGCTTGAGGCAGAGAACCAGTCACTGCATCTTCCTGAGGACCAGAGCGTAGCCTGTGAGCTCGGAGAAGGTAAATCCCGCAGAGTTGCAGTGCCACAGCCGCACTCCCTGACGGCAGAGTGCATCTCCCAGGACATGCAGGGAAACTCGTAGGGAGGTGCACGGGTGCGTCTCACAGGGACACGCGCACCCGAGACATGATGCACGGGGGTGCACAGAGCACCTCACCGGAGCAAGAGACACAGACGAAACTTTCACGGGGTGTTATGGGTGCACCTTGAAGGTGAAGGCACAGCTGAGGCTCGCAAGGGTTGCAAGTCCCAGGGGGATGCGCGGGTGAAGTTTGAGGAGAGGCACGGCCGCTGCGGCCGGGGGCTGTAAGCGGGCAGGGGGAGGGGCAGATGGAGCTCTCGGGGGATGCACCTCTCGGGTCTGACGGGTTCGGGGCCTCCCGTCTGCCCGCCCCGCATCCCCCGCCCAGCCCGTCCCTGCACCGGCCGCGCACGGCGCATGCCTCGGGCAGATGCCGGCCGGTTCCAACCGGGAGAGGCCGAAGCTTTTCGGGTCCTGCGGAGAGGAGGAGCCCGTCCTCCTCCCTGCGCATCCCCCTCCCCCTGCATCTCTCCACCGCCCCGCGGAGGGGCGCGGAGGCGGCGGGACCGGCCGCGCTCCCTGCACCGCGCAGTGGCGTGGGCACGGCAGGAAAAGTTACTGACCGGGGGGCGCTGAGGGATGGAGAGGGGGGTTTACTTGGGTTTGGGACGAGCCGGGGGCCGCGCGGCTGCACATCCCAGCCCGTTCCGTGCGAGATAGCGGAGCTGGGGAGCGCTGCGCGGAGCTCCGCGCAGGGACGGGGAGGGACTCACGGCGGAGCAGCCGCGCCGCAGCCCGCCGGGACTCGGTGTGAACCCCGCCGGGACTCGGTGTGAACCCCGCCGGGACTCGGTGTGAACCCTGCCGGGATGCGGTGCGGACCCCGCTGGGACTCGGTGCGGAGCCCGCCGGGACGGGCTGTGCACCCCGCCGGGATGCGGTGCGGACCCCGCCGGGATGCGGTGCGGGGCTCGCCGGCCCTCCCCTCCCTCCCCGCGACTGAGTGCACAGCGCGTTCGCAGTTGATAAACATACACATAAAAATAAATGAATAACCCCTTTCCGCGTGCGCCGGTGTATGCGGGCAGGGATGCGCGGCCCCTGGCGCTCCGCGCAACCCCGCGCCGTAGTAATTTGCAAGGGGCGGTGCAGGGATGGGGGGGCCAGGGGAGGTGTCCCGCCCCCCCGATCACATGGCGACCCCGCGCAGCCAATGCGGGGGGCTCTAGGACCCCGGGGACCCGCGGCCCCCCCCGCCCTATAAATGCCTCTCCAAAATGCAGCGGGGCTCCTTCCTCTCGTCCCGCCCGGCCGCACTGCTCTGCGCCCCGCTGCCTGCGGGTCTCTGTGCCGGCTCCGCGCCCCGCTCCTTCCCCCTCCCCTTTTTCTTTTTTTTTTTTTTTTTTCTTTTTTTTTAAATTTTTTTTTGTTAATTTTCTAACACCTCCCCTCCCGTTTTTCTCCTCGCCCCCTCCCCGCGGCCGGTTTGCATGCATTGTCTGTCTCCCAAGATGGTTTGTGAGACCAAGATTGTGGCGGAAGATCATGAATCAATCCCGGGATCCAAAAAAGACACGATCATTGTTTCCTCCTCCCAGATGTGGCCCTCTTTGGCGGGCTCCCCTCCCTCACCCCCACCTCCCCTCACCCCACCAAAAGAAGACCCCAGGCGCGACAATGTCTATATACGCGAATTCCACCCCTCCGAACAGGAGGTGGTGCGCCGCATCTTTTACGAAGGGATCATGGAGCGAATCCCCAACACGGCTTTCAGGGGGCTGAAGCAGCAGCCCCTCACTCAGCTGCTCTACGGGCTGCTGGCGGGTGAGTATCCGCTCCTTTTGGGGCGGGGGGCGCCGCGTTTACTCTCCGCTGTGGGTCTTCCCAAGATGGTCGGAGCGGCGGGAGGCGCCGGGAGCCGCGGGCGCGGTGCGGCGCTGAGCGCGGAGCGGGGCGGCCGCGGAGCCGCAGCGCTGCGGCGGGGGAGCCTGGGCCGCCGGGGATGCGCGTCCCTGCGCGGTGCTCGGGCGGGGAGCCGCGGAGGGGTCGCGGCGGGGTGAGGGCAGAGCCGTCATGCTGGGTATTGCGGGGCTCGGGGGGCGCGGAGGGGAGCGGGCAGCGCCGGCCGCCCCCGCGCAGCCCGGAGAGGGAGCCCGGCGTGCCGGCGTTGCTTGGTGACAGCCGGGCCCGCCAGTGAGCGGCCCCCATTCCCCCCCCGGCGTGGGGAGGGGTACAGGGGTACCCCATGCACCCGGAGCGAGCCGCGGGGTCACCTCACCTCCTTGAGTTAAATGCCCAAAAATAGCGCTTGCAAGGTGTCCCCTCCCCGTGCCATAATTAACAATGCGTGTCCCCAGCCCCGAGAGGCTTTGGGGTGGTCTCCTGCCCCCCGTGGCTGCAGGCTGGTCGCACCCCAGGCCCCGGGGTGGACGGGACCCCCGGCCGGCGTTGGGGGGCAGGGGGACCCAGCCGGTGGCTCTGGGCCGCGCCGGCTCGGAGACCCCCGCAGAAGCCCCTCGGGGTGGGAAGGGGCAGGCTGGCCGCCCGGGGAGCCGGTGCTGATGGAAATAGCAGTGCCGCAGTGGCGAACACATGGCTGCGGAGCGGTGCCCGCAGCGCGGCTCCTCCGCCCGGCCGCGTTCCGGGCTCAGCGCAGGGCCCGGGCCGTGCGGGGCTCTCGGGGTCCCCACCGCTCCCCGGGGGCTCGGGGGGCCCTGCCCTGGCCTGCCGGCATCCTCCCCCCGCTCCTTCAGGACCTCATTAACTTCTCCGGGCTCTCTCGTCGCGATACTCCATCCCTTAACACGATAATCTCAAGAGCGCGAACTGTGTGTGCGCTACAAATGTATATTTTGACTGTGCTTGTTTTATTGATTTATTTTTATAATGAGTTTGTATTCCGAAATCAACACTAAATTCTCTTTTCTGACAGGTGTCGTTTATTTCTCTTCCTTATCTCCATAGTAATGTGCTTTGTTGTGACCAAGTCCTTCCTGCTGACCTGCTGTTTGCCCATCTTTCTGATGGGCATGAGGTACTACTTCAGCAGAAAAGTTATCCTGCACTATCTCGATTGTGCGCTGCACACGGACATGTCCGATATTGAGCAATATTACATGAAACCGCCAGGTGAGTACGAATTCCCAGAGGGAGCCTTGCTTCCCCCAGCCTGCTGGGGAACATGGCTGCTCCCTGCTGCTGGCGCCTTTTCCTCCTGTCAGCAGCACTGAGCAAGCTCAAAAGTCACCAGAATGCAGCTCTTTAGCCACACCAGACACAAAGCCATCTCTGGTTTTGGTCTGGTTTGTGGGGTTTTTTGCTGATTTTGGTGGTTTTAATTTTTTTTTTTTTGTTTGTTTCTCCCCCTCCCCCAAGTGCCTAGTCATGCCAGACAGCCTCTGCTCACTCCTGGAGTGCAGCTCTGCTGGGTCCCACAGCCCCCCCAGGCACTGGGGGGAGGCTGTCTGGGGACACTGAGGCTGGAGGATGTGGGTTATTCACCCCAGCCCTTACATCTGGAGCTCGGTGTTTCTTTGCTCTGTATATTTGGCATTAGCTGTGGCAGCAGGGGGAGAGGGACGTGAAAGGTTTGTTAGCCTAAATGCTCAGAGGAGCCCATTTTAGCTATTGAGCCCATTTGCCCATGTCATTCAAGAACATTCCTTAATGCAGGTGTTTTGGAGGAGGCGTGGATCAGGTATGTGAGGGGCTGCTGCCACATGAGCTTGCCCTAATATGGGTTCATCCCTTTGTTACATATGTGCATATATTTGAAAATACAAGATCTAATGATAAAATTATCCTGTTAAGCTGTAAAAGACAATTTATGTAATAAAAAATTCTCTTTAGAGCCTGTCAGGTGTTATTGCCCTTTTTGTAGGCACACATCCATACTGAGGATAAAAGCAGGGGGATGCTTGGGCAGTCAGTTGGGGTTTGAGGTTTGCTTTTGGTGGTCGCAGAGTGCCCTTGGTGAGCTGGAAAAGCAAGGCAAGGACAGTATCCCACTTTAGTTTCATTTTCTTGGGGTACCTGCTCTCTTGTTGGGTACCTACTGAGTTGTTTTTCCATGTGACCATGTTTTTGCTGTATCATTTGCTGTATCATTCCTGTTCCCCAGGTGTGACAAACCTCTCCCTGGGCACCTCTAGAGAACTGCTAGGAAGTACAATAGCCACAAATATTCCCTCACTTCTAATACGCAATGTTACATTTTTCTAAAATGTTGCTTTTCTTGTGAAAATCATTAACTGGCTTAATTTAGCATTCTCTCCTATCATAGTACATGTCATGTACAGATCTTGTCCCATCTTACATGCAGGGTGTGTTTCATTTACAGGACTTGTTTTTGTAAAAATTGAGTGATATGTGACTTGTATTTAAAAAGCTCAATCTTCATTAAAGGCAGTGTCACAGAAATAAAAGGGTTTATAGCAAAACATTTCTGCCCTTCTGTAGTGAGGCCCAGCCAAGTATTATGCTTGAGAAAGCTGCAGAAGATTCCAGGAGAATAAGAATGTGTAATATGGAGTTAATAGGTGTTTTAGCTGCTTAGCTTGTTAATGCTCAGGACTTGCATGGTCACAATTTAGAGGGATCACAGTGCCTGTGTTTATAACACTAGCAGATAGAAAATAAAGAGAAGGAACTCAAAGTAGTGCCCTCGATTTGTTTAGGGTCAGTAATGTAATTTGGTTCAGCTGTGTTGCCAACATGTCTTTGAAATGTTTTCATTGTTTTTATTTGGTACCTGAAAGAGCTAATTGCAATTTTAGAGCAAGTGTGTGGGCTTCAATTTTTGACAGAATTTAATCGTGTAATTAGGCTTCTGCCATGCCATGAAAAGCAGATTTATGGGATTGTTGGTGCTTGTTAAAGGTTCTTGATGATAGTGATGTTGGATAAAGGGACCAGAGAGGCTTTGGGGTCAGGGGAAGGGTGTCTGGTGTTGGAACCAGCACCACCCATGTGCCATAAATCCATGTGGTGCTATTTGGAGTAGCTGTGCACAAGGCGTGAATCCAGTGATTTGCTCCTGTTTCCTTTAAAAATGCAGTTGGTGGATTTTTTTTTTTCCTATAGGACAGCAGTATAAATAGTCATCCTAGAAAATCCCAGTTTTGTGCATTCTGAAGGCTGGCTGAACATCCAGAGGAAGGCAGCAATGTGCCATACTGGCATTGCCTGTCCCAACCAAAGGACAGAACAATAGCAATAAAACAAATTCAAGCCCCAAGTTTGTCTTTTATTTGCCTAGTTAACAAGTTAGCACCCAGGCAGAAATTATTGCAGTGGGAATGAGAAGGGCTCGTTGTGTTGCTGCAGCTGAGATATTTGTGAGAGCTTTCTCAGTGAGGTGTTGAGAGAAGAAATGGTCACAGCAAGGGTAATGGGGTGTGGGGCAGACTCCCAGAGAGGCTGGAGATGGCCAGAACTTGACAAGTTAAACCCAACCTGATATAACTGCAGCTTGGCCTGGCAGTATGACCAGGCAACTTCCACCTCATTCTTTAGAGAATCCATGTTTTCCTCCTTTTTTTTTTTTTTTTTCCTCAACATGGAAAAAAGAGGAAGGGAGCATTTTTGTGGTGGGGTTGTGAATTCCTGTTTCTCATTGTGATGAATGCAAAGGTAGAACTGGGACCTGGTCTTAAGGTCTTGTAAAAAGGTGTTTTTGCCCTTTGAATCCAAGATACCCTGGCTGTTGTTTGCAGCCAGCTCTGTGTGGTGCCCAGGGCTGGGGTACTGCTGTAGAGAGTATCTACAGCAAATAGCCTCTGGTAAGGCAGGCATCTACACTGAGGGGGTATTTTAACTATTAAAATGGGTCATTCTAGGTGGTGTTGTGAAAGCATCCACAAAACATGTGGGCCAGTTTTATAACCAAGCCAAAAGGACCTGGTTTGCAGTGGGATACCATGAGCACCCAGGTTAATGATTAGTGCTGAACAATTCCATGAGTTACACCTTATTTGGGTTTTCCTTTTGCAGATTTTTTTGAACCTCTCGCCTCAAAGTTACTTATTCTTTGAATTTTTCTCTGCTGGATTTTGTATGAACTGAGAAATATGTGCTGACTGATTTTGCAGAAGTACACTAGCCAAAATTTAAATCTTTGTTTTCTCTTGCCTTCCTACACTTATGCCAAGGGTCTGGCAGAACGTTTGGGCCAGTGCTTAACTTGGAGCTTGTGCACAGTGGTGTAACTTGAAGTGGCTTTCAATGTGAAAGGAATTGTTTATGTTAAGTGCGTGCTGGGGTCTTAAAACAGAAGGTTGGATGGTTCAAACACCTTCCTGAGTTCTTTGTAAACTAGCATTTTTCATTTTAAAATAGCACTTATTGGAATTTACCTTTCTTTTTTTTTCCTTCTTCAAAGGCTATGAAAAAAAGACTACTGGAATGGTGAAAAAGAAAGGAATTGGATAATGGGCTTAATTGTAAACCAGAGTAACAAGCTCTAGTAAACAAAAAAAAAAAAACCCCAACCAAAAAAAAAAAAAAAAGGAATTAATTTTAAATAGAGCCTTGCCTCTTTCATTTATCCACACGAAAAAGATGAGCACAGCTGGAGCTTCTTTTATGGTCTGATTTTGATGACTAATCAATTTTACAGAGTCTCTTCAAGCTACTATCCCAGTTGGTTGTGTTATATGTGTTTTTACAGTGGTTGGTGCATTAGAGAGATTCTTGTCAGGCTGAGCTTATGGAAACCAAGACTCCTTGTGTCCTATGTAAAACTGCTGCTCCCCAAAGCACTGGAGCTGGGACTTTGGCTGATGAATGTCCATGTCTCTGTGGTTGTTTAAAGAGCTGCTGCTGGCTGTCCTGGCAGGGCTTGCTGAGGGGTGTGCATACCTGCCCTGGTGCTGCAGACACCTGGTGGTGGTGGCAGCTGGCCTTTGTCAGGGTTTTGGGGATGGTGACAAGCTGGGTGGCTGCATCACAGTGCCCAGTGCTGCAGGGGAGGATGGACAGACAGCACAGAGGAGCAGCCTGGAGAGCTGAGGCTGCAGCCCCTGGTGGGTGTTGAGGGCTCAGCCTGGTGTGGTACAGCAGCTGGAGTCAGCTCACAGCAGCCACCCATCAGTTCTGATGCTGCAGCTGCACCACTCTGGGTGTGCTCATGGGCACCTCTGGCTGCCTCCTGCAGGGAGGGGATGGGTGCTCTGCCCTCCTGCTCCATCAGGGTGAGCAGAGCCTTCCTGTCCTGCTGTCCTTTGTCCCCTGTGTGAGACATGGAGAGCCTGCACAGATACCCCAACCTCCCTGGGGAACACGGCCTTAAGGAACAGGGACTGCAGGGGGATGGATCATTAGGGTTCAATTTCTGCTGCTCTTGGGTGGCACATTCCTCAATTGAGCTCAAAGGGACAAGTCCTGCCCTTCTTGGCAGAGGTTCTGGTTCTGCCAGGACACCAGCTGAGGTGAGGTCCTGTTTGCTGCCTCTGCCTTTTGAGGTGTCCTGCACCTGCAGTGAGGTGTTTGTCTGGGTAACAAGTGAGTGTTTGTGTCCTGCATCAGGGTTTGTCCCCTCTGCCATAATGTTTGCAAGGTGAACAGCTGGTTGTTGTGGCTCCTGCTACCTCTGCTCTGTGGGTGCTGAGGCTTGGGGAGGCTCGGAGGTGAGCACCCGAGACTTTTGGGGTGCTGGGAAAATACAGGGTCTACCTTGGGAGGAGATCCTCAGCCCTGGAGCTGTGCTTGCTCTGCCTTGCCTAAACCCTTCCAAAGACTCAGGGAGAGGGGTGGGGGGTGTTTCTCCCCACTGAGCCCCCAGGCAGAGGGGCAGCCACAGAGCCCAGTTCTTCCACATTCTGGATAATGCTCAAGCTGCTAGATAAGCAGGAGTGAAGCTGCCAAATGATAACATTGTTTGGGAAGAATAGAGCAGCTCTTGCTTTGCAAAGAAAGGGCTCAGTTACCTGACGCCGGGGAGGGCTCAGGGCTGCGGCTTCCCAGTGGAGGAATGTGTTTTTGGAGAGCCCTACCCCACTCCTGGTGCCCAGGAGGCAGCTGGAATCTGAAGCATCCCTATCTGCAGCATTTCTTGCTGGCTTATGCAGTGCCCTGACCTCGTGTATCTGCCAAACCCCCGAGCTGCCTGTCCTGCATTGGGATTTTCATGCTTGCCTTTCCCACACTGCCCTGTAGAGTGGTGAGTTCTGTGTGGGGCTGTGTCCTTATCTCCCCCTGGGTGTTTCCCAGCTCTGCTTCCTATCACTGCTGGGAACTGAAGCTGGGTCTCCTCGGGCAGAGGAGGGTCTGTCCTGTGAGCATATCACTGCTGGCGTCTCTCTGCAATTCCATCAGAGTGCTTCCAGGGATGTGACCCCCTCAGCAGGGAGATCCTGCAAGGTTAGGATTATAGGCTTTTCATATACTTTATACTGGGAAGCATTTTGTCAAAATATTCCCAAAGCTGACCTCCTGCAAGTGGGACAGTCAGAGATTCTTCAGCTTAGCAATTTCTACTGTTGCTTTTGGGTTTTACAATTTAGCAGCATGGATCTGCCAGGTTAGATGTCTCATCCAGTGCAGAGGTTTTTTGGGAAGCAAGGTGTAAACTCACATTTCCAAGTGTTAGAGATGTGCTTTGTCCAGCATTTGTAATAGACTGAAATATTTCAGTTTTATTTGAATAATGTGAAATATTTTTAGAGTTGGTCTGCCCCCCAAAACCCACCTCCTCTGACACTGGCACTCCATCACTCATGACTGCCTCGTTTCACTGTGCTGGAGCCTTGGCTTGTCCATCTGGAGGCAGCCCCATTCTGCAGGTGTGGGGCACAGGCACAGTGAGCAGGGCAGAGTGCTGCTGGCACCAGCTCCTTCCCCCACCCAAATTCCAGAGCTGACCACAGACTGTGCTGCTCCCACAGCCAGCACAGTGCAGAGCCCCAGCCCAGCTCTGCAGCCTCTGATAAGGGCTGGGCTAGATCAGAGGTGACACAGCTCTGGTCCCTTGCTGCTCAGCCCCTTGGGCCAGCTCTGCTCAACCCACTGGAGGGCCTGCAGGGTCTTTCTAACTCACAAAATCATTTTTTTTTCTCCCCCCACTTTTGGGGGCTCAGGGAGTACTGAGTAGAAGCATGATGCTCTCAGCAAAGGGCCAACACAGGAAAACTGGAGTTTCCTGATGAGGGGAGCAGTCTGTGGATTCAGGGCTGTGGCACCCACTGCCAGTGGAATAAACATGTTTATGGGCAAGCTGCTGCAGCCTCTCCCCCTTCCTATTTATCTATCACAGGAGCACATGCAACAATCCCATTACTCAATGTGCATATCTGTAACATAAAAATAGCTGTCCCCTTAGATCCACAAGTTTGGCACAGCCCCATGTCAAAATTAGATTAAAATAGATTTTATAGTAAATTTTGCAGAGTAATATGACCCTTTTTTTTTTTTATTTGCTCCTCCATGATGTATTCAAGAATTCTCTCTGAAAGTAGCCAGTCCCTCATGGACATGACCATCACTTAATGCAGTGGTGTTTGAGTTGTAGCCATGACTGGGTGGATATGATGCTACTGAATGTAAGCTCAGCCTGTGGGTGTTTAAAATCCTCAGTGCATGCCAGTGCTGGTCATTAATCTTCAGTACAAGAGTAACCAGTTGTGTAAATCAAACATCAGTAGTATTTTAGACACAGTTAACTTCTCAAGACCAGCAAACACGCTGGAACATGAAGGAGGCAGGGGACATTAGGTGTTCTGGGGTTTTCTTCTTAGCATTGAGTCATGGTTTTGCTGTTTTCTCCAGTGTTAAGTGTTTTCTGACATGATTGTATGCAGTTTCTCAGGAGTGCATTAGTGAATAAACCAAAACAGATTCTGACTCCAGAATTTTGTTCACAAGTTTAAATGCAAATTTATTACTCTTATAAAGGGTTTTCAATAGCTCTTCTTCTTTCTCTTGCATTCTTAGGAATGACCATGTTTTAAAACAATTGCCCAAAAGTCTGTTTCAGGTTAAGATTTCATAATAGCCTAAATTTAGACTGTGTCAGATATCTATGGCAGGAGTTTAAAAGGTACAAAGCTTTGAGCCCCTCTTGACACTGAATTCTGGATGTAGGAACATGAACTGAAAAATCTTATTCTCACATTGTTATATTTATTTATTGTATTAAGCCTCTTAGGATTACCCAAGAGTGTGGTCATGTTGTTGCCTCTCAATGTGCACCACCAGTGATCTTAATACTTTAGAAATTGCTATTGGGGATTGCTCTCCACTTGAAGATCTCTAAATATATTGAAAAAAACCTGGTTTTACATAAAAGTCTAAATGCATGGCCTGATTTTTTAAGAAGGCAAACCATTCAAAATCTCCCCAAATTTCAGAGTGGGTTTCTGAAATTGTTTCTGTAGGCTTAGACCTTGGTTCAGGCAGGTGATGTTTAATTCCTAGGGATGGGAATGACTTTTGGAGTGGCTGTGAGCCCCTTAGGGGAGCTTGCAGTGTTGTTTGCTGGTGTATTGCAGAGAGCATGGTTTTATTTTGGTAATGCAGTGCTGGGATCTGTTACAAATAATCACATACTTGATGCTACTCCCTTCCAGGCTACAGCAAAAAGAGAGACCTAGAGTGTTTTGCTAGTGTCTGTTTCTGTGATGAGCTGAGGGATGCATGAGCCTTTGTTGTTACTTTCTGCATCAGCAAAACAGGAAGCTTCAAAGTGTATTTTTAGATTTTCTTTTTCCCTTTTATTTTCTTCCACTCTGTAGAAAGCTGAGGTATCATTTTGTTATCCTGACAGGTGGCTAATGAAAGGAGTCTTAAACTCCAAAGATAGCAGCACGTCTTACCTAGTTTCTATTGACAAATTTATTCCTTGTAACCAAATAATAGGGTTAAGGGGGGAGGAGGGGGATGTTGGGGTTGGTTTTGTTTTTTTGTTTTGTTTTTGCTTGTTTTTGCTTTGTTTTTGTGTTTTGGTAAGGGGGTCACATGGAATTGCCAAGAAGCCTCATGTCCTTTTTTTAAGGATGCATCAAAAATTAGTTCCTATTGGTGTGGTCAGAGCCAGGCACAAGCTGTGGTGTCTGTTACAGATGGCTTTGAGCCATTCTTCTAAGTCATCTCTTGACCCATTGGACCCCAGCAATCAATTAACAATTTATGACAGCATGTGCAGAATCATTCATTATCTTCTATAACTGTTTGAAGAGTGTTTGTTTCAAAAAGAAATAATTATATTCCTTACAGGATAATTCTAAAATGTAGACCTGTGATTCCCAGGGCTTAGTACCAGGCTGGCCTTCTGCTTTAGAATGGGATTCTGGGAGTGAAAGGAGACATGTCAAATTTGGTAATGGCAAGCATGTATTTCAGTTGTATTTTTAAGTGGCTACATGAGATGTTGTTATTTAAAGTGGGATTTGCAACAGTGTAAATGCTAATGGAATAATACAAGTATTAGTCCCACCACAGCGTGTCCTGCTTGAAATTGTACCTAGCAAGCAATATTTGTCACTTAAAATTCATGTGTTGTTTCTAGGACTTACCCAAGCAGTAAAACTGAAAACCAGAGGTTTTGTGAGAAAATGATTTTTTTTTTAGTTCAGGAACTGGAATGTAAAAGGAAAGATAGTTTTGGTCCAAACTAAGCTGATTTACTTCTCCCTCTGTTTTTTCACTATGATGAAGAAAGGATCTGTGGTTAGTGGGGGGTGTAATGCTTTTTTTCAGCCCAAAATCTGAAGGTTGGCTGTTAAAGCTTTCATTAAGATGCACAGGTCAGACCCAAGTGTACACTCAGAAAATACTGACCATGATGTGGTTTAGTGTTTGTTACCCCTCAGGCAGGTCCTGCTTTGCATGGCACTGTTGAATCTCTGCTCAGTCAGTGCTGGGGTTTCAGGCATCCCATGCCCTGTTTGAGTTACATATTTGGGTGTTTTACAGCAGTGCAGTAGCTGAAGCAGTGGTGTTGAGGGCTCCATCTCTGCAGTCCTGGCTGCTGGGGATCCATCCCCTGTGATCCTTGGAGGACTGAGCTGTGTGCCTGTGTCCAGCCAGCAGTGCTGGGGCTGAGCTCTGGGCAGGATTAGTGCCAGCCTGCCTTTCCTCTCCTTTCATTTCCCACCTCTGCTGAATTCAGGACGAATGTGTGAATTGTTTTGCATTGACAAAAACTGCATTTTTCAGTAAGCTGCTTGCCTAGTTTTACCCTCAATCACCAGTAATTGCTCTACAAGCTGCTCCCACTCTCCCTTGCCAGTGTGCTCAAATCCTGACTTGGAACTGGACTTGTGCTGGAATCCTGACCAGCATCAGCAGTGCAAGTTTGTTTGCTTTTCACAGTTGCAGCTTTTGGGCTCTGTGCTAGTGCTGCTAATTGAAATGGGGGGTGCTCGTGAGAAGCTCCTCAGTGCACCTTGCATTCAACACTCACTTCCATAGCTATCAGATAACCCATAGTGATTCTCTGAGTTGGTTTTTTTTGTTGTTGTTTTGTTTTCATTCTTTCCCCCCCCCCCCCCCCCCTTTTCCATCCCCTAGCACAGCAGTTCTGTATCTCACATTTCCAGCCTTGGGTCAAACTGCAATACTTGCATTCCTTTGAGTTCTTCTCAGCTCTCTGGTCCATCCCTGTGTTGAATTCTTCCATGATTTTTGGTCTGCTCTAATTCTTGCTTCACTTGCATCACTTTTGGCATTTCCCATTGGTGGTCATCCCCTACCCAGGATCCTTCTCTACCTCTGATTTCCCCTTCCTTCCATCAAACTTCAATTTATGTGCCTTTACCTGATTTTATTGTATATGTACTTTCTTCTCTTTCTAGTTTGTCTGGATATTTAGCATGGTGAGTGCAAGGGTTTTTTTGGTTTTGTTTGTTTGGTTTGGTTTTTTGGTTTTCTTTGATAGAAGACTCAGAATAACAAAGATGAGAAAATAAATAGAAGTCAGCAGCATGAGGATATTGTATCTGCTAAGCTGAAAGCAATGCACAAACCTACATGTCACTGGTTGGGGGAAGAACATTTTACCTAAAGGCAAATGAACTGCCAGCAACATTTCTTTAGAGCATCTGACCCACATCACTTCCAGATGTATCCATTGATCTTTTCCCCATGACTTTTCTTACAAACCTAATCCTTCCCATTTTTACAAGATGTATAAAATCCTTGTTGCACTCAGAGTGTGCAAGAAAAAAAAAAAAACCTAACCACTTCATTTTCTGAGGCCAGTGTTTTTTTGTTCTTTTTTTGGAGGTGCCAAATCTGTTCATCCTCCCTGGATCTAGATAACAGCATCAGAAACACTGTGTAACACTTCTAGTGGGAATCCAAGGAAGACCTAAATCTGTAGTCTTCCAATTGAAAATAATGTTAAATAGTAGAAGTGCAAAGAGAAGCTTTTGCAAACAGCCTGGTTTGGAGCACCTGGCATTTCCAAGTGCTAATTTATAGGATGGTTAGTGAGAGCACAGCAGATACCTGGCTGCTGCACAGCACTGAGCATCCTGGTAAAGTCCTTGGTGGAATTACATCGTTAGTCATGGGATTTGTTGAAAAAGAGAGAAAGCAAGCAGGGAAGAAGTTATTGTAAAACAGGGATGCTAATGAGAGATTTCTTTTTTATAATCCAAACTGTTTAAAAGGGGCATTTGTAACACCTTTTCAAGCTTTTGCTGCTTGTAAAGTCAATTAGATTCACTTAATGGCTCTGAAAATCTCTGTCTGGTGGGGTTTCAGGAGCTGTCAGTGTTCAGGGGATAACATCAAGCTGTGCCTCTTGGACAGTGATTTCTGTTTGGGAATAAGTCATCATTGGGTTTTACAGGGCTTTTCTTGAGCCATCAGTAGTCTGAAAAACATCAAAGGATCTGCAAGGATTCTTGAGAAGTGGGAACATTTTTCATGGATAACTCAAATAGCTAAAGAGGATTTCAGTGAAATTCTAAAAAAAAATCTTCACATAACCCCTCACATTCACTGAGACTGAACTCTTGGGACAGTTTGGCTTAAAGATTCAGTGGAGCATTTGCTTTAACTTAATCATGGGCTTAAATCCCTTGTCTCTTGCTGAGAGTTTAGCATATACTTAGGGGCAGTATAGATCCAAGTGCTCTTTGGATAGTTACAGGAGACCTGTGACATAAATGGTGGTAAACCTTGGGTTTGCTGTATGTGCTGTCAGCTGCCTGTAGGATCAGTTTATGGTGTGTTAGGGAATACTGGTGCATAGGAAAAAGAATCTGTAGTTGTGAACCTGTTCTTGGATATATTCATTCTGCCCTGTCCTGGCATTGTGCACAGGGGTTTAGTGTTGTCTTTGTGGATGGGACAGATCCAACAGATCCTCAGAATTCTGCAGCTCTACCCAGTCTTGTGTGGATTTGCATCTCTTCTGGCTCTGGTTGCTGCAGTGCAGTTGGTGTTTGTAAGCTGATCCCCTTTGTGAATGGGTGGCTCAGGGTGAGGGTGCAGCCATGCAGGTGTCTGCTTTCACTAGCCCTGAGCAGCCTGCCCTTGATGGGCCACCTGCCTTCCTGATGGAGCCAGGCATGGCCTGTTACCTGCTCACTCCATCATCTGTTTCAGATGTCTTTCAAATCTCCAGCTCTTGTGACTGGCATTGAGGCTGGGGCTCATGAGTGTTGGGTGTAAAGAGATGATAGATGGTTGTCACAAGAGATCTGGATTAGGCTTTTGCAGGGACTTTTTTGGCCTGATTGTTCTGGCATAGTAGTCTGAATGTGTGGCAAAGGTGTTGGTTTGGGGGTTTTTTCTGCTTTAGTTTTAGAGATTTACAGATGTAATTTTCATTTTCTGTTAATGCATCATCCACAACACATCCATTGTCTGTGCCCAGCCTGACAGATGTTAGTGTATTTATGGATGTGGAATTTTCTTGCACTGCCACGTTAAATAAATGTGCTAATTTGAATCTGGACTAGTGGAGCTGAGTAGAATTGTACCCAAAGCTCATTGGCTTTGATGTGCAGGGAGGAGGATATGGAAAAATGCTGGCTTTCACAAGAGTGGACATCCAGGTGTGTGCTTTTTCTTCACCACATGGGGTGTTGCCACTGGTTTGCTGAGAGTTAAAGGTTGAAGCAATGTGTGGAGATGAAGGCTCCAGCTGCTTGGCAGGTCTTTCTGGGGTCTGCACCCTGCTCTGTTGACAAACATTCCTTCCTATGGCAGGGGATTGGAGCCAGATGATTCTTAAGGTCCCTTCCAACCCCAGCCATTGTAGGATTCTGTGACTCCTGGCAGAAGGAGCTGCAGTCCTGAGGCAGTGTTTGCCCTCCTTGCTGTGTAAGGCTCCAGCAGAGGGGGAGTGGGGCAGCCCTTCACCTTGGCACACACAGGTGGGACCCACTGGAGCAACCTCAGCCCAGGTCTGTGCTTGGCTGGGTCAGGGATAAACACAGCAGCCCCCAGGGATTGCATTTTCACAGTGAAGCTGGAGAAGTGAGGGCTGCAGGCCAGGAAGGTGTTCATTTACAGTGGGAGCTGTGGTGGGATGGCCATGGGGAGGGGGTGCCTGGAGGATGGCAGGTTGTCTCCACAGGCTGGAAAAAGACCTGTGTTTATTTTCAAGGAGAGCACTCATTGCTCTCCAGCAGTCCTAGCTGTGCTATTTGCCTCAGAGGAGCTGAGTACCCTCAGGCACCATCTCAGGAGGGTTCAGCATCTCCCAAAACCAGGTTTTACAAACACTGGGATGTTCTCTGGGATGGGAAAGCAGTGGTACCCATGTCTGCTGACTCTGCCTGGTCATGGAAGTCACCACCCCCTGGCTGAGGGTTGGGTTGAAGGTGCAGATACCAGGAGGTGCCTGCAGCTGTCAACAGGTCAGATCCAGCCCCAGCAGCACTGGGGAACACCTTAGGGTGTGGTGGGGAAAGCACCTCCTTCCCTGCTCTTCCCAAATGGGATGGGCAGATTGGTGGTGTAGGGAGAGGGTCATTGCTCCAGGAATGGGTGTTAGAAGTGTGATGGTGCTAAAAGCACATCAAGAATACTCAGAATTTTGCTTCCAGAAACGTTTGCTAGTTATCTTTTCATTTATTTATATGGTTCAGGAGTTGGATTTGCTACAAGCTGTAGCATTAGTCCTGTTTCTCTAGCTCTGGATGTCAGAAGTACATCAGACCCTGTTCCCAGGGAAAGGCCTTGTTTCCTGGCATGCTACAGATAGAAATTACTTTTTTCCATCACTTTCCATGACAGGATGAGCACCTCTGCAGACACAACATGCTGCCTTGATGGGAGCAGGGCAGAAAGTCTGGGGTTGGTTGTCCCAAGCCTGGTACTCCTTACCAGTTTGATTATCTTTCCCAGTTTCTCTGTTATTTAGTCATGTACTCCTTCCCCAGAGGTTAGGGCAGGAGGTTTGCCCAGATGTTTGGGGGGCTCATGCAGGTCAGACAGGGTTGGTCCAGTGAGAAATGCCCAAGTGAGTGGCCTTGGTGAGCAGCTGAAGAGGATAGAGGTTGTGAGCCACCCTCACTCCTCCCCTCTTGAGTTCTTCCCAATCCATTGTAATGGATTTTAGGGGCTCATCCTGGTGTAGCAGCTGGTGACAGGGTGGGTTTGTCCCAGCTGATAACTGGTGTCCTTACTGGATGCCTGTGCTCTGGGAAGGTTGTGTGTGCAGCACCATTTCAAGGTGTTGTGCTAGAAATAGGAAATATTTATTGCTTGCAATAGACTTAAGAAGATCAAGCCATCTACCACCTGACTTTACCAAATCTGTGCCCTGAACCTTTTCTTTTTTGATGTCTTCCTAAATATTGGGTAATGAATTCTTCACTGTGGTTTCAGAGAGAATCTCCTTGTGATTGCTGCTTCACTCCTATAGATTATGAAAAGCTAGAGGTCAGGGAGGTTTGGTTCATTGTGTTAGCAACAAGATAGGATTCTTGTGGAACCACTGCCATGTGCAGGAAGAAAGACTTTGGGTGCAGCAGAGCCATATTTATTGTTGGAGTTTTCCTGGTAACTTCTCTTTGCTGTGCAGGGTTTGGAGAAGTGCAAGTCCCTGCCAGTTCTCAGTGTGTGCCAGGAAGAAAAGCAGAGGAGCTGCCCTGGGATCTGAGACTTTTCTGGTCAGTGTTTCTGCACCACAAATATTGCCTTGTCATTGTGGCTCCTGGGTTGCTGTAGGGAAGTCCTGGTTTAGAGACTCATGAGGGCAGCAAGAATGTGACAAGGGAGCTAACATCATGCTCAGAAGCACTGGAACATTGCAGCACATTTTGGTTGAATATATGCACCCTTTACTTGACTTGGTCTACTGTGGCTTCTTTTGCTGGCTGGGTTTTTTGTTTGGTTTTCATCTGTCACTTTTTAAATTGGCAAATATTCTTAGTCACTCCCTTTTTTACCTTTTAGGAGAGGCACCTCTCAGCCTTGCTTTTGACTCTGATTTAAAGAGTTTGCATGCACAGATGAGTTATTCTGTGCTGATGCATCATTATGCCATATCCTAAGTTTGAACTTACCTTGGCTGCAATTCATCTTACCTACATTGCTCCTGACTGAAAGTAGTTTTTCACAGCGAGTTCTGTAGGCTTTAGCTGTGGTCTTTTGCAGAAGAGGTGTTCTCCTGAAAAGTGACTCATCTCAAAGGTTGTTAACCTCACAGCAGCATAAAAGCCCCTGGAAGTCTTTGTAGAGCTCAGAATTATATTTATTATTTAACCTTAAGTAAATGAACCTTAGTTTCTCCCTTTGCTGTGAAGCATCTGGTGCAATACCTATGTATTACCTATGCAATACCTATGTTGAATAAAGGGAATATTGGCTAAATTTAGACCAGACAAGTAATGATGGATGGTGAAAATCAGATTGATTCTGTCCATTTTCCCTGTTTGATTTATGGCTTGGCCAACTGCTAAGCTAAAGGAAGCCATTCAATGGTTATTGCTCAGTCCCTTTTTACTGAAAAAGTAAAGCATATAAAGTAAAAGTCAGCCACCAAGTAATGAATCCAAGAACATCCAATAATTGTAGATTTACCAGTTTGTTCGATGTTTGGAAGTGAAAATTGCTGCAAGGCAAATTCAGTACCTTTTGAAAGCAATAAAGCCATGTAGTGAAAGATTGATGAAGAAGATGGAGACCAAGCCTTAACAATATCCTTTTAAGGAGCTGGCTCAAAAGACAACCAGCAGCACATTTGATCTTGTAAACTAATTTCACTAACGAGGAGCTAATTGTCAAATCAGTGTTTTTGAAGCTGGCACAACCCAGGCTAGCAAAGTGGGCAGAAGAACTTGATTTCCTTTTTCCTTAAAATTTCTAGCTAAAAACCAATCTAACATAGGCTTACTTAAGGCCTGACTCTGCAGTTGATCAGCTTAGTGTGTATTTTGCATGCATAGGGAACATCTACCCTGGAAAGTTTAAATACTTTTTTCTGGTTTTGTCCATTCGTGCAGACCAGACTGTTCTGCTGAGGCAGCTCCATTGCACTGGGGCTCATCATCCAGTCAGCCCTGAGGACAATGCCCAGCCAAAATCACATATCCCAGTCTTTATCCACTCCTTTAAACTGTTTAATTCTTTGCTGATTGATAACAATTGCTCACATGCCAAAACCACAGACGCTGCCTGGTTTCTCAATCTGTGCTTTCCCCTGATGACCCAGCAGCAGGTAGACCCTGGCTGCTACATCTGTGGTTTTGTCTCTCCTTTCTCTTTCGTGTCCTTTTCAGAGAGCAGAGTGATGGGCCAGGCTAAATCTGTCCAGATAACCAGGCTACTTCTAATCCCCCACAACTGCTTCTGCAGCTTTTTTTGAACAGTTGTTATACATTGGCTTTATTACAGCCTTTGCTTTTCAAGGTGCAGCATGGCCAGCAAAAAGAGCCTGATAGAAGATTTTGAAGTCCTGCTGTTACACTTCTTAATATAGCACCCTCTGAAATGTGCTGGAAGGGCTGTCTTTATCCCATCTGTGGCATTGCCTGGATTTCTAGCTGTCTCATCAAAAGCTCCTGCTCTGTGCTGAGCACTTCCTGGAGCTTTGCTGAGCTCCCCCTCGGGTGCTGTCACACAGGGTGACACTCAGGGCCCCAGGGGACTTAAGCCTGCTTGTAAAATCAACCAGCGAAGTGCTGGCAGGATGGGGCATGACCAGCTTGCATTGATCCAGGTGTACAGGCTGGGTCCTCACAAAGCTTTTCCAGGTGTGTGAGCAGGAGCTGTCCTAGAGGTGTTCCACAGGAACAGGGTGAGGTTTAAAGCAAAGGTTTTAGGAAGATTAGAAATACCTGCTGGGTTGTGTCCCCAGCAGTGGCAGCAGGAGATGCTGTTCAGGACCAAACCTGCCTGCTTCCTGAACTCTCCCTTTGCTGCAGAATGTGCTTTTGTTTTTTCCCATCAAAATATAGAGTGAAAACAAACTATAGCTAGCCATCAGCATCTTAGGAGTTTTCTGGGGGCTTTGGCACCCCAAAATGGAATACCTGTGTTGAAGTAGCTGGGTGCTTTTGAGGCTGGACCAGCCCCATCAGAAAGCATGGAGCAGGCAGTGGTGAAAGTGTTGCTCTAAATTGCAGCCCCACCACCCTTTCCACCCCCAGGTGCAGGTAAAGCAGGTTTGTCAGCACTGGCATGGTACAGCATATACCACTCTGAATGCAAATATGTTTTGGGGCTTGCACTGGTGCTTAGGGCAGCAGTTGCCTGCAGTCCAAAACCCCATCACTCTGTCTCAGTTCATGCTCAGATTTATCAGCTCACCTCTGAACTCCTGTCTCCTGGGGTGGTTTGAGACCCACTGCTGTGATGGATTGGGGTCACAGTGTTGCTGGTGGCAAATGTCCATGGATCTGCCCTGTGGCTTTGTTGCAGACTGAATGCTGGATGTCACTGTCATCCCACTGGCTCCTTGCTGATTGCAATTCTGGAGGCTTTGGCTGAGCTTTGGTGTTGTTGCTGGTACTTTCAGCCCTCTGTAACAGCACAGCAAGGATGGAAAAGAAGGTAGATGGAGAAGTGGATGAACTGGTTGCTCAGAACCAAGCCATCCATCTCTTTTCATGCTTTGTAGGTGATCTCATTGCCTGCTGCCCAGATGCTCCATGAATCAAGGGATGTCACCCACCCTTGCATATAGATGCACTGCCCTGTGTTCTTCCAGCCAGGAATTATTTATAACAGGGCACTGTGTCCTGCAGTGGTAGATTGTGTGGGGTTATTTATGGGGAGGAAGATGTCCCACAGCATTTCTCATTTCATGCATGAATAATTCCTGTGTCCCTGACATATTTTGTTCCCCCACACTTGGGCCTTGACTGGTGCAGAGGGATGCTCATGGATGTCAGGAGTGTTGGAGTCAGGATCTCTCACATCTCAGCCAGTTTCCATTGCCATAAACTACACTAAAATGCCATTATTTTGTAGGACCCGTCCAGGAATGCCTTTTAATTGAAGTGTAGAGTTACTAGCAGAACTTGTGGGAGCTGTCATGCAGCCCTGCTTGGAGCCAAGGGAGACTAGAATGGTGGAAAGGAGAGAAACTCAACACATGGGAGAGATGGAGGTAAGGAGGGATAACAGGATAATGGCATGCCTCATAAACACAGATATAAATCCCTCCCCACCCTGGCTAGCTGAGCAGTTGTGGTCAGTGACAGGGACAGCTGCTGCCTGTCCTTGCTTGGTCCCTGCTCCCTGTGTCTGGCTGGGTGGCAGCTGATGTGCCGAGTCTGTGCCCCAGACTCCTGCCAGCAGCACTCACATCCCAGCAGCCAAGCTGACCCCAGAAGAGCCTCCTTTCTCCCTTGATGCTGATGTAACTTGGCTGCTCTGCCCTGTGTTTCACTGAGGGTGGAGGGGAAGGAGGAGGGACTGTTGCCTCAGGTGCTGGGAATTTCCTCTTCTGCTTCTTCAAGACCCAGACAGGATAAAAGAGCAGGAATTTAAGTGATGTCAGTAACACACAGCCACAGCACAGCCAGCTGTGGGCTAGGGACTGTCCACTTGCTGCCATGTGCAGCCTGTCTCTGGTAAAGTGATGTGTGTGAATAGTGCTGGCAGGAGGAGAGCCCAGACACTGAACTTGGGGGCTTTTTAACAGGTGAATAGGCAAAAATGGATCTGCACTGGGTCCTGATTCCCTCAGTACTGACCACCTCTGCTTAGCACAAAGATCTGCTGCTCTGACCAAAATCATGCCAAAAGATGGCACAGGAGGCTGAGCAAGTGACTGCAAGGGCAAATTCTTGAAGCTCCATGATGTTGTGCCTCCTCTTTGCTGGTGTTTCTGTGTGGTGGTGTCACACCAGGTTGTGCTGCAGCCAGGGCTCACAGGGAGGAGTCAGGGAACATTTGGATCTCTGGGATGAGCAAGCCTGTCACTTTTGGCAAGCCTTTATGTAGGTATAGTAAGAGCATGGAACACAGGAAATTGCAGACCTTGTCCTATGGGAAGCACAGAAATGATTTTGAGGTTTTTGGTGTTTGGATGTTTTTTCTTCCCTTTTGCCCCTTCATAGCAGTCTGGGGAAAAGTGTAGGAGAAGGATGCTTGCCCAGTGCAGGATGCTTTCCTGACTCTGCTGTAAGGATGCAGAGGAGCTGGTGCTGTCCTGGAGGGCTCCCAGCAATGATGGAAACTGCCAGTCCCTTTGTCTGGATGATGCTCCAGGGACATCACCTGTGACAGCTTTGAGCCAGCAGGGGAATTGCTCACATTTGTGTTGCTGTGACATGCCAAAGCAGAACTGAAAATCACAGTCTCTGCTTGAAGGGATATTTTCTTAGGAGGTTGCATTTCTGTCTAGAAATTGTTCCACACATAAGCCTCTAAGAATTAATGAGAGCTTGGCTGCACAGATAGCAGTGCCACCCCTGAAGAAAAAGAGAGAAGACTGGCATGCCTCTGGGCAAGATTTCCATTCTTGCTCTGTGCTGAGCTTCCAAGGAAAACTCCTTCCCACAGGGAAGCATCCATGCAAAATTAGCAGCAACAGCCAGTGGTGGCTGCAGGAGCTGCTCTGTCCAGCTCTAAGGAAAACAGGGACAGGTTTTACCTTCCTCTGCCCTCACCCCTCTGTGTGTGGGTGCTGGTGCTAGGGAGGACCCAAGTGTAAGTTCAGGAAATTTTGGAGCAGCAAAGCTTTGCTTGATCTTGTGGAAATACTAGAATTTTCTAGAAAACAATGTATTTGAAAACTGTGTGGAAGACAGAGCTTTGCTTTTTCAGAGCAGCACAATTCTGGGACTTGGGGTAGTGGTCTCTGCATGCTGAGGACTTTAGAAAGCTGTTGCAACCAGCAGTAGTCAGTCATGTGGGACTCATGCTGCTGAGGAAGGCTGGTGTCTCTGTCCCCCCTCCCTTCTAGCAGTACTCTGCTATTGCTTTTGGTTCCAGTCTTTCCACCCATCCACCCACCGGCCTTTTATTCATCAAAAGGTGTAGAAGAATCTGCAGCAAAAATAAATGAATTTATTTTCACCCACCATCCATCCTCGTCGGCTGCGTGGGGGAGAGCTTTGCAGCTCATGACAGTGAGGAGGGTGGGAGAGGAGGCTTGCAGGCACAGCCAGAGGATTGCATGGTATGTCCTGCTTGGCAGGAGTGGAGGAAATGTGGCCAGAGTGGTGCCACCAGGCTGGGGTGTCCTTGGGATGCAGTGTCAGCAGTGGTGTGTGGACTCTAAAGGCAGCCCTGGGCTGCATGGATTAGAAGAACACCCTCTTGGGTCTTCAAAAGTTGGGAACCATGCTTGGATTTAGAGCAGAAGGACAGTGCCATCTTGTGTGCTTTTAGGCCCTGGGTGCCATCAGCTGAGGAACCTTGCTGTGAAGTGTGAACAAGCCAAAGTCGTGTTCCTTGCCATATGCAATCACAGCCTTTTTGTGCCTTTTTCATGGGTGTGTGCATCACAAGGTGTTTTGGGGTTTTTTTATGGAATGGTTTGGGTTGAAAGAGGCCTTTAAAGATCATCTCATTCCAACACCTCAGCTATGGGCAGGGATGCCTTCCACCAGACCAGGTTGCTCAAAGCCCCATCTAACCTGGCCTTGAACACTTTCATGGGTGAGGCAACCACAGCTTCTCTGGGTAGCCTGTGCCAGTTCTCACCACCCTCATGGTAAAAATAATTCTTTCTTTATTTTATCTTTGTCTGTGAGTTCCTGGTGTCAAGATTGTGTGGTGAGGCAGCAAGCTGAGGAAGTGGAGAGAGCTAAGGAAGGTGGTAGTGGGTTTTCCATGGCTGCTTCTCTCTGTTGCTTTTGGCAGCCTGGAAGGGGGCAGAGGAGAATGCTTGGTGTTTGACTGAGTGGTGCAGGGTCTCTGCAAAGTACCTCCAGTGCTTCAGAGTGGTGTTCCCAAGCAGCTGTGGGTACATGTAAGAGGTCCATGAAGAACAGATCCTGGAGTGAGCTGGAAGAGCTTTGGGTGACCACAGAGATGGGCTGGCAGAAGATGGAGGCAAGTGAGGGTGAAGGCCAAGACAGAGGTGCTGCCATGAGATGAGTACCTGGAAGGGCAGGGAGAGTTGTAGCTGTCAGGGTCTGTGTTTATCTGTGCAGCAGTGATTATTTTCAGATAGCATGTGAGAGAGTAAAACGTCAGCTCTTGCTAATTATAGCGCTGCAAACAAGGCTGCTGCTCCTTACTGACAGCTGAGATGAAGTTAGTTTTGTTTCATCCTAGGTATGAAAAAGTACAAAAACAAGCTGTGCTCTGTGTTGATGTTCTCAGTATAGAAAAGGTGAGGAGGAGGCCCTCTCCCAGCCCTGGGGTGAGCCAGGGCAATGTGGTTTTTCCAGGTGCTTCCAGCCTGCTTTATGTGCTGCTGGAAGAGTGGATATGGTGAGGAGCTGCAGCTGGCTGGCTTTGTGGAAAACATAGAATCATAGCATAGGATAGTTTGGGTTGGAAAGGACCTTCAGAGGTCATTTAGTTGAGTCTGGGTGAAAAGCAATCTGAGGGCCTTCAGTGGTTTTGCTGTGAAACTGGAGGGTTTTCCCAGAGGAGAGGCAGTCCCAGCCCAAGGTCAGCAGGGTGTGGTGTGATCCCAAGACAGCTTGCACTGGCAATTCCTGTCCAAATGGAACACAGCTGCCTGGAGGAGGGATGTGACAACCCCATGGGGGAAAGCTGTTCCTGGGCTTTAGGAACTTGAGGTGTCTTTAGCAGGCTGAAGGAACTGGCTGCTGGTGATCCTTGGAGCAGACACAGACACGAGGAGGACAGCAGGGTAGAAGTCTTGGGGACTGATGGCACTGGTGTAAAGGAGAGCTGAGTACAACTCACATTGTTTGAGCAGATGTGTCCTGTCTGTGGCTAATTATAAGCCTTGTGTGCACAACACACACTGGGAGATGTGCCAGATACTACTTCTTTTCGTGTTGAACTCAAGATCATTATAATTAAGCTTTAAAATTGTAAGTAAAAACTAACAAGGAGTGCAGGTTTGCTGTCATGCTGCTTGCATCCGGGTCCAGTTCCTGCTGGGATGAGCAGCTGTGGGAGTATGGAGAGGGTGGTCAGAGGGGCTGGGAATTTGAAGGGTTTGGTGGCTCTGCAGTAGCAGGTATATCTAGATTTGGGTTTTAAATATTCAGAATACCTCAAAGTACCAGAAACGTGCCATTTTACAAATGTGGGAAGTGTTGCTGAGCGAGCTTTAGCAGCTTCTCAGGTTTGGTGGGCACAGAGAAGAGGTGCATGCTAAGAAGAGAAAATAAGGAATAAAAGTGGGAAGCAGTCGTGGAAGCAATTGTGTAACCTCGGGTTGAGAGTAACCTAGGTTGTTTCACTGGTTTGAGGGGAAATGAGGCAGACTTGCTGATGAAGCAGCTCCAGGAGGAGTTGCTTGGATGGGGCTGGATGAGGGGGATGTGATGGCTGTGCCACCAGGTGAAGGCTGCCTCATGGCAGTTTTGGGGACTGCCCCAGGACACATCCCACCCCTGCTCCCCAAACACGGGGAAATTCCTGAGCCTCCTTTTTGGAGCCACACCACAGGAGTGGCTGCCATGTGTGTGGGGTGAGGATCCCTTGTGTTCAGTCTGCTCGCCATGTGGCCAGAGGTGTGATGGATGGGCTGGGGAGTGAGCTGGGCTCAGCCACCACGTGATGAGCACTTTAAAACCAGCACAGAGCTCTCTACACAGCAATTTGTATGCAGAGGGAGGGTGGCTGCTTGATTCCAGTGCTTGTAGGTGTTCGTCTGGGGTCGTGTCTGAATAAATCACGTTCTGAGATGGAGCGAGCGCCGGGAACAAGCCGCGCTGTCAACGCGGCAGCGCAGCAGAAACATCTTCATGCTCATGATAAATGGGTCAAGATGGGCCCTGGTGTTTTAAAAATTAGCTGTTGACCTAGATAGCAGCAGCATGATGAGTTCTCACAGAGGGAACAGGAGTGAGCGTCACTGGAGCTGCACATTCCTCTGAATGTGGGGGTGAGCCCGGTGTGCTGAGGTGAACCCGGGCTGGCTCCCCAACCTGTGTGTGTAGCCAGCTTTTCCTTGGAAGCTGAGCTGTACCACAGGGAAGTAGGGAAGACCATGGGCATCTCTTTCAGATGGTTTCATGGAGTCACAAGGTGCATTTTTCCTGCAGCAACTGCAAAGGAACCTCCTACCACCCCATGCTTTGCTCTCCTCCAGTGACAAAGTACACTGAGTTGTCTTACTCTTGTTTCCCCTGGTTTTTCAGGAGGGGTGTTCCTTTGCTCCTCTGAGCACCCTCCCTGGCTGTGTAACTGGTCTTACAGAGATGTGCCATGCTTTTGGGCTGGAGCAGTTAGCAGGGTGGCTGCAGAAGATGGAGCTGCTGCCCAAGTCAGGTTCTCTTCTGTTTAGCAGCTGTGAAGAAGCCATTGCCTGCACCAGGGGTTTCTCCTGTCATGGGGTCTTCTTTCTCTGCATGAACACCTGTTGCTCCAGAGCACTGAAAGTCAGTGCTTTTCACTTGGGCAAGAGACCTCTCAGAGCCCATGGTTGGCCACTGTATTGAGCAGCGGCTTTATTGAGTGATAATTAAGCAACTGGTCAGGCCTGGCCTTGAGTGCTGTGTCCAGTCCTGGGCCCCTCAACTTAGGAAGGATGCTGAGATGTTGGAGCGTGTCCAGAGAAGGGCAATGAGGCTGGTGAAGGGTCTGGAGCACAAGTTCTGTGAGGAGCAGCTGAGGGAGCTGGGGCTGTTGAGGCTGGAGAAAAGAAGGCTCATGGGGAGGCCTTCTACTTTCTACAATTTCCTTACAGGAGTTATATTTTCCTTGGGAAAACATTTCCTTCACACTGCCAGGGAAAAAGAGTGTTTGTCCATTATTTGTGGAGGTCATTGGTCCCCACGTGTGACGTGGGCTTGGAGCTCCCAGGTGTGTGTTTGGCCATGGGCATTGTCCATCTGGGGTGGTCAGTGACTACATGTGCTGCTTGTCTCCCTCAGGCTCCTGCTTCTGGGTCGCCGTCCTGGACGGCAACGTGGTGGGGATCGTGGCAGCGCGGGGCAACGAGGAGGACAACACGGTGGAGCTGCGGCGCATGTCCGTCGACTCCAACTACCGCGGCAAAGGCATTGCCAAGGCGCTGGGCCGCAAGGTGCTGGAGTTCGCCATGCTCAACAACTACTCCTCCGTCGTGCTGGGCACCACGGCCGTCAAGATGGCAGCCCACAAGCTCTACGAGTCCTTGGGCTTCAAGCACGTGGGTGTCGTCGAACATTACGCCCTGCCAGGGATGACACGCTCCTTACTGGAGAGAATGTTTTTCCAGGTCCGCTACCACCGCTACCGCCTGCAGCTGCGGGAAGAATAAAAAAAAAACACCCCTGCCAACCAAAACAAAAAAAAAAAAAAAAGAAAAAAAAAAAAGAAATATTTTTTTCCCCCCTTCAAAAAGAATAAATCCCCCTTGTATTTCTCATCCCCATTGATTTGCCAGTTCTGGGTTAGAGTTTTTGTACCCTCCCGTCACGTTTTGGTTGGCTCCGTTCAGCTGGACGGGCCGGCCGAGCGGCGCCCCTTCCTCGCATGCTGCAGGTGGTGGTGCTGGGATCCTGCACCCGGCAGGGCAGAGCAGAGCAGCAGCCTCTCCTTCCCAGGTACCTCCGTAAAGCACAGAAACTTACTGCAAAATAGTCCAACTGCTCTGGTGTACATAGTCCTCTCCTCCAGGTGTAAGATAACATAGTGATGCATTCATAATAGTGCAGAAATATTACTTGAATGCAGTTTTCAGTATTCCACGCACCAGTAAGTAGAATATGCATTCCTCTTACCGTAACCTACAGGTTAATAGTTTTCAGAGAAAAGGTGGGGGGTGCTCCCTGCCCCCGCCCCAACCCGCTTGCTGCAATGCATGAAGAGGAAAGCGCGTGCACGCACTCCGACACATCGCGCTGCCACCACGGCACTGGTGTTGCACTTTTTTTGGATGTTCCTCATTCTGCCAAATGTCTGAGAGACCCTGGGTGCATCTGGTAACCACGACTCCGCTCCAGCTCCCCTCCTTCCTAAGCCAGCACAGACTCGGAGCGGCTGAACTGAGCCCCATTGTACCATAGTGTGAAGTCCAGATCAAACCTGAGTATCTCCTGCGCTGTTCCGTAGCCACGCGTAACCTGCAGTCCTGGGCCAGGCTCCGCATGTGCGTTGGACTTTCTCTTTGCTGCCTTTTGGGGGTTTTTGTTTGTTTTCATCTTATTTTTAAGGGTTTGTTTTTTGTTTTTTGTTTTTTTCTTTTTTTGTTGTCGTCGTTATTTTTAGTTTTGGCTTTTGCTGAATGGTGTCGTTGAGGCGTAATGGAGGCTGCAGTTCCTATGGCAACACATTTGCACATTAATGTGCACACCAAATCTCACCACTTCAGAGAAGCAACGTGTGACAGATAATAGCATTTTGGGGAGTGCCGGGGTGGGGGGAGCGTACTTATTATCTTAACCAGCTGCTTGTTTGATAAATGTAGATGGCCTCACTGCAGCCTTCCATCAAAGGTAATTAACTGCTTTAATGATGTCAGATTTGTGAATTGTACAATGCAAAAAGCAATGCAAAGCAGATTTGGCATGTGTCTGTACCCGGTATGTATGTACAGTGCCTGCCAACTAAAGAATAACCAAGACTACAGCTTCTTCTAGCCTGAGATATCAACTTTTATAACTTATTTAAACAAATAGCAACTTTGCATGAATTACATCTTGGGGAAAAGAAGACTGGTAGGTTTTAATTTTTAAAGCGTGGTATCAGAGGTATTACAGAAAACCATTTTGGGCTGCACTTAATTTCGGGTGGGTAGAGGGGTTTGGCTCTGCTAATACATTTAAAGGAAAACCCCTTTAGTTACTGGGAAAAACAATTATTATTTTATGAAGTATTATGCATGTGATGAGGGGGGAATCCCCTCCACCTCATTGTGGTGAAGCTGGTGAAGGGGTAGAGCGTGTGTTAGCCACGCTTGCACATGGACAGTCAGCAGGAGAGCTGCAGAGGGAAGGAGCCTTGGGGTGTGGGGAGAGGACAGGAGCCCTGGGGCAGACTGGGGAGCAGACAGCACAGACCTTGGACAGGGGGTGCTGTCTGTCCCACTGCTGCCAGGAGCTGCCCTTTCCTCTCCACTGGAAGCTTCCCCAGCACTGAGGCGTGGAGGGCAGAGGGGAGAGGGCTCAGCCCATCCCTGCAGGGCCATGGGCCAGGCACTGATTCTGGGATGGAGGAGCTATTTGCACCACCCCAGCTGCCCTTTCAGTGCTTGGCTTGGGCTCAGTCCAGCCTGTGAGGAGTCAGAGGGGCAGAGTCCCAGCGTGTGTCCCAGCAATAAGGGGGTAGGGAGGATGGTGAAGGACACTGTAGCAAGAGACCATGAGTTTAATTAACAAAATTTCTGTATGGGGCACTATATTTTTAAAAGTCTTTCTATGCTGTACATTTCTCCTGAAGCTGAAATAATGTACTGTTGGTAGGGTTCTTGTATAGTGTACAGAAATCGGCAGAATATTTTCTTGCTGCATTCAGTGATTTATTAATCAAAGTAAAACAGACAAATATAAAGTGTTAGCAAAAGTTGAATGAAAAAACTCAAAAGTTTGTGCCTTTTTTAGTTTATTTTTCTGTTGCTATATAATCACTGCACTAAAACCTTTCCAGAGGGGTAAAAAAAAAAAAAAACAAAAAGCAAAAACTAGTCTCTTAATAAGGGAGGGATATGTAAAGTCTAAATTGAGCATTAATTTTTTTTTATTAGGCTATTTAATTAAACTGATGTTGCTGGTTTTATTTGATACCTGTGCCTTTGAAATAAAACTCCACATCCTATCAGAAAATCCAAACCTGGAATAAATCCCACCAGATCCCACAGACACAGAAGTACCATCAGGTTTACCAGTATTTTCTTCTAAAACCTGTAAAGTTTAACTGATGATATTACAGTAGCTGATCATAATAGCTGTTGAGTTTCCTGGGAAGAGGTGCTTTGGAAAGGTGTGGGTTTGGGGGTGCTGTCTGCATTCCTCCCCAGCACACGGAAATGCACTGATAAGGATTGAGTTGTTGCCACTTGGCCAGTAGCTGCCAAGAAAATTTATTCCCTTAATGCTCTGCCAGTTGCTTTGTGACCAGGCTTTTTGGAAGAAATCCAGCTGGTGGCTCCCAGCTCTCCAGCCAGGACAGCTTGTTTCTGAAGGAAAGGGCTGGCTGCCAAATAGGCTGGGATCTGCTCTGCTTGGAAGGTGGTGCAGGCTGCCAGAGCTGCATCCCTGGTGGCAGCAGTGGGACAGGGGTGCACAACCTCCTGCATTGTTGCTGCTCTCCCACCCACAGCTGCCAAGGCTGGGCTTAAAAGCACCACGTGATGCTGTTTTGTCTGCATTCATGGGAAGTTTCCCAAATGTGATGGCTCAGGCACAGCTCTGGGGTCAGGGGTTTTCTGGACCAGGCTCACCTGGTGCCAGGGAGGTGTGTAGTGCAGCTCACAGGGTGACATGTTGAGGTTGAGCTGCCTTTGGCAGATCCAGCCCTCTGCTCTGCATCTTCCACAGTGCACTGGTTTAAACAAAGTGCTTGGCAAAGATCAGCACAGCCCTTTCTCTGGGCCTGAGCATCATCCCCTGACTCTCCCTATCCCAGTTCAGTGGCTGCATGGGTGAGGAGCAGCACAAGGTGGTTGTGGGTTTGGTCTTGAGCAGAAGAGGTGATCTGGACCTACTGCCAGTCCTTGACTCTTGATTGCAACAGATACTCATATCAGTGTGAGATGGGAGGGGATTCTCCTGATTTATTTTGGGGGTTTCTCTTTCCAAGGACAACATTGGCAGGAGTGTGAGGAAGAGTGGAGCATCTCTTGGGTTTGAGCCTAAGGTTAGTAAACATGGTGGTAAGACCAGTTCAGATTTAGGTGGAGGATGGATTAGAGATGTGAAGGCACTTCCACAGCTGCTCTGACTTTGCAGTGCAGGTGGGCTGTCACAGCCCCCTGCCCTCATGCTGCCTGCAGAGATGCAGTTTCCTGGCCTTCCTGCTCTCAGAGTGGGGCTTTTTCTGCTATTCCTTGTGCACTAGACACTATTCAAGTGTCCTTGTTTGGAGGGGCTTGGGACAGAGCCCTTGCTCCCTGAGGAAAGCACTAGGTATCATGTCCAAAAGTTTTAAAAAAGAAAGAAGGGGAAATTTGCATTACTGTAGCTGAGGTCCACAGCCTTGGGGTTGCCCCAGCCCTCCATCACAGCCTGGGCCATTCCTGAGCAAACTGGCATCTCAAGCACGTCCTGTTTGGCAATAAGCTCTCTGGGAAGCTTGGCCCCTGAACAGATCCAGGCTGGTAATGCTAAGTAATCAAACCAACAAAGAAAGTGGTTTCTAATCTAACCTGAAACCCTTAAATTTATATTTGTTGTAAATTCAGTCTGTGTTTTCCCCTCTGTGGAGCAGACAGCACCTGCAAGATGCTTAGGAATGGCAACTGTGTCTCTGCTGGGAGATGCAGAAAAGTTCAGGGTATTTCCATCAATGGAAAGCTGTTCTTTTCCCTCTCCTCCATCCCCATGTGTGATGTGGAATGCTGTCTTTGAGAAAGCCTTTGCCTTTCTCCAGAAGTGATCCTGCTTTTGGTGCTGTGCACAGGAACAGCCTGCAGGATTCATTTCAGAATTGCCTTTCAGCAAATGCAGGGGGCAAATGACCCTGGGAACATCTGTCCCCATGACTGGGACCTGGGGTCATTTTATCCCTGCGTTCCTCCCCATGGGAATGAGGAGGATTCCTTAGATCATGGTGCCAGAATTTAATAGTCCCTGGGTAGGAGAGGCAGGACCAAGGGTTGGCAGTGGCTGTTGGGGTTGGGAGGTGCTTGCTGGGGTCCTGGTGCTGCACACCTGCAGCAGGAGCAGAAAGTGTTTGGTGCCAGGGGTGTCTTGGACCCTGTCCTTGCTGTGCCAGCTGGAAGAACAGAAAGTCCCATGGTCAGAATTCCTAAGGGAACTGTGGTTTTGCAGAACCTTGTCCCAGTCCTTGCTGCTGCTGTTGCTCACTGATCCACACCCATATGTGATGCAGGTCTGCTGTCTTTTAATTTGCCAGATTTGCTGGCTGAGGTGCAAATGGATAGAAACTGGCTGCAGGGACTTCCAAATTGCCAAACAGATGAAGGCAGGAACCCCAGTTCTGGTCATCTCTGAATAACAATCTCATTTTGGGTGTGCTGGGGCCTGTGTTTCGTTAGTGCTGGTGTGATGCTCTTGGTGCACTCTACTTACAGCTTAATAAAGGCATTTTAATTCAACACTAACTGGAGTCTTGCAGTGGAATATATTGTACCACATAAAGAAAATTAAGTAATGCTGAGTGTTAAATAAGCTTTAAAATGCAAAAGGAAAATTTTCTTTTTTTTCCTCCCTCGACATAGATCCACATAGAATCTTGAGGAAAAATTGGTGTGCTCTTGCATACCTCAGTCATAGAGACTATACAACAGAGCTTATGCTTGCCTCCCACCAAAACCTGCTATCTGAATGGTGCTTGGGAGTACCTTTCATAGAAAATAAATCAGGAGATTAGTTGGAACAACTGAGAGTTTAGTCAAAACACAGTATTTTTTAAAATAACAAGCTCCAAGTCAGCATTTGGAGTTTGATCACAGTTAAAATTGCTGTTCAGTGCTGTCTTTGTATTGCACAATGGTCACCTGCAGGAGTGAACATGCTTTTAACACCTAAATAGTAGAAGACAGACCTAGTGAGACCAAGAGCATAACAAATACATAATGCAACTGTAAATTTATTTACAAGTAACACGTTTGAATGCAGAAGCAGCTACTGCTATGTAAGCATAATCAACTTACAGCTAATATTGTTTCCAATTTCTTTTCCTCCAAAGCTTAATCCTTTTGCCTTGTAATATGTATATTTGATTTTTTTTAATGTAATTAGGTTTAACAAAGCATCAGTTGCTTTGTGAGTTGTACTTATGATTGTGCTGGGCTGTTAGCTTTAAGCAGTTTGTGTGCTTGTGTTATTTTATTAAAGCAAAAGTCTTCTTGAGACAAATGCAGTAAAGGAAAAAAAATAATATTTTTGGTAGTGTTAAGCAGATGTGTGGTATGCATTTGGAAAATGTCCAATGTCAGTTTCAAAAAAAAAAAAACCCAACAAACAAACAAATTTGCTTCCCAGAACTGCTCATGTTTAAGGCAGTGGCTTACTCACTCATGCCTAAATAGAAACTTGGATTCCCCCAAACAGCCTCTTACTCTGCATCTCCTCACCGTTGTACAAGACCAGTGTGATGAGTCTTGTGTTTTCTATGTTCAGCATAGTTTGTACTGTACTTTGTAACGGGAAGTGGCTGCAAGTCCTCAAAGAAAAAAAGAACATATTCTAAAACAGCAATAATTACCACTGTAAAGAAGAGAGCACGTGGGGGAGAGCCCAGGGAGACAGTGAATGGAGGTGATGCTGTTGGGAGCACACTGGCAGCTGTTGCACCTGGGGAGCAGGATGAAGTGCTAGGCAAGGCCATCAGTCCCTGGAGCTGGGTGTCACCTTGGAGAGAACCTGCCCCTGTGGGGCCCTGGAGCTGAGGCACTGGGAGCCCTTATGCAGTGCAGGTTCCTCACACAGCTAAGGGTGAGTTACTGCAAATACCATTCCTGGTGGGAGAGACAGACATAAGGAAGAGCTGTCAGAGTCACACAGAGGTAAACACTTATTGCCACAGTCTTGTACCCCAGCATACTCTGCTCTGCACTTCAGGGGCTCAGCAATGGCAGAAAACAGAATCAATTACTCTCATTTTCTGTGGAGGGACAGGAGTCAGCCAGCTCTGTTGGCAAGCTGTTTGCACACCATCAGGGCAGCAAAGCAAGCCTTTCCCCTGGCGTGGCAGTGTTAGGATGTGTGCAGGTTATCCCTTGGTGTGCTTTAGGCTCCTGAGCCTCAGCCTGCAGAGCTGCAGTGATCTCTGTCCTGCTGAGCCCTGGGAGCCAGGCAGCTCCCAGGCTGTCCTCAGGCAGGGGCAGGCCAGGTGCTCTGCACAAATGACTTGTAGGTACTTCAGTTCTGTTCCTGATGGCCGCTGTAACTGTGAAAATTAACCAGACCTGCTGTGATAAATTTGGTTATATAAGGTTTATTTGGTTAATTTTTTATAAGTGAAAACTGAAAAGATGAAAGAGAATTGTAATATGAAAGCAACTGCTGTAAATAATGTACGAATGAATAAAATCTAAAACTTATGTCAGTTTTTTCCTAAACTGTATTGCTGTCAAGTTACTGATGTGCAGATGGTGCCTGCACCTTTTCCAGCTCCCCAGCTCCAGCATGGGCAGACACCACTCATTCCTGCTTCTGTTGATGACAGGGATATCTTTGAGTGCCTCATGCTTGTCCTTAGATTGCATTTCCATGCTGTTCCAGCTCTTGCTGCCATGTCCAGAAGCTGCACACAGTACCTGTGGAGACAGCCCTGCCATGGGAGCTGGCCACCAGGCCTAGGGCTGCTGCTGGCCACTGCCAGGTGGAGCACCCACCCCAAACCCCTCCTGAGATCAGCCCAGAGGAACGTGCCACTGGAGCAGAGGACAGAACAAAGCCACACAGAGTCAACTCTCTCCCCCAAGGTGATGGAGTGAGTGTTATTGAGGATAATTCCATGGTGGGGGTGCATCTTGGGGCTTCCCCAAGCCACTCAGGCCCCTTTTTCTCCCCTACACCTGTGCATTACCTTAGGTAAAAACCAGCATCAAAGGGCTGTTCCCACTGTTTGTCTGTGGAACCTGCAAGTTTTTTCTGGTTATTTCTGACCATCTCTGGAGTACCTCTGTGAGGTGGGAATCACTGACCTCCCATCTGGGGAGGGGAAACAGGGCTCTAGCCTCCAGTCACAATCAGATACACTTGAAATAAACTGATTGCTGCTGAAATGGCCTCTGGGGATGTCTGTTCCTGAAAACCAGTTTCTGGTGGCAGCTCTAAATGCTGCAGGAGCCCCTGGCAGCCTGGCTCTGGATGCCCCAGGCAGCATCCCCAGAGCCATCACCCCCCATCAGCGTGGGCTGGGATGTGCAGGGTCATCTGGCTGAGCAGCCAGGCAGTGATGTGGAGCACAAACTTAATGCCTTAGTTCTGTGGATCTGGCTCCTGTCGCTTCCCTGCCTTACCCAGAGGTGCAGACCCTGATAGCAGAATCTCACTCAGAGGAGGTGAACACAAAACACCTTCTGGGGCTGATTGCAATGTGTCAATGTGTTCTGGGATTCAGCCTGCGGGAGAACAGCTGTGAAATCATGCATGTACACAAGCT